>NC_083240.1:45530997-45830997 GCF_032191835.1 Heteronotia binoei | reverse complement strand
ATTGATTGCCCATTTGACCATTTGAGACTTGACTACTTCTTCTTCTGTAGACCATTTCAATAATAACTTATATACTTTTGATATCAATTTTTCATTGTCACCTAGCAAGACCCTTTCCAGTTCTGTTTGTTCTCGTCTAATTCCCTCTGATTTTATGTCATTTTCCATCAAACTTTTAATTTGTTGCATTTGAAACCAATCATAATTATTATTTAACTCTTCTGAGGTTTTTAATTCAATTTTGTCTCCTTGAATCTTAAGCAGTTGATTATATGAAAAAAAGAAAAAAGGAAAAAGGGAAAAAAAAGGCCTTGCTGAGAATATTGACACCCCTTCTCTGCTCACAGAAATCTGTTTCTCGTGGGCTTTGTTGTTCAGTCGCACAGTCAAGTCTGACTCTTTGAGACCCCATAGACAAAGTCATGCCAGGACCTTCTGTCTTCCACAATCCTCCAAAGTTTGCTCAAATTCGTGTTAGTCACATCAGTAATGCTGTCTAGCCATCTCATCTTTTGCCGTCCCCTTCTTCTTTTGCTTTCTGTCTTTCCCAGCATCAGGGTCTTCTCCAGGGAGTGCCCCCTTCTCATTGGGTGGCCAAAGTATTTGAGTTTCAGCTTCAGCATCTGACTTTCAAGGGAACAGTCAGGGTTGATTCCCTTAGGAATGACTGATTTGATCTTCTTGCAGTCCAAGGGACTCTCAAGAGTCCTCTCCAGCACCACATAGGTTACTGGGACTGAAAGCGCCTGCAAGAGGGTCAGTTCCAAAGAGGGGAACCACACGGAGTGGGAGGGGGAGAGTGAACCTCCACTTTACTAGCAGCAACACCCTCCTGGTTCCTCTCTACCTGTTGCTCCTGAGCCAAATCACAACTGGACTGTATCCTCTCCAATCACTGAATGTTGCAGCATTGCTGCACTAGAGCAATAGACTACAGCTAGAGTCCAGTGGAATAGAATCAAGCTAAGGCCAGAGAACAAAGCAATAGAATACAGCTAGAGTCCTGTGGCGCCTGTGTGGACAAGTCAGTCCCGAAGGTGAATAATGCTCGAATGCAATAGCACAGTATCCAATAGTTTTGCCAGTTCTAGTTTGGGCAATTCCTGGCAATTGTGGGGGGGGAGGGGCAGACAAGGAGCCAGTGGGTAGCGTGGAATTCTGGGAGGTGGGGTGCAGTGGGGAGGTAAGTTCGGCAGGGATGAGATCTCATTCCTTTGGAGAAGCTGCCACGTCCTCCAAAGGAACTGGTCCTCTGCAGATCAATTGCCATTCTGGGACTAATCTAGCCATTTTTTGCAGAAAAAGCCTAACAGGAACTCATTTACATATTAGGCCATGCCCCAACGGCAAGCCGGCCGGAACTGCGCTCCTGTGCCTTCCTGTTCAAAACAAGCCCCGCATGTGAGTCTGGGAGGGCCAGTCCCTGATCTGGGGTGTGCGTCTCAGCTTCAGAGGTCCTCGAAGGGATTTTCAGCTGTGGTTGCTAGGGATGCCATCCTCCAGGTGAAGCCTGGAGATCCCCTGGAATTCCAGCTCATCTTCAGGCTAGAGAGATTAGTTCCCCCTGAGGAGAAAGAAGATGCTTCGGAGGGGGGACTCTCTGGCCTTGTCCCCCGCTGCACCCCCACATCTCCAGGCTGCACCCCCATATCTCTAGGAGTTCCCCCGTGTGGAGCTGGTTGATTTTAGCCCAGTTTTCCAGCCTGTGAAGGTCATCCTGTATCCTGCTTCTGTCTTCTGTGTTTGCAACCCCTCCCAATTTAGTCTCATCTGCAAATTTAATAAGCATTCCCTCTATTCCTTCATCCAAATCATTGATAAAGTCCAGAGAATAAAGCAGTCAAGTCAGGAATCTATTTGAATTTTCATTTTTAGCAGAGTTTCCAACAGATGTCCGGGTAATCTCCCATGATCACTGTATCCCTTCTCCGTAAGATTTTTCTGCACCTTAAGAAAGACCTGCACATTGGACTTAAGTACAGTCTAAGAAAACTTGCTTCAAATATATAAGCTTGTCTCTGTCATTCTCTGTTAAGCTTGTGAGGAAATATGTGAATCTGAGCAAAGCAGCTCAGTTGAGAGTCTCTGGGTAAAAATAAAAGAAGAAATAACAGTGATGTTATTGTGGGGGTCTGCTATAAACCACCAAGTCAAGCAGAGGACTTGGATGAGATACTTCTACAGCATAAGAACATAAGAGAAGCCATGTTGGATCAGGCCAATGGCCCATCCAGTCCAACACTCTGTGTCACACAGTGGCAAAAAAATTTATATATACACACACACTGTGGCTAAATTCAATGATAGCTCTTAATGGTGATTTGAGTTTTGTATTGAAAAACACGTAAAGCTGCAGTTATAATTTCAGGTTTGAGTTGAGTGTTTGTAAGTATAGGACTGTTTCAGTTATTCTGAGAATTTGCTGATGTACTTCTATAGCAGAAAGAATGCTGACAATGAACTTCTAATTGTTTTAGTTATTCTGAGAATTCTACTAGCGTCTTCCTATATAGTGAGAAGAATGTTGACAGTTAACTCATAGTAAAATAAAATCCAGGCAGGCAGCTGTGTTGGTCTGATTCTGAAGCAATAGAATAGAATCCAGCGGTACCTTTAAGACCCAACAAAGTTTACTTCAAGGTATGAGCTTTCATGTGCAAACACACATCTTCAGATAAAATGAAATGGAAGGAAACCATTCCCATGTATTTCTTCCATTTCCTTTTACCTGAAGACGTGGGCTCGCACACGAAAGCTCGTACTTTGAATAAAACTTCGTTGGTCTTAAAGGAGCCCCTGGACTCTAACTTTATTCATACATGAGAAATGAAATGCCTGATGGCCACATAGAAAAAGTGACCCAAAATCACATTCTTGCCTGCTTGCATTTTCCAACAAACATTGGTTGCCAAATGAAGCTGTGAGTTGACTATGCCCTCTCTCTCCTTTGAGAGAAAGCAGGAGGGAAAGGGAAGCTGGGGGGGTGGGGGGTGGACAGCCAACAGTGTTTAGAGAAGCTGCATGTGACCTGAGACACAGCAAAAAAACTTCTGCTGAAAATGAAAGTAAAAATCTCAGGGCTTAACAGGCACAGCACAGCAAGTTCCTTCACCGCAAATTAAAGTTTAGAAGCTGGCATTTCTTCTGTCCTCCAGGGCCAGCCCTAGATTGTCTGGCACTCAAGGCAAGGCTAACTTCTGCCCCCCCTCCCACTGATAATGTCCCTGAGTCACATGGGAGAGGGGTGCCCAATTCAGCCCCACCAGAAGGCTGGTGCCCTAGGCAATTGCTTAGTTTGCCTAGTGGCCGGGCCAGCCCTGCTGTTCCCTCAGTTCTATGAGAACTTTATCTGACACCCATCCAGAAAGGGGGTGGCGACTGGTCATACTAGTGGCAGGCCTATTCACACGCATGCACATCACACGATCACCACCAGGGCCTCCACCTGAGATCAGCCTTGGGGCTCCATGAGGCACACAGCCAGGGCTTTTTTTGTAGCAGGAACTCCTTTGCATATTAGACCACTCTCCCCAATGTAGCCAATCCTCCAAGAGCTTACAGGGTTCTTCTTACAGGGCCTACTGTAAGCTTCAGGAGGATTGGCTACATCAGGGGTGATGTGCAAAGGAGTTCCCCCTGCCCTTTCTTCCTCAGGGAGGTAATGTGAGGCTCCCACTCCCGTTCCCACATATAAATTGTTTCTGTGGTGCTTTGAACTGAGATGGTCTATTTGTACCTGCCAGAGTAAAAAAAAAATCAAATGTTGAATGGCAAGTGAGGAACTGGCTCTGATTTGGCGAGACTGACGTTCTGGACAGAAGGCTGAGTTGGCACTGAGGTAAAAGAGGAGAGGCAGAAAGCTGAGAGCACATGTGGATGACTGAGAAGGAGGAGGTGGAGGCACTGAGGGCAGACCGACTCCTGGAAGAAAGACAGGGCCTGCTAGGAGCCGCCCTTGATGTGTGTGTTCAGATATAGATTAGATTGCAGGCAGGTTGTTTTATGCTGAGAGGTGGGTTTATAATCCACAAGAATAAATTCTTAGCATATTTCTTGGGAGGATGTTATTGAGTTGTATTTACCTACACCTGTTTTAAAGAAGGCTAAGGAGTTCACAGGGAGGGGAGAGAGTCAGGCAGGTAAACCTCGTGATGAAACTTCACTGAAACTGTAGGCCCAAATCGTGTGTGATTGGGTCATTTCCACTGAGCACCGATAGGTCAGAACTGAGATGTTTTACTGATGGGATTCATGTTTCAGTGACACAGATGACTTTGATTCCGGAGAGCTGGGCGTACAGACATAAGGACACCGTCACAAAATTAATTTGAAGTTGAACTGTGATGCTCTGAAAGGCACATGCATCAGCCCAACTATCAGACATAAGATGCTGGCCCCCCCTTTGTGTTCTTCACTTTTTCCCCAAAAGGAAGGCTGCTAATTTCTTTCTTTTTAAAAAATTCGGACAAATAGCCATGTCTGTCAGTTGCAAAAGTGTGTCTTGCGGCACTTTAGAAAAGTTCATCATCACTAGGGGTGCCAGCTCCGAGTTGGGAAATACCTGGAGATTTGAGGGGTGGAGCCTGTGGAGTTTAGGAAGGGGAGGGACTTCTATGCCATAGAGTCCACCTTCCAAATTGGCCATTTTCTCCAGGTGAACTTCATCACCTGGAGATCTCCAGCTACCACCTGGAGGCTGGCAACCTTATTCAGAACCTTTACTAGGCATTCTTTTCACCCACTAAACAATCTAAACACTACATAGCCAGTTAGCACAAATTTACACATCAGAAAGCACACTGGTTGAGTAGGGTTGCCATGTCCAATTCAAGAAATATCTGGGGACTTTGGGGGTGGAGCCAGGAGACATTGGGGACAGAGCCAGAAACAAGGGTGTGACAAGCATAATTGAACTCCAAGAGAGTTCTGGCCATCACATTTAAAGGGACAGCACACCTTTTTAAAATGTCTTCCTTTCATAGGAAATAATGGATAGGGGCACCTTTTTTGGGGGCTCATAGAATTGGACCCCCTGGTCCAATCGTTTTGAAACTTGGAGAGTACTTTGGGGAGAGGCACTAGATACTATATTGAAAATTTGGTGCCTCTACCTCAAAAAACAGCTCCCCCAGAGCCAACGAAACCTCCACAACAATTTCCCATTATACCCTATGAGAATCGATCTCTACATAGGGAATAATGAAGATGTTTCCCTCTCTCCGCCCTCCCCCCCCCCCCCCCCCGTTTCTGGCTAGTCGGCTCTGAAGAGGGGATTGGCCTCCCTACTCACGAGTTGCTGCCACAGGAGGTGCAAAAGCACATGGCCCTGGGGCTTCCCCTCCTCCCCCCCCCATTTCTGGTTAGTCGGCTCTGAAGGGGGGATTGGCCTCCTTACTCCCAAGTTGCTGCCACAGGAGGTGCCACAGGTCCTGGGGCTCCCCCCCCCTGTTTCTGGCTAGTCGGCTCTGAAGAGGGGATTGGCCTCCCTACTCACCAGTTGCTGCCACCAGAGGTGCAAAGGCACATGGTCCTGGGGCTTCCCCTCCTCCCCCCCCCCCCGCCAGCCAGCTGATTGGGGCCGGAAGCAGCCTGGGAAAAGGGAAGAAAGGCTGCTGTGATCTGGCTGGGTGGGAAGGGAAGGGCAAGGAGAGAAGCTGCTGGGATCGGAGCTGGGTGGGAAGGGTGGCCATTCCACCCCCCGTCCCCCTCCTCCCGCTTTCCAGATTGTTGGCCAGCGGGGGGAGCAGGCTCCAAATCGGGAGTCCCCTGCCCAGGCGGGAGATTTGGGAAGCCTATGATTGAGAAATGGCTCAGCTGCAGTAGAAGAAGGTGTTTGGATCTAGAACAGAGCTGCTGGTAAGGTGAGTGAGACTTGATTGGCTTTTCTAAAACTGCTGGGGAGCATTACCTAGGGTTGCTGTGGGAGGTAACTGTGGAGTGCTTGGTGCCTGCTGGAGATGGGCTTCTGATTGCTTTTGTGTAGCTGTTGCTGAGTGAGGAGAGCTTGTTTGCCTGGGGGTAATTGCTGGCCCTACCCTCTGCTATTGCTCTGCAGTTGCAGGCTTGTACGGAAACTAAAACCTCGGGATGCATAAAATGTTGATTCCGATGTCTCTACACTAATGCACAGAGTATGGGAAACAAACAGGAGGAACTAGAAGTCCTAATAAAGGAAGGAGACTATGACATTGTAGGCCTTACTGAAACTTGGTGGGATGACACTCACAACTGGAATGTTAGGATTCAGGGGTACAACTTATTTAAAAGGGACACGCAAATGAGAAAGGGCGGAGGCGTAGCAGTATATGTGAAGGAGGCATATACTTGTGAGTACATATGTGACTCTGAGCAAGGCAGCTCAGTTGAGAGTCTCTGGGTAAAAATAAAAGGAGTAAGAAATAACAGTGATATTATTGTGGGGGTCTGCTACAGACCACCAAGTCAGGCAGAGGACTTGGATGAGATACTTCTACAGCAGATTGCAAAGTTCTCCAAGAGAAGAGATACTGTGATCGTGGGAGATTTCAATTACCCGGACATCTGTTGGAAGTCCAACTCTGCTAAAAATGAAAAGTCAAATAGATTCCTGACTTGTCTTGCTGACAACTTCCTTTTCCAGATAGTGAAGAAGGAAACAAGGGGATCTGCTATCTTGGATTTGATTCTCACCAACAAGGAAGAACTGACTGAAGAAGTGGAAATAGTGGGCACCCTGGGCAGTAGTGGCCATGTGATTTTGGAATTTACAGTCTTAGGGAAGGGGAAAGCTATATGTAGTCAGACTTATAGGTTGGACTTCAGAAAGGCAAACTTTGATAAATTTAGAACTATGCTGGGTAAAATCCCATGGCCAGAGATACTTAGGAAGAAGCGGGTTCAGGAGGGGTGGGAGTTTCTTAAAAGCGAAATACTGAAAGCGCAATCACAGATGATTCCTATGAGAAGAAAAAATGGAAAAAGCCTAAAGAAGTCAAAGTGGCTCCATAAACAGCTCTCTAAAGACTTGAGAAATAAAAGACTCCTTTAGGAATCGGAAGGAGGGCCTTATAACCAAGGATGAATATAAACAAATCACCAGTGCTTGTAGAGAAAAAGTTAGGAAAGCTAAAGCTCAGTATGAGCTTAGGCTGGCCAAAGATGCTAAAAACAACAAAAAAGGGTTCTTTTCTTATGTTCAGAGTAAGAAAAAGAGCAAGGATATGGCAGGCCTATTGCGAGGGCAAGAAAGTGAAATTGTAACAGGTAAGGAAGAGACGGCAGAACTGCTCAATTCCTACTTTTCCTCAGTCTTCTCTTCTGAGGGAAACGGTGCTCAACATGGCAAAAACAGAACATATAAGAAAGGTATGAAGTTCCAACCTAGGATTAGCATAGGGGTAGTACATAAACACCTAGTTTCTTTAAATGAAACTAAGTCCTCAGGGCAGATGAATTGCATCCAAGGGTTCTAAAAGAGCTTGCAGATGTAATTTCTGAGCCTCTGGAGAATTCTTGGAGAACAGGAGAGGTGCCGGAAGATTGGAGGCGGGCGAATGTTGTTCCCATCTTCAAGAAGGGGGAAAAAGAAGATCCGGGTAACTACCAACCTGTCAGCTTGACGTCTATACCTGGAAAAGTTTTAGAACAAATCATCAAACAGTCGGTCCTGGAACATTTAGAAAGAATGGATGTGATTACTAAGAGCCAGCATGGTTTTCTCAAGAACAAGTCATGTCCAACTAACCTGATCTCTTTTTTTGAGAAAGTGACTACCTTGCTGGATCAGGGGAATCCTGTAGACATTGTTTATCTTGATTTCAGTAAGGCTTTTGATAAAGTTCCACATACTATCTTTGTTGACAAGTTGGTAAAATGTGGTTTGGATCCTGTTACCGTTAGGTGGATCTGTAACTGGCTGACAGATCGCACCCAAAGAGTGCTTGTGAATGGTTCCTCATCCTCTTGGAGAGGAGTGACAAGTGGAGTGCCTCAAGGATCTGTCCTGGGACCTGTTTTGTGTAACATCTTTATCAATGATTTGGATGAAGGGATAGAGGGAATGCTTATTAAATCTGCAGATGATACGAAATTGGGAGGGGTTGCAAACACAGAAGAAGACAGAACAGGATACAGGATGACCTTGACAGGCTGGAAAACTGGGCTAAAATCAATAAAATGAATTTTAGCAGGGTTAAATGTAAAGTTCTGCATTTAGGTGGGAAAAATCCACTGCATGGTTATAGGATGGGGGAGACTTGTCTTAGCAGTAGTATGTGCAAAAAGGATCTAGGGGTCTTAGTGAATCATACGCTGAACATGAGTCAACAGTGTGATGCAGTGGCTAAAAAGGCAAATGCAATTTTGGGCTGTATCAACAGAAGTATAGTGTCCAGATCACGTGATGTGATGGTGTTGCTTTACTCTGCTCTGGTAATACCTCACCTGGAGTATTGTGTTCAGTTTTGGGCACCACATTTTAAGAAGGATATAGACAAGCTGGAATGGGTCCAGAGGAAGGTGACGAAGATGGTGAGGGGTCTGGAGACCAAGTCCTATGAGGAAAGGTTGAAGGAGCTGGGGATGTTTAGCCTGGAGAAGAGGCAGCTGAGAGGTGATATGATCACCATCTTCAAGTCCTTGAAGGGCTGTCATCTAGAGGATGGTGTGGAATTGTTTTCTGTGGCCCTGGAAGGTAGGAGCAGAACCAATGGATTGAAATTAAATCAAAAGAGTTTCCGGCTCAACATTAGGAAGAACTTCCTGACCGTTAGAGCGATTCCTCAGTGGAACAGGCTTTTTCAGGAGGTGGTGGGCTCTCCTTCCTTGGAGATTTTTAAACAGAGGCTAGATGGCCATCTAATAGGGTTGCCAAGTCCAATTCAAGAAATATTTGAGGACTTTGGGGGTGGAGCCAGGAGACTTTGGGGGTGGAGCTAGGAGACATTGGGGGCGGAGCCAGGAGCAAGGGTGTGATAAGCATAATTGAACTCCAAGGGAGTTCTGGCCATCACATTTACAGGGACAGCACACGTTTTTAAATGCTTTCCTTCCATAGGAAAGAATGAAGGATAGGGGCACCTTCTTTTGGGGCTCGTTTTGAAACTTGGGGGGTATTTTGGGGAGAGACACTAGATGCTATACTGAAAATTTGGTGCTCCTACCTCAAAAAAACAGCCCCCCCCCCAGAGCCCCTGATACCTCCAGATCAATTCCCCATTATACCCTATGAGCATTGATCTCCACATAGGGAATAATGAAGTGCCGAGCAGACATTTCCCTCCCCCCCCCCCCGGTTTCTGGGGACTCTGAAGCAAGGGATTGGCCTCTCTACTCACGAGTTGCTGCCAACTTCTTCAAAGTAACACAGACACACCATCCCAAGAGGAAGCCTTTCAATCGGAGACTGAAGCCTCCGGAGGTGGAAAGGCACATGGCCCTCTGGGGGCGGGGCTTCCCCCTGCCGGCCAGCTGACTGGGGGCGGGAAGGAGCCTGGGAAAGCGGAAGAACCCCTGTTGGGACCTGGGGATTGGCAAGCCTACCTTCTAACTGCAATGAAGATCCTCTGAATTTAGGGGGAAGTGTTTGTGAGTTTTCTGCATTGTGCAGGGGGTTGGGCTAGATAACCCTAGAGGTCCCTTCCAACTCTATGATTCTATGATAAGTGATCATAAACTTAAATAAAATAGAAATAAAATTTGTCATGATCATTCACAACTAGCCCATGGATCCTTGTAGTGGCTGCGAAATGCCTGCCAACTTGATTGGTAATGTAAGGTTTCCAGTCAGATAACATATAAAACACGGGTAATCCTGAAATATATGAAAAGGGAGGCTAATTATGGAATTCCTCAGCTGAGTATAAAAGCTATGATATAGGAAGACATGAGGTAAAAACTGAGGAACCCTGGCCCTACATGGACAATATCTCTCCTGAGGAGAAATTCTCCAAAGTCTCCCATAAAGGATTGCAGAAGGCATAATGCTGAACCGGATGAGCATAAGAGCTATGCGGACTTGTGGAGATCTGGGATGGAATAAATAGAAAGCATTTGCATGAGGGGAATACGTTCTATTAGCTAGAGAGAGCAAAACTTGTCTCTCGATAGCCAACAGTCTGACACAGCAATCTAAAAGCCTGCGTTTACAGGTTTATCATGACAGAAGCTTTTTTGGACTAGGGTTTGTGGCAGTTTTAACCTGCAAAGGAACAAAACTTAAAGTTAGGGTTACCAGCTCTGAGTTGGGAAACACCTGGAGATTTGGCAGGCAAAGTTTGGGGAGGTTTGGAGAGGGGAGGGACCTCATCAGGCTACAAGGCCATAGAATCCATCCTCCAAAGCAGCCATTTTCTCCCAGGGAACTGATCTTGCTTGTCTGGAAATCCACTGTAATAGCAGGAGATCTGCAAGTGCCACCTGGAGGTTGGCAACCCTACTTAAAGTTCATTCTGATCTGTGCAAATTGCTGAGGAATTGTTATTATGGTTTTTTAAAGGTGTATTTAAAAGCATCTAAGTCCTACAGAGCTATTTGTTCAAGGGTAGATTAGCAACGGAGGCCAGACAGTGTGTTTGTGTGTGTGTGTGCGTGTGTGTGGAAATGGGGCTCAGTCCTGATTGTTCCTTGAAAATTCGTTTTAAACAACACCTGATAATATATGAAATTGTTCCTCTCATTAGCACTGAAACAGTTTTATGAAATTAGATATTATGTACAATTGTAGATATATACTCAGAGCTTTCTGATTCAGGACAGACAAAGTAAAGTTCTTTTTCTACATAACTCACTGCCACAGGATATAGTGGTAGCTACTAGCTTAGATCGCTTTCAGGGGGAATTAGACAAATCCATAGAGGAGAAGGCCATCAATGGCTAGTAGCCATGATGGCAGAAGGCAACCTTCATGTTCAGCCGCAATATAGATTTTATGGAGGGAAAGGGTGTCTTTGGTCTTTCTGTGAGCTGTGTAGGCTTTCTAGGGGCATATACATCATGTGGGCCACTGAGTGAGACAGGATGCTGAACTAGATGGAGATTTGGTTTGATCCAGCTGAGCTTCTTATGTTGTTCACTGAAATTGTTAGGGTACTTCCCCATCACCCAGACCCCTGATCTTTGGCACATGTTGAGTTCAAGGTGCTCTAGTTATTAGCAAACCTATATGTCCCCTCCCCAAATAAAAGGGAGACGGTACCAAATTAGATGTGATGGGTCATGGCTGCTCTGTGAGACTAGAGTGGATTTAACTTTTCAACCCTCACAGCGTTTAAGTGATTGTCTCTCCACACACCATGTTACTATTTCTTTAAAGGACAAAAAAAAAGACACGACTTTCTTATCTTAAATGGTACTAAGCATAGAGAGAGCTTGGTTTTGATTTGGAAATCTATGTGGGAATGATACTGTTAAACCGCTCTCTTCCCATCGAGGCCTCACATGACGAACTTTAAAAGACGACGGGAAAGCCTAGTCACCAATCTCATAGAATCCTAGAATTACAGGCTGTATAGTCCAACTCCTGCTCAGTGCCGGATCCTAGGATCCCATTCATTTTGACCCACAAAATGTATCCCAAAACTATTTTCCTAAGCTGGATAGAAAGCAAACATGTATATAGCCTGGGACTACATTTATGAGGGATAAAAATCTGAAGGGAAACATTTGTGCATATCTTCTTCAATACAGAGACCCAAAGTGTATCCCCCCCCCCCCCACACAAAAAAGGCTGAAGTGTTTCCACACTACCGAGCATGGTACAAGACACCATGAGGGAAATTTGGAAATTTCCCAACCAACAGTCAAAATATGAAACATGAAGCTTGTTTACCTCAGCATGGGTAACAAAGAGAAAGCTGCATGTGGAATAAAGGGATGAATGTAGTGGTTCTATTTCCTCCATTTGGATCCGGAGGAAGGGGTTGTTTCATGTGTTAACCAGGAACCTAAATTTGGGTCTGCTTGATGGACTGATGGGAGCATTGAAATTAGGATAGTTCATGATTAGCCAAAGCCCTGAAATTTAGTATACAGGTAGTCCAAGTCAACACAATCACTAGAAAATTATAGAAACTGGGCATATATACTTCCTCAGAACAGGGGGATTCAAAATTCTACCCCCTGCAATAGTTATGAACAACTGGCAGGCTACCAAAAAGATTAAATCTAGGCTAGCACAGGCACATAGCTAGTCCCACGACTGATGCTCAGGTGACTTGACGTCTTTAAATGGCATGTTTTTTGCACCTGTCAAAATCCAGAGGATGATGTTTATAGAAGGCAGAACAGAATAAGCTACCTGCACTTTGGGGGAAAGGGGGCCGAAAGTTGTCTCATACAGTATTAGCTGCATCTTCAAGCTTGGATTTGAAGGAAGAAGCAATTTTACAAAAGCTGGAAACATCTGTCTATGTACTTGAAATGTTACAAATTTTATTTACTAGCATTTTCTGCATAAAGGAGCTTGGGTCTTACTGTCTGGCCAACTCACTTCAAAGGGTATCCAAACGGTTATTTTCAGATAATCTAGAAACCTAAAATTTGGTACCCAACTTTCCCTGGAAGAAATAGCAGGTGGAGTTTATGGCATCACAGCTGCACTAAGCTCCTTCCTTTCCCCAAACCCTCCTCCCCAAACTTCCAGGAATTTCCAAAGATGGAGTTGGCAGTCCTAGTACCCCCATAGGCCCAAACCCTGGATTCCTAATGGTGTGAAAGGGGAATATTTGAATATCTTTCCCTCAAAACAGGGAACAAAGTTTATCTCATAACAAAGGGCAGCCAGCAACCACACAGATGAAGATATTTCAGTCTTTTGCTGCTTCATATATTTGGGGAGATTTTCAGCTGGTAATGAGTGAAATATGAGTTCTGCTTGCGGGAAATGGAGCAGCTAGAAATCAAACAAACTAGACCAGGGGTGTCGAACTCATTTGTTATGAGGGCCGGATCTGACATAAATGAGACCTTGTTGGGCTGGGCAATGTTGGGTTGGGCTGGGCCATGTGTGTACCTATTTAAGATTAGGTAGCAGAGATATAAATTTTATAAAGAACACAAACACAAATATATATTTTTTAAAAAACTTAAAATATGTTTAAAACATTAGCACTCATTGGTCTTAAAGAGGCTTTCTTTGTATTTCTCCCATGGGACCCAGAGATCTGAGCAAAGGAAGCTCTGGCTCTTTCCTTCCTTCCCCAGGAGATGGGGAGGTGGGAGCTTCAGCCAATAGAAGAAAGAGAGGCTTGGCTCAGTAGCTTTGTTGTGCAATTGAGAGAGCCTGGCAAAGCAAGCTCTCCCCCTCCTTCCTCCCCAAGGAAAGAGCCTCAGCCAATTGAGAAAGCAGAGGTTTTGATCTGTAGTTCCTGTGCAATTGACCAAGCCTTGCAAAGCAAGCTGTGATGCAGAAGGAAGCAAGATAATAAGGCAAAGGAAGCAGATGACAGCCAGTTGCTCAGGGGGCTGATAGGAGCCCTCCGGGGGCCTGATTCGGCCCCGAACTGCATGTTTGACATCCCTGAACTAGACTATAATTAAAAGGCCAAATCACTGCGTGGTAGGTGTTTTTGTGAGTTCCTCAAGCCTGCGGATTGTCAAAGAGAGCCAAAAGTGATTGTAACAGTTCTTGGCATCCAACAGGGAAGACCTGAATTCAGCTCTCCACTCTGCTATGGGATGACCTTGCACCAATCAGTCTTCCTCAGCCTAGCCTATGTCACACTGTTGTGAGGAAATAATTCGGGAGACGAGAGTTTTGCACTTTCCCCCCCTGTGCTCCTTGGATGAAGAATAAGATAAAAATTTGGGCATGGAATCCCACACTGCCCAAGTCCATTGGAATCCCACACTGGAATCCCACACTGCCAAGTCCATTAGGACTTCAAATCAAATTAATTTCCCAGGTAAATCACAAATTTACCTGGCAATTGGCCCCTTTCCCATCATGCTGTGACCTAGCCACAGTACTCCAATGGTCTCCAGACTGGTCTACTGTAACTCACCCTATGCTGGCCTACCCTTGAGACTGACCTGGAAACTCCAACTGATCCAGAATGCGGCAGCGAGTCAAGTTCAAGGTTTTGGTATTAACCTTCAAGGCCTTGAGTGGTCAGGGACTGATGTAACTACAGGGCCATCTCCTCTGTTACATCCCAGGGAGAGCGTTACACTCCTTAGTCAGCAATTTGCTGGTGGTCCCCCAGCCCCAAAGACATCTGGCTTCGACCAGGGCCTTCTCAGCCTTGGCCCCAACCTGGTGAAACTGTCTGTTAGATTCCATCAAGGCCCTGTAAGGCAAAGATGTTCTGCTGGGCTTTTGGTTGAGGACAGTGGCAGTCTCCATTGTGGCTGGCAAACGTTTCTGCTCTTCATGTCTATCCAGCCTTCCCACCCACCCCCACCCCCCGCTGCCCGCAAAGTGGCTGGTAGGATTTCACCATCTGTTTTTAAACTGTAAATAATTATTTTAATTGTTTATTTATGTTTGATGCTTTACTCTTGTCGTAGCACATCGCCCAGAGCCCTGCTGCGGCAAGGATGGGTGATTCATAAATCCAGTAATAAAATAAAATAAATAGTTTCCCTAAAGGGAAAAAACCACAACATGTATTGTTCTCTCCCCAACTCTAGAAGAGCCCCTTCTGCTGTGTGGAGGTTAACACTCTCTCTCTCTCTCTCTTTGCCCTTCAGTGAGGACCCTTGGCGGGCTGCCAAGATGATAAAGGGTTACATGCAACAACATAATATCCCTCAGCGAGAGGTGGTGGACGTCACTGGGCTGAACCAGTCCCACCTTTCACAGCACCTCAACAAAGGCACACCCATGAAAACCCAGAAGCGAGCGGCTCTCTATACGTGGTACGTCCGGAAGCAGAGGGAGATTCTCAGGCGTAAGTACTGTGTTCCAGATGTTGCTCTATCTAGCACAGGGTATTGTGTGTCGAGGTTACTCCCAACATGAGTTGAGTAATGTGAGTTGCCACTTGGGTGTTCTGCTTGTCGTCTGTAGCCTCCGTCAAGTGACAGCTTGTATGGGCGACTGACCAGTTAGTTGCTTTGGGTTGGATCTGGACTATATTTTCCATTAGCAGAATGGAACTTTCTTGCCTCCTTCCCTCCCACTGCATCCCACTGAACTCTGTGAAATGTTGCTTCTGGGGTTTCAGTGACTCTAAAGAACAATGTAAGGAGAGTCCAATAGAGCCCCATGGTGCAGAGTGTTAAAGCTGCAGTACTGCAGTCCAAACTTTGCTCACGACCTGAGTTCGATCCCAGTGGAAGCTGGGTTCAGGTAGCCTGCTCAAGGTTGACTCAGCCTTCTATCCTTCCGAGGTCAGTCAAATGAGTACCCAGCTTGCTTGGGGGGGAAGTGTAGATGACTGGGGAAGGCAATGGCAAACCACCTTGTAAAAAAGTCTGCTGTGAAAACGTCGTGATGCAATGTCACCCCAGAGTCAGAAATGACTGGTAATTGCACAAGGGACTGTCTTTACCTTTAAGGAGAGTCTGCAGCAAGAAAAAAAAAGGAAATAGGTTGATTCAACTCCAGGGAAAGAATCTTCATATGAAAAATGTTAACAATGAAAGAGCCCAATGATACTTCCTAATGCTTTTCAGTGGAGCTACTTCACACAATTAGTTGCAGTTGATCAAGCTTTAAATTAGCAAGTTTGTCCATTTTCCAGTGATGTACATGTATGTGTGAACCAGCCCTTTGATCTGGGAGATCAAAGCTCAACTTGCATCTCTGATATATGGAATCCGGCCAAATTATGATCTGTCAATGCCGATGCCCGTCAGCAAATGAAATGCTTTTTGTACCAAATAGTTGGGTTTTTTCCCTTTTCAAAAAGGTTATGGGGCTCACTCTCTCATACAAAAGCTTCGTACTTGAGCCTTCCTTCCTCATTTTATCCTCACAACAACCCTGTGAGGTAAGTTAGATTGGGAAAAATTGAATGGCTGAAGATCACCCAGCTAGTTTCCATAGCAGGGTAGGGATTTGAACCGAGATCTTCTAGAGATCTTAGTCTAACACTCTAACCCAGGGGTGTCAAACATGCAGTTTGGGGGCCAAATCAGGCCCCCGGAGGGCTCCTATCAGGCCCCCGAGCAACTGGCTGTCATCTGCTCCCTTCTCCCTATATCTTGCTTCCTTCCACATAACAGCTTGTTTTGCAAGGTTTGCTCAATTGCTCAGAAGCTACAGAGCAAAACCTCTATTTTCTCCATTGGCTGAGGCTCCTTCCTTGGGGGGGATGGGGGGAGGAATAACTTGCTTTGCCAGGCTCTCTTTTACGTATAGCAGAGCTAGTAAGCCAAACCTCTCTTCCCTCTGTTGGCTAAGGCTCTTCCCCCTCCTGGTCCCCTGGGGAAGGAAGAAAAGAGCCAGAGCTTCCTTTGCCCAGTTCCCTGGATCCCATGGGAGGAATACAAAGAAAGCACCTTTAAGACCAATGAGTGCTAATGTTTTAAGCATGTTTTAAGTTTTTTAAAGAATGTATTTTTGTTTGTGTTATTTATAAAATGTATATCTCTGCTTCTTAATCTTAAATAGGCACACAAATGGCCTGGCCCAACATGACTCGGCCCAACCCGACATGGCCCAGCCCAACATTTATGTCAGATCCAGCCCTCATAGCAAATGAGTTCAACCCCCTGCTCTAACCCCTATACCCTATCTTGCCTTTGTAACTACCGCATTCCCAGCAGATCAAGCTGGCCCTATCTGTATAGTGTCAGTTTCCTCCCACTTTTGTGTGTGTCACAATTCCACTTTGGTTCAGTTTTGGCTGCCTGAAAGTATGCCACAACCAATTCATAGACGTTGGCACCTTTGCAGAGCTCACAAGTGATATACAGGACTTTTTTTTGTAGTACGAACTCTTACAGGGCTCTTCGTACGGGCCTACTGTAAGCTCCAGGAGGATTGGCTACATCAGGGGTGTGTGGCCTAATATGCAAAGGAGATCCTGCTGCCAAAAAAGCCCTGGCGGTATAACTTATGAATGAACTTTTGGATCTGCTGTGTAAATATGTGAGTGTGTTGACAAGGCTCTTTAATAGTGAGAAGAAAGGAACTCTGCACATGTTCCCTGCTCTTTTTTTTTTTTTTACTTGGGACTTCAGCATTGCAAACAGCCCTTCCAGAGCTTTCAAATTACATTGCAAAAAGCTCCTGTTGTGTATACGTGAAAGCTCGCCAGGTGACCTTGTCACGCACTCTCCATCTAACCTACCTCACAGTGCTGTCGTGAAGATAAAATGGAAGAGAGGAGAATGATGGAAGGCACTTTGGGTGTGAGAGAGGTGGTTTATAAATGAAATAAGTGAGTAAATAAATAGCACTGGCTTTGATTGACAGTGCGATCCTAAACGGAGAGATGTTTTCAAAAGCAGCAGACTTGGTTGAATGGTTTTTTGGATTTATATCCCGCCCTCCCCACCGAAGCAGGCTCAGGGCGGCTCACAACCAGTAAAATCAGAGTAACATTCCAACACAGAATACATCATAATTAGAATTAAAAATTAAAACATTAAAACAGTCAGGTGCTAATACCGTTTGATGTCATTTCATTTCCGATGGCATTCAGTATTTATTAGATGTCATTCCTTACTTACTATATCGGTTTTTCAGAATCAGTTAAAGGCCAGCTGGAAGAGTGTTGCCTTGCGGAACTGGGTGAGATCCCGCAAGGCCCTAACTTCCTCCGGCAACTGGTTCCACCAATAGGGGGCTGACTTGGAAGGGGGTCTATCACTTGGCTTAGGATGGCCCTATAAGCCATCAAGGCCAGTTTTCTGCTGGCTGACTGGAAGTGGCTCTCCAAATTTGGGTGCCTGTCTCAGTGCTGTGGCAATATCAGCCCTTCCTTTGTCAGATGGGTTAAAATCCCACAGCCTCCCCTCTCAGAGGGCTGTGTTGCTATCCTCTCTCTCTCCCCCACCCGGCCCCCAGGATGTAGGGAACGGGGCCCTCAGCAGCAGAGATACCTTCCCAGCTTGTCTCCGGAGATCTGAGTGAACTTAAATAGCCTATTGTGTCAGGCCTCCTTGAGGGACAATGTCGCTAGGACAGAGTGATCTCATTAGCCAGCTGCAGTCTCGCACATCCAAAGATAATCTCTGTTGACTCTCTTTTTGATGGCACCAGGGCTTAGGCAGAGTGCAAGATATCAGAAGGTATTGCATAGTAGAATTGCCATTGTTTTGATGACTGGGTAGGGGGCAGACAAGGCCTTTTCAAGGAGCTGCACGTCCCAAAGTGTGCTCCCTCCCTCTCCCCTTTCATTTCCTTCTCTTCCTACGGAAGGCCTTCAGCAGCTGAATGTAAGGTTTGACATTCAGCAGGTGGTTCTTTCTCCACCTTTGCATCTCTGTGCTGGAAAAACCTCACTGGTTGAATTTGTTACTGAGGGAGTGAAGGGAGGAGCAGTCATTGGAGAGAGAGGGAGAGGGCACGCAGTTCAAATCCAGGCTTCCCACAGAGGAGGATGGCCAATCTCCAGGTGTGAGCAGGGGAGCCCCTGGTTTGGAGACCCCCCCCAATTCAGGGTCATCAGAAATGGGGGGGGGGGGGTGGAGAGGGAAATGCTTCCTGAGCACTCCATTATTTCCTTTGGAGACTGATTCCCATAGGGTATAATGGAGAATTTGGGCTTTTTTTAGGTAAAGGCACCAGATTTTCAGCATAGCATCCCATGCCTTTCCCCAAAATACCCTCCAAGTTTAAAAAAGATTGGACCAGGGGGTCCAATTCTATGAGACCCAAAATAAGGTACCCCTATCCATTATTTCCAATGGAGAGAGGGCATTTAAAAGGTGTGTGATCCCTTTAAATGTGATGGCCAGAACTCCTTTTGGAGTTCAATTATGCTTGTCACAACCTTGCTCCTGGCTCCACCCCCAAAGTCTCCTGGCTCCACCCCCAAAGTCCCCAGATATTTCTTGACTTGGACTTGGCAACCCTACCACAGAGTCTGCCTCCCAAACCTGTGAGTCCCTCCAGGGGAACTGATCTCTGTGGCCTGGGGATCAGATGTAATTGGAGGCTGGTCACCCTAGGAGCAGCTGGGATGGGTAGCTTCTGAGGCCCATCATGACCTGGCAGAGAGCTGACCCCCAACCTTTGTCCAATCTGTTTCCCTCACAAAATGAGGGGCTTCCCCAAATGGAAGACGGTGTTTGCATGTACAGTAAGGGGGCAGAACTAAAGTTGTCAATCCCCAGTTGGGGACAGGGGGTCCCCCAATTTGGAGGCCTTCCCCCCGCTTCAGGGTTATCAAAAATGAGGGGGGGAATGTCTGCTGGGCACTCCATTGTACCCTATGGAGATTGATTGCCATAGGGTATAATGGAGAATACTCATGGGGCTCCGGGGGGGGGCTGTTTTTTGAAGTAGAGGCACCAAAATTTCAGCATAGCATCTGGTGCCTCTCCTCAAAACATCCTCCAAGTTTCAAAAAGATTGGACCAGGGGATTCAATTCTTTGAGCCCCCAAAGAAGGTGCCCCTATCTTTTAAAGAGGAGCACGGTCCCTTTAAATGTGATTGCCAGAACTCCTTTTGGAGTTCACTCATGCTTGCCACACCCTTGCTCCTGGCTCCACCCCCAAAGCTTCCTAGCTCCGCCCCCCAAATCCCCAGATATTTCTTGAGTCAGACTTGGCAACCCTAGGCAGAACATTCGGGAGGGTGACCGGAGGGTTCGGTCCCCATTAAAATAAGGAGTCCCGTCTTTGTATCCTCTGCTCCGCTGCACCCACAGGAGCATCTGGGGAGGGATTTGTCTGCAGAGCGGCCTTAGATCCTTTGATTTGCATCTCAGTACTAATGAGGGAACTATGTCCACATTTTGCAGTTCCTGACTGTGGGTCTGTGAACAGCCTCAGTGCAGAGTTGAGGCAGATGGTACAGGATTTCATCCACTTGGCATCCTACCTTTCATCAGGTTAAAGAAACAACAATGCTAATGGGCACAAGAAGATAAGGAAAGCCCTGCTGGATCAAAGTGGGGGGCCAACCGGATGCCCCCAGAAAACCGACAAGTATCCAGAAACGGCCCAAACACTTCACTTATTCCAAGGTGCAGTGGCTTGGCTATTGTTAGAGATGAGCTCCTGTGCCGAAGGATCCACCCTGGCTGCTTGTTTGTTTCCAAAGTGCCGGCTCTCACTTTTAAAGCTTGAACAATACAATCAGTGGAGAGGGTTGCCAGTGCTGAGCTGTGAAATTCCTGAGGAGGGCAGACTTTGGGGAGGGGAGAGACTTCCGTGGGGTCCAATACCACCGAGTCCACCCTCCAAACCAGCCATTTCCTCCAGGAGAACTGACCTCTGTTGCCTGGAAACCAATTCTAATCCCAGAAGATCTCCAGACCACCATTTGGAAGTTGGCAGCCCTCAGACCTTCAGAATCAGATTCACCTGGATTTACCTCCTGTCTTTTAGGTCCCAGGATAAAAAAAAAAATTAGCCCAAGTGTTTAAACAATGGGAATTCCATCTTTTAAAACTGTTTTCATGGTCTTCTTCCTAGCCTGACAACTGCCTTATGAATCTCATTTTAGGCTGTTTAATAATGTTTTATGTTAATTTAATGCCCCTGGCTTGTTTTATGACTTATTTTAATATTAGTCATTCTTATCTTGTTTTTATAAGTATACATTGTATGGTACTTACTGTGTGCGCTGTAATTACAATAAGCAGGATATGCAGGCCGGTACCTCCCCTATTGCACATTATGAGATACACTGCTACTGAACCTGGAAGTTCCATTTAGCCTGGAAGACTGGCTAATCTCCTTTAAAAACCACCTAAATTAGTGGAATCCTCTGTTCCAAGATACAGTGATGGTCTTTAGCCCCACAAATTTCTAAGCTTTCAAGGCAGCTTACAAAAGCATAACAAAAAATACAACACAAAAAGACACTAGACAGGCTTCCCATTTGCCCACATCAGCAGATGGGAACATAAGAACATAAGCCATGTTGGATCAGGCCAATGGCCCATCAAGTCCAACACTCTGTGTCACACAGTGGCAAAATTTTTTATATATACACACACACTGTGGCTAATAGCCACTGATGAACCTGTGCTCCATATTTTTATCTAAACCCCTCTTGAAGGTGGCTATACTTGTGGCCGCCACCACCTCCTGTGGCAGTGAATTCCACATGTTAATCACCCTTTGGGTGAAGAAGTACTTCCTTATATCCGTTTTAACTTGTCTGCTCAGCAATCTCATCAAATGCCCATGAGTTCTTGTATTGTGAGAAAGGGAGAAAAGTACTTCTTTCTCTACTTTCTCCATCCCATGCATTATCTTGTACACCTCTATCATGTCACCCCGCAGTCGACGTTTCTCCAAGCTAAAGAGTCCCAAGTGTATCAACCTTTCTTCATAGGGAAAGTGTTCCAGCCCTTTAATCATTCTAGTTGCCCTTTTCTGGACTTTCTCCAATGCTATAATATTCTTTTTGAGGTGCGGCGACCAGAACTGCACACAGTACTCCAAATGAGACCGCACCATCGATTTATATGGGGGCATTATGATACTGACTGATTTGTTTTCAATTCCCTTCCTAATAATTCCCAGCATGGCGTTGGCCTTTTTTATTGCAATCACACACTGTCTTGACATTTTCAGTGAGTTATCTACCACGACCCCAAGATCTCTCTCTTGGTCAGTCTCTGCCAGTTCACACCCTATCATACCATAGAGCAGAAGTGTAGAGGGCCGGATCTGAAAAATGTCACTTTGTTGGGCTGGGCCATGGGTGCCATAAAATGTAATGCCAGGTACTGGAGATACAAACTTTATAAAGAACACAGGCAAATCCATTTAGCAATATTATTTTTTACCCAAAACACAAACACACTTAAAACATTACTACTCTTACAGCATTTCCTTAAAGTCTTCCCTGCCATTTCCATCGCCCATTACTCATTAGTGCTGGGAGTCTGGGACGTACTTAATGTACAGCCTTTGTCATCTGGTAATAAAAGTAATGACCAGTCACTTGTGGGCCAGATATTTAGCATACAAAATGGTGAAGATGTTTTTTAACAGATAAAAAGCTTCTAAAGCTTATTGTTTTAGCATTTAAATACCTCTTCCAGTGCTTCACTTACAAGCTTATTATTCTTTTTATCTGTTAAAAAACAATAACGGTTGTTGTTGTAAAAATCATTTTCACCATTTTGCATGCTAATTTACTACCTACTCTCTATACGAATGGCTGCTTTTCCTAATTCCGTTTTGTGCGTACACACAAAAACTCACATCTTGCATAAAACTTTGTTGGTCTTAAAAGTGCCACTGGACTCAGATTTTGTTCCGCTGCTTCAGACCAACACAACTTCCCACCTTGATTAACAAGTGATGTTTCCTTCCATGTCATGGAAAGCTCCACCTACCTATATATTATGCAGGCCTGTAGCTACAGTGGGGCCCGGGGGACCAGACCCATCCTTTCAAATCCCCCTTCCAACTGTATGGCCCCTCTATTGGAGGGCCCCCTATCTGCCCCTTTTGTCATCACCATTCTGAACAAGTAGACGCACTGCTGCTGGTCTTTTCGCTTTTTTCTCTCCCCTTCACTAACACAGCATGCAGAGCAAGGGGTGGGGGGAGTCTTCTTGCAGCCAATCTTCCAAGCACCCAACTTCAGTTCAACAGGTCTCTGTCTCTCTGAGAGAGGGGTGCATAAGAAAGGGGTGGGGGGAGCGGAGCTGCTGTGCCTGCCCAGGTGAAGGGGGGTTTGCTTGTGGAATTCAAGGCAGCTTACAGTGCTGAGAGCCCAGGGCCACCAAACTGGGTGGTCCCCCGGCCCCTCCAAATAACAAATCCTGCTGTGGGCCCCACCAAACATGAGATCCTGGCTGCAGCCCTGATATTATGCCTGCTGATATCTGGAGCTGGCTGCACACACCACCAGATTTAGGCAGCAAGATACGAGTGATGGGGCAAGGATGCTCCATGGTGCTTGGGGGACAAGAGTGGGAGGGCTTCTGGCCCTGCTGGTAGACCTCCTGATGGCACCAGGGTTTGGCCATTGTGTGACAGTGTTGGACTGGATGGGCCATTGGCCTGATCCAACGTGGCTTCTCTTATGACAGGGGTGGCCAAACTTGCTTAACATAAGAAGAAGAACTGCAGATTTATACCCCACCCTTCTCCCTGAATCAGAGACTCAACATAGCTTACAATCTCCTATATCTCCTCCCCCCACAACAGACACCCTGTGAGGTGGGTAGGGCTGAGAGGGCTCTCCCAGAAGATGCCCTTTCAAGGACAACCTCTGCCAGAGCTATGGCTGACCCAAGGCCATTTCAGCAGCTGCAAGTGGAGGAGTAGGGAATCAAACCCAGTTCTCCCAGATAAGAGTCCTCGCACTACACCAAATTGGAGCCATGTAGAATAAACACCAGATGTTTGAGAGCTGCAAGACATGAATATCAGATGTTTGAGAGCCACAAGGCAGACAGGCAGACAGGCAGGCAAATAGATGGGGGAGGGAGAGAGAAGTGGAAAGAAAGCAACTTTAACTTAAAATGCATTCTCCAAGCTGCTGGCTGGCTTGGCTTGGAGAAGTGATTTAAAGAGAGAAATGCCTTCTCCAAGCTGGCCAATGGGGCAGTAGGGGCTTCAAGAGCCACAGTTTGGCCACCCCTGTTTTATGATCTGCTGCTGTAATGCAGAGGTTAGATTTTCAGACTAGGAGTAGTAGGAAGACTCGGGTTTGAAACTCAGCCATAATTCTCAATGGGTGACCTTGAGCTGTGTTTTCCCCAAAATTATCATGAGGATAATATGGAGGAGGGAAGAGCCACATACCTGAGCCCTGAGCTTCCTGGAGGGAGGAAGATAGGATAAAAATGTGAAAGACACCCAATCTTATCCTTAATTTACAAAATTGCTGTATCCTGCATCATTGTTCTGTCTCTCCATATCATTCACTCTGTCTGGTGGTGACTCCATAATATCTTAGGCAAGGGTCTTTTGCAATTCTGCTGCCCTCTTAGGAGCCCTGGGAACTGTAGTTTTGGGAAGGTTCCCAGAATTCTCAGCACCCTTGCAAAACTACAATTCCCAGAGGATTATTGGGAAGCAACTCTCTACAAGTAAATGGTTACCAGTTTGTTATATAGATGTTCCATACATCTGTTTAAAAAGGAATCCCGGTTTTTATTTTTATTGTTTCTTGGATGAACACATGTTTACAGGGCAAAACTTCCCACTGGCTCTGAGAGCCCAGGCTAGTCTGATCTTGGGGGACCACCAAGGAAGTCCAAAGCTGCTATGAAGGGACAGGCAATAGCAAACCGCCTCCGGACATCTCTTGCCTTGAGAAACCCATGAGGGCTTGCCATAAGCTGCAACTTGACTGAGAGGGAAGGTGGCTCAGCAGTAGAGCATCTGCTTGGAAAGCAGAAGGTCCCAGGTTCAATTCCCAGCATCTCCAACTAAAAAGGGTTCAGGCAAATAGGCGTGAAAAACCTCAGCTTGAGACCCTGGAGAGCTGCTGCCAGTCTGAGTAGACAATACTGACTTTGATGGACCAAGGGTCTGATTCAGTATAAGACAGCTTCATGTATTCATATGAGAGCCAGTTTGGTGTAGTCGTTAAGTGTGCGTATTCTTATCTGGGAGAACCGAGTTTGCTTCCCCACTCCTCCACTTGCAGCTGCTGGAATGGTCTTGCGGTTGGCAATACTACTTCATTTTTTTTACAACAATGTCTGTGTTCAGCTGAGGCTATTGTAGTAAAAAAGGTACATGTTACTAGGACAGAGGTGGCAAAACTTGCTTACCATAAGAGCTACATAGAATAAACGTCAGATGTTTGAGAGCCACAAGACAGGAAGGAAGGAAGGAAGGAAGGAAGGAAGGAAGGAAGGAAGGAAGGAAGGAAGGAAGGAAGGAAGGAAGGAAGGAAGGAAGGAAGGAAGGAAGGAAGGAAGGAAGGAAGGAAGGAAGGAAAATAGATGGGGAGGGGGATAAAGAGAGAGGTGGAAAGAAAACAACTTTAACTTTAAATGCATTCTCCAAGCTGCCTGCTGGCTTGGCTTAAATAAGTGATTTAAAGAGACAAATGCCTTCTCCAAGCTGGCTAATGGGGCGGTGGGGGCTTTGAGAGCCACACAATATGTGTGAAAGAGCCACATGTGGCTCCCAAGGTGAAGTTTGCTCACCCCTGTGCTAGGATCTCCTCCAGTCAGTGAGCTGCTAAACTGTCTTTGTATACCTCCAACAGAATGTCTCTTACATATAGATGAGACAGGCCCTCCCCTAGAATTTCAGTGGCCCGGTTGGTTACCTAGTTTGCCTCTATGCTTGGGACAGCCATGGGCACAACCCTGGTTACGTGATAGGAAAGGTCAGTCCAGGTAATCAGGCTGGTCCTACAGAGGTCAAAGTAATCTGTGCATGAAGATTTCTTTCTTTTTGAGTGACCGGGGCTACAGGCCCGATCAAATCTGCTCCTTTCTCTTTCAGAATTCAACCAGACAGTCCAGGGTTCTGGAAATATGACAGACAAAACCAGTCAAGATCAGCTGCTGTTTCTCTTTCCAGAGTTCAACCAGCAAAGCCAGGGCGTGGGCCAAATAGATGACCCCTGTGTCGAAACGCCCAGCAAGAAGATGCGTCGGAATCGCTTCAAATGGGGCCCTGCTTCCCAACAGATCTTGTACCAAGCCTATGAACGGCAAAAGAACCCCAGCAAGGAGGAAAGGGAAGCGCTGGTGGAGGAGTGCAACAGGTAAAGAAACAGTCATCCTGGGAAAAACCAAAGCAAGCCCTTTTCTGAGCAAAATGCAGAACTTCCGGCCGCTGGTGCCTGATGAACTATCAGCTTGTTGGCAGAAGGCAGAGGCTTTGTTAGTACCCAATGCCCATTGTGTAAAAATGTTTAGCATGTTCTGTCAGAAGGAAGGAACCTGCTCTTCTAAAATTCTAGCATAAGTAAACAGCAGAGGAAACCTATCGGTCGGTCAAGTGTGCACAGGTTTTGACTGATCCCTCATGCTGATTGTAACCCTGCATCCACGTCTTTTGGCCTGCTAGATCTCCGTACATCAAACCTCTGTAGTGGAATGAATTAGACTTGGAAAGTTCTGTGGATGTACATCAGCTTGAGGTTGAAAGGAATCCACATTCCACTGTCTGGTCCATCGGTACTTAGCAGGAAGAAAAGGGTCTGAAGAGAAATCTGCCAGTTTATTTATTATTTATTATTATTAGGTTTCTTTATTATTAGATTTCTAGCCCCCCCGCCCTGCACAGAAGGCTCAGGGTGAGTTACAACAGACAATAAAACAAAAATAATGCAGTTAAAATATATATGACAATCATTAAAACCTATATAACATCAGATCACTAGATGGCGATCCGTTGCAAACGTTAACAGTCTCTCCTGAAAGATTCTTATTAAATTATTATTGGGCCCTGTGGGACTTCATACACGTCCCCAGGGCTTGTAAAAAGGAGCTGTTCCACCAGGCTGATGGTTGAGGTCTGACTCAGGAAATATCTGGGGACTTTGGGGGTGGAGCCAGGAGCAAGACTGTGACAGGCACGATTGAACTCCCAAGGGAGTTCTGGCTATCACATTTAAAGGGACTGTATGTCTTTTAAATGCCTTCCCTTCATTGTAAATAATGGTGGATGGGGCACCTTCTTTGGGGGCTCATAGAATTGAACCCCCTGGCCCAGTCTTTTTGAAATGGGGGGGGACAGTTTGAGGAGAAGGACCAGATGCTATGCTGAAAATCTGGTGCCTTTACCTTGAAAAACAGTCCCCCCAAGCCCCAGATATCCATGGATTGATTCTCCATGATACCCTATGGGGATCAGTCTCCATAGGGAATAACGGAGTGCCCAGCGAACCCCCCGCCCCGTGCTTTCTGATAACCTTGAAGAGGAGGAGAACCTCCAAACCAGGGGATCTCCTGCTCCCAACTGGAGATTGGCAACCCTATTAAAAAGATGGAGCCAGTGTGGGCTAGTGTCTGGTTTGGACCTCCGCTCTGCCATGAGAACTTGTCGGGTGATCATGGGACACTCAGAAGAAGAAAAGAAGAGCTGGTTTTTATACCCTGCTTTTCTCTACCCAAAGGAGTCTCAAAGCACGATATAATTCCATAGAGTCCACCCTCTAAAGCAGCCATTTTTTCCAGGGGAACTGATCTTGGTCATCTGGAGGTCGATTCTAATAGCAGGAGACCTCCAGGAACCACCTGGAGAGTGGCAACCCTACCCTGCCTGGAGGGCAGCAACCTTAGCAGGACAGGCCTAGTATCATAACATCTCCATGGGTTTATCACCAACCCCTTCTTAATTCTTCTCCCCTAGGGCAGAATGTCTCCAACGGGGTGTGTCCCCTTCTAAAGCTCACGGACTGGGTTCAAATTTGGTGACGGAAGTCCGCGTCTATAACTGGTTTGCAAACCGGAGGAAAGAAGAGGCGTTTCGCCAGAAGCTGGCCATGGATGCCTACAGTACGGGTCAGCCTCATAGCATGAACCTTTTGCTTTCGCACAGTTCCCCTCACCACGCACAGCCCAGCTCTTCCCCCCCAAGCAAAATGGCAGGTAAGCAGGCATGGTGGGAGGACGTTGCCAGCCAAATGGGAATCGGGGTGATGCATTTTACAAGAACTTTTGCCGTTGTTGTGGTTATTAGGGAAATAACGGATGGAAGGACAGAGAGGGGGAAATCATGTTTCATTTTATTGTTCACTTCCTTTTGGTTGTTAAAATTAAAAAAAAAGCAGTTCATCACAGGGCAGGGCAAGAACTGGTAAACAAGACTAATGGATGTCTGATGATCCTGGCACTAGCTCACAAAAACTTTTGCCACAGAAAACATAATAGGCTTTAAACTTCTATAAGCAGAGCTTTTTTTGAGCAGGAACGCACAGGGATTCAGTTCCAGCTGGCTTGGTGGCAGGGGTGTGTGGCCTAATATGCAAATGAGTTCCTGCTGGGCTTTTTTGTAGAAAATAAGACTTTGTTGTTCCCAGGGCTTTATTTTTTATTTTTTTTAGTAGGAATGCACAGGAACTCAGTTCCAGCTGGCTTGGTGTCAGGGTGTGTGGCCTAATATGCAAATGAGCTCCTGCTGGGCTTTTTCCAAAAAAGCCCTGTGCAAAACAATGGTGATGTCAGGGGGTGTGGTCTAATATGCAAATGATTCCTGCCTGGCTTTTTCTACCAAAAAAGCCATGGTTGTTGCTGCTGGTGGTGGCAGAGCCTCTCTGGAATCTGAGATTAACATTTAGATTTGAGTCCACTGTCACCTTCTAGACCAGCAAGATTTGGAAGGGAATTCACTGCCACAGGAGGTGGTGGCGGCCACAAGCATGGCCACCTTCAAGAGGGGTTTAGATAAAAATATGGAGCAGAGGTCCATCAGCGGCTATTAGCCACAGTGTGTGTGTGTGTGTGTGTATAATTTTTTTGGCCACTGTGTGACACAGAGTGTTGGACTGGATGGGCCATTGGCCTGATCCAACATGGCTTCTCTTATGTTCTTATGTGACACAGAGTGTTGGACTGGATGGGCCACTGGCCTGATCCAACAGGGCTTCTCTTATGTTCTTATGTGACACAGAGTGTTGGACTGGATGGGCCATTGGCCTGATCCAACATGGCTTCTCTTATGTTCTTATGTGACACAGAGTGTTGGACTGGATGGGCCATTGGCCTGATCCAACATGGCTTCTCTTATGTTCTTAAGATTTTGGGAGTCAAAGCTTCCTCCTTCAGATACACTGATGAAAGGAGCGCTGATTCTTGTTGGTCTCTGAGTGAAATATTTTAAGTAAGTTTTATGCTATTAAAGCAGTAAAATAAATTCAGATTTGATAAAGAAGTAGTGCATATGTTTCAATTATTCTCAACATTTCAAGTTTTCCCTTCATCTCATGGCTTTAAAATTTCTGGAAATGCTATTTGTCTACCACCACCTGAAACAAAATAATAGAACACCTCCAGGGAAATTATATTTCAGCAAGGAGAGGCTACAATTTCTTAGGACCTTATCAAACTACATTTCCCAGGATGCTTAGGGGAAACCAGGCTAAGGAAAGTTGTTAGGAATGGGTATCCTTTGGTAGCCTACATAGGACCTGTGCATCTGAGATGGGGGTGTGATGGAAAGTCCGCCTCTTTTCATAGCTGTCCCTTTATATGCAAAGATCAGCACGGGAATTCTAGTGCAGACTTTGAAAAGAATCTTCTGTCACTGAAATCACCCCAACCCAGGACTTGTGTCTGTTTTGCATTTTCCAAGTTCACCATCATTAAAAAAAAATGTGTTGCTGGATCAGGCAAAATATCATAATGAGCAGAGTAAAGGGGCCTTGCTTGGGGAAAGCTTGTTGTGAGCTTATAGCAGCCTTGAACCTGGTCTACCTGAATCTATGGCTACGAGTCTATAAACCAGCCTGTCTTTGCCTCCTGAGCAAGGCAGAAGGTCCCAGGTTCAAACTCTGGCGTCTCTAATTGAGTGATCTCCTGACAGCTGAGCTGGCTGGGAAAGGCCTCTGGGATCATGAAGCAACTTGATTTGAAAGGAATGCAGCCATTCACTTCTGCTGTTTGTTCCTAACAGCCTTGAATCTAGAGATAGTCTGCTTCTGTACGTGGAGGTTTCATGGCAATAAGCTGCCATTTATGCCCAACCCTCTCTTTGGATACAATCTAGGGCTGCCAACCTCCAGGTGGGACCTTGAGCTCTCCCAGAATCACACCTGGTTCCCTGGAGAAAAGGTCTGCCTCGAAGGGTGGAGTCCATGCCCTTGCCCCCTGCTGAAGTCCCTCCCCCAAAGCTCCATCCTCAGATATCCAGGGATTTCCCAACCCAGGGTTAGCAAGCTTGATACAGCCTGACAGGGATGACTGGTTCTGGTTTGTTTTGGGATTTATATACTCAGCTATTATTTATAATATGTTTGCTTCTTTACGGGAGGGGGAGAGAGGGGGAGAGTCTGTGTCAACTGCATGGCTAACTAGATCTGCTCTAAAACGCCCTCTCTCCACTGGAAGGAAGGAAATAATACTTAGCACTGATATAGCCATTTCAGTCCTCAAAATATTTTCCATGTATTATTTTGTTGTAATGCCGACAGCAGCGCCCCTCTGAGGTAGGCCTGCGTTATTACTTCCAGATTTGGGAGGGGGGTTAGGGGGGAGAGCTTGGCTGGCTGAAGGGTCTCGAGTGAGAAGTGAGATCAGAACCAAGGGCTTCCCAAATTACAGCTAACATTCTCTTAGGGCAGAACCAGGCCTTTTTTGAGTTGGAACGCACAGGAATGCAGTTCCAGATGGCTTGGTGTCAGGGGGTGTGGCCTAATATGCAAATGAGTTCCTGCTGGGCTTTTTCCTACAAAAAGCCCCGTGTGGCACAATGGCGATGTCAGGGGTGTGGTATGCAAATGAGTTCCAGCTGGGCTGTTTTTACCACACACAAAAAAGCCCTGGGCAGAACTAGCTATGTTACATTTAGTTCCATGATCATTTTAAAATAGTTTTATTTTTCCACAATGGAGCATCTGGGCTTGTTTTGGGGGGTGTGGGATGGGAGAACGGCAATGGGAAGGGGGTTAACCCTTTCCTTCCTTGTGGTTTTTTCATCGGAAAGCACCAACTGGGGCCACTAACCCCTTCTGGGGTGAAAACTAAAAACACCCACATGTAAAATAGTGAAAGCAGCTTGGATGGGTGGTGTTTTAGTGGGAAAACAATGAGGGAAGAAAGTATTCTGCTCCACCCTCAAAAAAAGCTGCCCTGCTGCCATCCTGAGAACTGCAACATTTTACAATCCACACTTCTTCAAACAGAGTGCACTGTGCATATTATTTATTTATTTCTCTCATTTATACCTCATTTATACCAGATGTTTGAGAGCTGCAAGGAAGGGAGGGAGGGAGGAAGGAAGGAAGATGAGGAGGGGGAGGAAGGGAGAGATAGAAAGAAAGCAACTTTAAATGCATTCTCCAAGCTGCCGATTGACTTGGCTTGGAGAAATAATATGCCTTCTCCAAGCTGCCTGACCGGGTGGTGGGGGCTTTGAGAGCCACAGTTTGGCCACCCTTGTCCTAGTCCAACGCTCTGACCGCTGCACCAACATAGAAGTTACCTGTCAAATACAGCCAGGTAGACAGAAGCCAAACTCTTGATTCTTTAGCCTCCTAACTTAAACCCTTCCTTCTAGAATGAAGCCATGGCTAGGAGGAGGGCTTGTTTCTTTTGTGTTTGTCCCTTGTCACATCTTGGCTTTTGCTTTTGCAGTTCTTTGGGAGGAAGGCCTTCGATGGCCACCAAAGTGAGCCTCTGTGTTAAAAGGGAGCGAAATCTAAACTGGAGGCTGGGAAGGGGCACAGTGCTGCAGGAGGAGAGAAGAGCTTAATCTGGGATTGAGGAGGGGGGGGGAGGCTGCTTTCAGTGAGTGGCGTGGAGCAGAGCACATTGTTGGGAAAAACAATCCCCATTGTTCGTGTACCTGTAATCTACACACCAAAGTCAGTGAGCTCTACAGGCAAACAAAAGAAATCAGCTCTCTGACAAGCGCTAGGGTCGCGTGGGGGTCACGGTGGGGTCACTAGCCCTTTCTTTGGACTCTTGCTGCTGCTTTGTGAAACAATGGAGCATCCCCCCCTCCTTTTTAAAGCACGGGTGGCGGAGGGAGCTTCGATGCATTGCAGACTCTTGGAATGAGAGGCCGTGCCCACAGCAAGCCCCCTGGAAAACAGTTCTGTTCCGTACTGCTTTTCACGAGAGGTATTGCGGAATCTCAAACATTTGTGGTTACAAATGGAGGGACAAGAACGGTCAGCTTTGCTTGGGAAAGCCATCTCCGTGGGACCTGGAGAGCTCTTGCTTTTCCAGTGGGGCTCCAGGCTACAGAGATCAGTTCCCCTGGAGAAAATGGCTACTTTGGAGGGTGGACTCAGCTGCACTGGTCCCCTCCCTTCCCCAAAAATTTCTAGATATTTCCCCATCCAGAAGTGGCAACCCAAGGTGAGGCCCGCCCATTGTGAATATGTACCTAGGGGCCATCAAGTCACAAACGACTTATGGAGACCCCAGCTAGGGGCTTTCAAGGCAAGTGAGAAGCAGAAGTGGTTGGCCAGCCCATTGCCTTCCTCGGCAGTGTCTTCCTTGGTGGTTCCTAGGGTTGCCAAGTCCAATTCAAGAAATATCTGGGGACTTTGGGGGTGGGGCCAGGGGACATTGGGGGTGGAGCCAGGAGCAAGGGTGTGACAAGCATCATTGAACTCCAAAGGGAGTTCTGGCCATCACACTTAAAGGGAACACACACCTTTTAAATGCCTTCCTTCCAGGGCCGGTGTTGGCTTTCTGGTGCCCTAGGCGAATTACCCACTAGGGCCCCCCCCCCCATTATTTTAAAAAAAATAGGGGAAATGAAGAGCGCCAAACTTGAAACTTTTCACATCTTTAATTTACTGATTTTTAATTTTTTTTAAAAAAATGTGATATGTTATTAAAAAATTGTGTAATAAGTGCTTGCTGGCCACACCAGGAAAGAAGGTGGCAGAATAGGATGAGGTGGGAGACCAAGTCGCACATTGGGGAGAGGGGGGTGGCTTGGCTTTGTTGAGGGCAGCTTGGTGATGGGAGAGGACAAGGGGACAGTGGTCAGGAGCCAGAGTCATGCATCGGAAAGGGCACACCCCTTGGTGCCCCCTAGGCCAGGTGGCGCCCTAGGTGACCACCTACTTTGCCTCTTCCATGCACCGGCCCTGCTTCCTTCCATTGGAAATCATAAAGGATAGGGACACCTCCTTTTGGGGCTCATAGAATTGGACTCCTGGTCCAATCTTTTTGAAACTTGGAGGGTCTTTTGAGGAGAGGCACCAGATGCTATGCTGAAAATTTGGTGCCTCTAGCTCAAAAAATAGCCCCTCCAGAGCCCCAGATACCCACAGATCAATTCTCCATTATACCCTATGGGAATCAATCTCCATAGGGAACAATAGAGTGCCCGGCAGACATCTCCCCCCTCCTCGCTTTCTGATGACCCTGAAGCAGGGGAGGGGAAGGCCTCCAAACTGGGGGATCCCCTGCCCCCTCCTGGGGATTTTGTAACAAAAGGGGGAAAAAGTAACAAGTGTTGATACAAGTCTTGGCTTGCTACTCTATATTTTGAAACATTTATTATCAGTATTATTGACAAAGCCACACTCCACACGAGATGCCCGATTTTAACAACATTGGTCAAATTACAATAGAGGGCTGATGTCACCGCAACAGCAGCAGCAGCAGCGGATCGCCTGGGTAACTCTCCATTTCATTTGCCTTCTTCAGGCTGCAGTACACTAGGGAAAGTAATTCAGTAATGGAATGCCCAATATTTCCTTCAAACTTATATTTAGACTCTCTCCAGCTTTTACAATTGCTGTGTAGACAGTTGCAGGTGGAGCCTCAGAGATCAACAGCCTTCCATTAGGGGTTCCCCTTTGTCAGATTCCAAATGTCTCTGCGCTAAGCTCACAAAGTAGCATTTTTGCTCACAAGGCTTTGCAAACTTAGAGGGAGCATTTGTCCTGACCCCGCTTAGCTTCCACTCCATCAAGGGGCTTTCGAGGCGAGTAAGAAGCAGGCGTGGCTGCCCATGGCCTTCCTCTGCAGTTTTCCTTGGTGGTCTCCCTTCCAAGTCTTGACCCTGCCTAGCTTCCAAGATCAGAGAAGACGGGGCTATACCACGCTGTCTTCCCTCTGGCTGCTAACTGTAGTTAAGGAGGAAACAGAGATTGACATAATACTGGAAGTGCAGATAATCGTGTATGGACTGCAGTTCTCCCCAGACTGCAGTTCCCAGGATTCTTTGGATAAATCCATTCTTTATTTAAAACGTTCCTCTTCCACTTTAAAACTGAAGTGCTCTTAGGGCAACTAAGGCTGCTTCTGCACTAACCTCTCTCTGCGCCAGGCTTCCGTTTCTCTCTGGATCAAACAAGCGATTTCGCACCAGCGGCTCCATTTTGCACAAAATGGTGATGTGGAGCAGCTGGTGCGAAATTGCTAGCTTGCTCCAGAGAGAAACAGAAGCCTGGTGCGGAGCAAGGGTAGTGCGGAATCAACAATACTTACAGTAACAACAAAAACACAGCCCCAAACCCCACCTACCCTTATTAAACAGGTGTTCCGTGTCACTTTAAAGACTGACAAAATCTATTTATCGGGAGGGGCCGTGGCTCTGTGGTAGAGCATCTGCTTGGCATATAGAAGGCCCCAGGTTCAGTCCCTGGCATCTCTCGTTGAAAGGGTTGGGTAGCAGGAAGAGCTGCCAACTCCCACTTGGGAAATTCCTGGAGAACTTGGGGGCAGCTGGGTTTTAGGAAGAGAAGGGACCTCAACAGAGTATAATGCCACAGAGCTCACCCTCCAAAGCAGCCATTCTCTTCAGGGGAACGGATCTCTTTCACCTGGAGATCACTTGTAATCCAGGTGATCCCCAGGGTCATTTCTACCCAACACCCTGGAGAGCTGCTGCTGGGCCGGATTAGGCCAAGCAGGCACTGGCCTATGGGCTCCCATGCCTTTAGGGGCTGCAGGCCAGCTCCCCCCCCCCCTCGTCCCCCGCTTGCAGCCCTTGGAAGCCTGCACATGCAGCCAGCAACTGAGCTGCTCTTTGCCTGATTTGCCTGGTGCGGCTGCTGCTGGCGTTGTCGCCAAGTTTGCCTCTCTCTGCCGCTCCCCTGCAGCTTTGTCAAAGGGGCTTCTGAGAAGGTTCCCGCAGGCTGCAGCAGGGCCAGCACTCTGAGATCATTTGCAAGGGGACCCCCGAGATTTTGACTGCCTCCATAGGGTTTAATCCGCACTGGCTGCTGCCAGTCTAAGGAGATAATACTGACCTCAATGGACCAAAGGTCCGATTCAGTATAAGGCAGCTCCATGTGCTCATGTGAATTCTAGCAGGAGCTTTCACCAGTCTCTCTGACTTTTTAAGTTGCCATAGTCCCTGATATTACGCTGCTGCTACAGACTAAGAGGCCCTGACCTGGCTAGCAACAGCCCCAGCCTGGCCAGATCTTAGGGCTGCCAGGTCCGACTTAGGACTTTGGGGGTGGAGCTAGGAGACTTTGGGGGTGGAGCCAAGAGCAAAGGTGCGACATGTACGACTGAGCTCTGAAGGGAGTTCTGGCCAACACATTTAAAGGGACCGTGCACCTTGTAAACGCCTTCCCTTCATAGGAAATAATGGAGGATGAGGGCACTTTCTTTGAGAGCTCATAGAATTGGACCCCCTGGTCCAGTTGTTTTGAAACTTGGCGCTTTTTTTAGGAGGGGCACCAGATGCTATACTGAAAATTTGGTGCCTCTACCTCTAACAGCAGCCTCCCCAGAGCCCCAGATACCCATGGATCAATTCTCCATTATACTCCATGGGGACTAGACTCCATAGGGTATACTGGTGTGCTCAGTGCACATTTCCCCTCCCTCCCACTTTCCCCCCACATGAAGTGGGGGAAGGGCCTCCAAATCAGGGGATCCCCTGCCCCCAACCCTGCCCAATCTCATCAAATCTCAGAAGCTAAGCAGGGCTGCCCACGGCTAGGATTTGGGAGGGAGACCACCAAGGAGCACCAGCGTTGTGACGCGGAGGCAGGCGATGGCAAACCAGCTCGGAATGTCCCTTGCCTTGAAAACACCAGCAGGGGTCACCATAAGTCAACTGTGACTTGAGGGCAATCCCCCTCTCCCCCCCACACTAACATGGCTGGCCTTCTGACATTACCACCTGTTGGTCAATATAATTTACCACAGAACTGCCCCCAAGAGGGACAACGAAGTCTAGTCTAGCAGCCGCAGAGTAATGATGCAAAACTAGAGCCTCATTTGGTGTCAGATTGCCTAGTTCCATTGCCTTCTCTGACGGGTGGCACTCTTCAGTGCCTTAAACAGAGAAGGGCCTTTCTCAAAAAATGTGCTGTTGGACCAGGTTTTAAAAAACATTACATCGTCCTCCTCTACCTCCCCCAGTCTTTCCTGGGCTCCTAGACCAGATGTGCGGCAGGAGTCCTAAGTGAAGAACTGAAAATCCCAGACAAGCAGGAGATCAAATCAGTCACAGCATGTGGGGAGAGGAGTCTTGAGTCATGCTGTTTTCTCATCCTGGCCCAGAGAGCCACTTTTTGCCCTACTGGAGAAACTTCTTTGTATTGAGTGGCTGTTCATTGGTGGATCTGTATAATATGGGATGTAAAAGGAAGATACAAATGATCCTAAGGGACCCTTCACATCTGGGCCATTTGCTATTTGAGATCTTACCGTCAGGTAGACGATCTAGAGTGTTGAAGGCTAGGACAAACAGATTTAAGGACAGTTTCTATCCAAGTGCTGTGGTTAGGTTAAATGCAGGGTTATGAATGATTATTTGTTTTAGATGTATTTAAATGGTTTATATGGTTTTAATGGTTTTATGAATGATTATCTGTTTTAGATGGATTTAAATGGTTTAAATGATTTTAATGGTTTAAATGGTTTTAGATGTATTTAAATAGTTTATGAATATGTGTGTTTGATGTGTTGGTATGTTTGTGGAAGAGCACCTCATTTCGTTGCTCTCTTTTGTTGAGAACAATGACAATAAATTTATCTATCTATCTATCTATCTATCTATCTATCTATCTATCTATCTATCTATCTATCTATCTATCTATCTATCTATCTTTCAATGGTACAACCAAAGCATGAACCTGGGACTGCTCCTGAGAACCTCGTATGAATATGCCTTATGCCAAGGGTGTAAATAGGGTTGCCAAGTCCTATTCAAGAAATATCTGGGGACTTTGGGGGTGGAGCCAGGAGACTTTGAAGGTGGAGCCAGGAACAAGGGTGTGACAAGCACAATTGAACTCCAAGGGAGTTCTGGCCATCACATTTAAAGGGACAGCGCACCTTTTAAAATGTCTTCCTTCCATAGGAAATAATGGATAGGGCACCTTCTTTTGGGGCTCATAGAATTGGATCCCCTGGTCCAATCGTCTTGAAACTTGGGGGGTACTTTGGGGAGAGGCACTAGATACTATACTGAAAATTTAGTGCCTCTACCTCAAAAAAACAGCTCCCCAGAGCCCCCGAAACCTCCAGATCAATTCCCCATTATACCCTATGAGAATTGGGTATTCCCACAGATCAATTCCCACATAGGGAATAATGAAGTGCTCAGCAGATGTTCCTCCCCTCCCCCACTCCCTCCATTTTCTGGTGGCTCTGAAGTGAGGGCTTGGCCTCTCTACTTACGAGTTGCAGCCAGCTTCTTCCAAGTAACACAGACACCCCATCCCAAGAGGAAAGCTTTCCAATCCGAGACTGGAGCCTCCGGAGGGGGGGAAAAATCACATGATGGCTTTGGGGGCGGGGCTTCACCCTGCCAGCCAGCTGACTGGGGGCGGGAAGGAGACTGGGAAAGCTGGTACCCAGGGATTGGCAAGCCTAGGTGTAAAACATGTGGCCTGGGGGCCAAATCAGGCCCCCAGAGGGCTCCTATCAGGCCCCTGAGCAACTGGCTGATGTCTGTTTCCTTCTCTCCCTCTCTTTCTTCCTTCTGTATCACAGCTTGCTTTGCCAGGCTCTCTCAATCACATAGGAGCTACAGAGCAAAGCCTCTATTTTCTCCATTGGCTGAGGCTCTTTCCTTGGGAAGGAAGGGAGGGAGGGATAGCTTGCTTTCCCAGGCGCTCTCAATCACACAGCAGAGCTACTGAGCCAAGCTTCTCTTCTTTCTGTTGGCTGAGGCTCCTTCACTTTCTGGTCCTCTGGGGAAGGAAGGAAAGAGCCAGAGCTTCCTTTGTCCAGTTCCCTGGATTGTAGGGGAAAGATACAAAGAAAACACCTTTAACACCAACGAATGCTAATATTTTAATCATGTTTTAAGGTTTTTTTAAAAAATATATTTAATCGTGTTTATCTGTGTCCTTTATAAAGTTTATATTTCTGCTATCTGGCAGTATGTTTTATGATGCACATGGCCTGGCCCAACAAGATCTCATTTATGTCAGATCCAGCCCTCATAACAAATGAGTTCGACACCCCTGCCTTGTACTGTCTGTTCTGGCCGCTCAAATGAGAGGACTTCTTGATTCTCTTTTCGCTCTCAACCTCTCTATGCAGTGCAAGCTCTGCCTGCCCCAGAAAACATTTAGGGTTTTTCTTCTTTTTTTACTTATTTAGATATATTGATGATACTCAGCTCTTATCACCAACTGGGACTCAAAGCAGCTTACAATATGGTTCTTCCTTCCTCCACTTTATCTTCACAACAGCCCTGTGAAGTAGGTTAGGCTGGAAGAGAGTGACTGTTCCAAGGCTACTCTCTGAAAGAGTGGGAAATCTAACCCGGATTTCCCAGATCTTTGTCTGATGCTCTGACTACTGCATGAAAAATGTCTTTGCTTGGTACCCAGCGGGATAGAGGGATTGGTGCAGCAATCAGCACCATTTGCAGGGCCACCACAGTCTAGGCCCCAGCCTTGATTCCCCAGTCTCTCAGCCTCTGGAGGGGTGGGCACCTGCAACACAGCCTCTGAAGATTACCTTGGAATGGTACTACACCGAGAACTCCTAGGGCGTTTTCTCACAGAGCTTACCTCGGAGCGACGTCCCTCTTCACCACGCAGCGTCTGCGCTAGGGTTGCCAAGTCCAATTAAAGAAAAATCTGGGGACTTTGGGGGCGGAGCCAGGAGACTTTGGGGGTGGAGCCAGGAGACCTTGGGGGTGGAGCCAGGAACAAGGATGTGACAAGCATAATTGAACTCCAAGGGAGTTCTGGCCATCACATTTAAAGGGACAGCTCACCTTTTTAAATGCCTTTCTTCCATAGGAAATAATTAAGGATAGGGGCACCATCTTTTGGGGCTCATAGAATTGGACCCTCTGGTCCAATCGTTTTGAAACTTGGGGGGTATTTTGGGGAGAGGCACTAGATGCTATACTAAAAATTTGGTGCCTCTACCTCAAAAAATAGCCCCCCCAGAGCCCTCAATACCCACGGATCAATTCCCTATTATTCCCTATGGGAATTGTTCTCCATAGGGAATAATAGAGTGCCTAGTAGACATTTCCCTCCCCCCCCCACGCTTTCTAAAGGAAGGGGGAGGGCCTCCATACCAGGGAATTCCCCCCTCCCTGCCCCCTCCCTCTCTCACACACACAAACAAACACTTACCGCACTTGGTCTTCTTCCCTCTGCCTGCTCTGAAAACGAAAGCAAAGAAAGGGCGGGGCCGTTCTCCGAAGCCCTTCCTGTTTCCTCCTTCCTGCCCAGCCTTAAAGGGGCAGAAATTTTACAAACTGCTCAGGACTCAGGAGCTCTACACCAACATGAACGCTTCAGGTATGTTCTCCCCCCCCTCCACCCCCCACCCCCCCCCCCCCCGCTTCCTGATTTCTGGAGACCGGGGGATGAAGCTGGGAACCCAGGAGCCTCCCGGAAAAGCGGGGGGATTGGGAAGCCTAGTCTGCGCGGATTTCCCACCAACTGCTCTGCATAACCAGGAAGTGCCGGACCTTTTGCATCGCAGATGTAAACCGCTAAAACCCAGTTTACGTTAGCAACGCAAAAGCCGCGGCTCTTCCTGGTTATGCGGAGCAGTTGGTGGGAAATCCACGCAGACGCTGCGCAGTGAAGAGGGACGTCGCTCCGAGGTAAGCTCTGTGGGAAAACGCCCATAATCTAAAGTCTTTGGCAGCTCGGGATCAGGGGACCTGAAGGAACCACCCATCCTGGTTGCCCGTGTTCCTGCCCCCCATCTGAGATAACCTTCAGAGGCCGTGTTGCAGGTGCCCACCCCTCCAGAGGCTGAGCGGCTGGGGAATCAAGGCTGGGGCCTAGACTGTGGTGGCCCTGCAAATGGTGCTGATTGCTGCATCCGATCCCTCTGTCTGATCCCTCTATCCCGCTGGGTACCAGCAGACAGGGCACTCTCTGGGGTGGAGCCTCACCAGGAGAACTCCATCCCTGCATTCCTTCCCTCGGTGCTGACTCAACTTTCGGCACCAAGCAAAGACATTTTTCATGCAGTAGTCGGAGCATCAGACAAGGATCTCCACTTCTTATGTGATTTTGGGCGGCGGGTGGCTTGCTGGCCTTTTGACTTGGGCGGGGGCAGCCAAGGAGAGCCCCAGGTGAGTGAGGCCTGCGTGGGCTGGCTGGATCTCTAGCCAGCCCAAGCAGGCCTCACTCACCCAGGGCTCTCCTTTCTTGCATTGGGTTGCTTTTGGCGGGTGGGGTGGTGGGGGTGGAATATGCTAATGAGTAATGCTAATGAGCTGTACCACCTATTTTTCTACAAAACGACCCCTGGTGAGAGCCAGTGTAGGGTACTGGTTAAGATATCAGACGGGAATCTGAGAAACTCAGGCTCCAATTCCCAGTCACACTCTCAGTCGAACCTACCTTACAGGGTTGTTTTTGAGGATAAAATGGAAGAGAGAATAAGAAAGTAAAGTTACTTTGGGTCGCCAATGGGGAGAAAGCTGGGCTGTAAAGTAAATAAAATAAATACACTCTGGATTTAACATTCAACACTTTCTTTGGGGAATCACACAAAAGCATTCATCGTTTGAACGGCCTCTCACCTTAACACATGAAAAGGCTTGTGAGTTTGCATCAGTTTTAAGCAGTCTGATGTGTCAATGGAAACTGTAGCTGGAGATTAAAATCCCACCCCTGATTAATGAGTGGGGCTGCAAAAAAACCCACCCCAAACACCCTGAGTGTGCCTTTTAGCCGCCTCCCCCCCTGACCATGGTCTGACCCTTGTAGTGGAATGTCCGCACAATAGCGGTGATGGAGGGGGACCCTGCCCTTCTGTCCCGGCCTGATTGCTTACAAGATGTCCCACGAGCACATTGTCAGCAAAATCAGCTGTTTTCAGTGTTTCCCCCGCCTGCCTTTACAATAACACACCAGCGTGAGGTCCAGGGGTTGTCATGGCATTGTTTCCACCCCTCTTCTGTCCACCCACCCCCCTTATGCATGCTTAATTGACAATTAAAGTTGGAGCTTTGAACGATCCTGGGTGCCTTTGATGTGTTTTCACCCTTCCAGCATCAACTTTTGTTTCTAGCGTTTGGGGCTGCTGGGCTTGCTTTCAGCAGTGTTCGTTTATTCCAAGATGGATGGAAAGGCCGTTAAGACTGAGTCTTTATTGTCCCCACTCTCCATCACCACACACAATCCTTTTTTATAGGTTCAGGTGGGCAGCCATGTTGGTCTGAAGCAGCAGAACAAAGTCTGAGTCCTTTAAGGGGCACCTTGAAGACCAACAAAGTTTTATTCAAGGTATAAGTTTTTATGTGCATGCATGTATCCAAAGAAGTGTGCATGCACATGAAATATATACCTCAAATCGAGCTCTGCTGGTCTTCAAGGTGCCCCTGGACTCAGACGTTGTTCTAATCCTTTTTATTTTATTTTATTTTATTTCCTGGACTTCTGGTCAAGAGGAGCTGTCACCTGATCTATGGCCTTCTCACCTGGGAATTCGAATATTAGGAGAGATCTCTTTGGAACAGAGGACTACGGGCTGTGTCCAAAATCATGGCTCACTACAGAATCCAAGATGGATCTTTCATAGGGTTGCCAAGTCCAATTCAAGACATATCTGGGGATTTGGAGGTGGAGCCAGGAGACATTAGGGGTGGAGCCAAGATCAAGGCTGTGACAAGCATAATTGAACTCCAAGGGAGTTCTGGCCATCATATTTAAAGGGACGGCACACCTTTTCAATTCTTTCCTTCCATAGGAAATAATGAAGGATAGAGCCACCTTCTTTTGGGGCTCATAGAACTGGACCCCCTGGTCCAATCGTTTTGAAACTTGGGGGGGGGGGGTATTTTGGGGGAAGGCACTAGACATTATACTGAAAATTTGGTGCCTCTACCCCAAAAAAACAGCCCCCCCCCCAGAGCCCCAGATACCCGCAGATCAATTCTCCATGATTTTCTATGGGAATAAATCTCCATAGGGAATAATAGAGTTCCCAGCAGACATTTCCCTCCCCTCCCCCCGCTTTCTGATGACCCTGAAGTGGGGGGAGGGCCTCCAAACCGGGGGATCCCCTGCCCCCACCTGGGGATTGGCAACCCTACTCTTTCAAAACTAACATGAAATCTTTAATTCAGAGTACACTGGTGGGGTAAGTGGGATGTGAGAATAGCCGGCGTGCACAGGGAAAGGCAGGCAAAGATTTCGGTGAGACTAACAGTGCCATCCTAAATAGACTTACACCCTCTTAAGCCCACTGACTTAAATGGACTGAGAAGTATATATCTCTGTGAAGGATAGCATAGAGCATTTCTTAGAGATGTTTCAAGAACATCTTAGAGATGGCCATCTGACAGCAATGAAGATCCTGTGGTGGAGGTGTTTGTGAGTTCCCTGCATCAGTCAGGGAACAGTCAGTGACCCTGGAGGTCCCTTCCAAGTTCCAACTCTATGATTCTAAGAAAGGAAAATGTCAGAAGGAAAATTTGCCAGTAGTCCAGATCTGCTGACTGATGCCAGTGCACTAAAACAATTGTGCAGTATGTATGTATGTGTGTGTCTTATTGTAAAACCTTGTGTGTGCCATTTCCCAAAAAAGGACACACAAGACACCATGTTTGGACTTTATGGATTATTAATCAGCAAGTCAGTTATCAGTAATGTTAAAATGTATATTTTCAGCAATGCAAATGGACTTCCTTACACTTCCTTCTTGTGGATCTTTTGCTCTGAATGTCAACACTTGAAGTATAAGCAGTTGTTCCTCTGTATGAGCCTTCCTCTGGAAAAACTAACAAGGGCTCATACAGATGTGATAACCCTCTCCTCCCAGCCCCGATTATATGCTGGCTGCAAAGCCAAATTTACAAGCAGACATCTGATTTTACAAAGCAAAGTCCATGTACCCAGCCACTGAAAGAGAGGAAGATGAGGAGAAAACTGCACCAGTTCATGCAAAGAAAAGGCCATGCAACAGTTTGAGAGGTACAGAGCTCCCCTGGAACACCCTCACTCAGCAAACATGAGGATTTGGTAATGTGCAGGCCTCATTTTGAGCAGGAGCTCACAGGACTGGAGCTCCAATACCTCTCAATTGTACTGTGCTTTTTCCTTCTCCCTCTTCCCCCAAATACTTGCATCTGGGCTCCGTTGTTCAACCCCCTTGTGAGAATTTTGTTGAACTCTTAAGATCTGACAAACTTTCTAATATTTTCCCCCACAAAAAAAATTGGGAAGATAACCCAAACATATAAAGCAGAGAGATGGAAATCTTCCTCGTGCCACTGTGGCCACATAGGAGAAAGTAATTTGAAAAGTACGATGAGAGAAAGGTTTTATGATGACCATTATAATTCAAGAAGCATTTCAAGCATTTCAAGGTAGATGTAGCTTGACTGATGCATCTACCTTGAAATACCCCTGGTAATGTGTTAACTGAAGAGCCCCGTGGCGCAGAGTGGTAAAGCTGCAGTACTGCAGTCCTAAGCTCTGCTCAAAACCTGATTTCGATCCTGGCGGAAGCTGGGTTCAGGTAGCCAGCTCGAGGTTAACTCGGCCTTCCATCCTTCTGAGGTCGGTAAAATGAGTACCCAGCTTGTTGGGTGGGGGGTGGGGAGTGTAGATGACTGGGGAAGGCAATGGCAAACCACCCTGTAAAACATCTGCCGTAAAAACGTTGTGAAAGCAGCTCCAGAGTCAGAAATGACTGGTGCTTGCACAGGGGACTACCTTTACCTTTAACGTGTTAACTGGCCTTTAACCCTGACCCAGATGACTCAGGTGAGCCTGATCTCGGCAGATCAAAGAAGCCAAGCAAAGTCAGCCCTGGTTAGTATTTGGATGAGAGACCACCAGGGTTGCTACGCAGAGGCAGGCAATACCAACATCTCTTGCCTTGAAAACCCTACAGCAGGAGTGTCAAACTCAGGTGTTATGAGGGCTCAGTCTCACATAAATGAGATCTTAGGCCAGGCCATGCGTGTCGTAAAATATAACACCAGGTAGTAGAGATATAAACTTTATAAAGGACACAGGCAAGCACAAATAAAGATTTTTTTTTTAAAAAAAAACCCTTTTAATAAAACATAATTAAAACATTAGCACTCTTTCAATATTTTGTTTATTTAATAGTCTCTGATAACTAACACCTCTTGCTCTGAATTATTGCATTAAAATCTGGATTATAATGTCTGTGCTGTAGCAAACTTGAGTATGCTGTTCAGGTGTTTTTCAGGTGTGTATCTGTAAGTTGCAAGCCTACTTTTGATTTACTGACATTCATTACAAAATTTTCATGGTCAATACTTTGAGCCTGAGACCCAAAGGAAAACATGAAATGGCTGGGCATTTTGTACATAAATTGCTTCATGTACCTGTCAGCCAATGGAGAAAATAGAGGCTTTGCTCTGTAGCTTGATTGAGCAAGCCTGGCAAAGCAAGCAGTGATGCAGAAGGAAGAAAAGAGAGAGAGAGAGAGAGAGAGACAGGCAACAGTGAGTTGCTCGCAGGACTGAATCTACTAATGTCACTGATGGGTTCTATGGCAGGTGTGCACATCTACAGATGATGTGCAAATAGAAATGCCAACCTCCAGGTAGCACCTGGAGATCTCCTGCTACTATGGTCTGCAGATGACCAAGATCAGCTCCCTGGGAGAAAATGGCTGCTTTGGAGGGTGGATTCTATGGCCTTGTACCTTGCTTGAGGTCCCTCCCTTCCCCAAACCCCACCCTTCCCTGGCCCCACCCCAAAATCTCCAGGTATTCCCCTGCAACCCTGTGTGCGAAGGATGCTCCGAGTGCATAAAATTTGAAACCTGCAGCTTCCAAGTGTCTTCCTTGGGGGAGGTTAATATCCCAGCTTTAATATGCCCACCTGCACAATGGAAAGGGGGGGGCAGGGGAGAAGTCTGTAGCCCCCCATGGCGGCTGTTTCAGTGACCCCACTGACGGCTGCCCATGCTGGGTTTTGAACTGGCCTTGCACCGTCTTTCCAGCCCTGTCTGGAGCACTAAATTCCTTAGCAGCTTAACAGCCTGCCTTGAGTGGGCTGGGGGTGGGGGGTCAGCAGCCCTCCGGCCTCCTCCAGCTGCTGCCCTTTCCAAACTCTTCCCATAGGCTCAGCCCAAAACAGGATTTGAATTTCAGGTGAAGTTCTATTGTTATTTATACATGCTTAGTATGTGCTGGCAATTGGCCTTGAAGCTTCTGAAAAGGGGGAGGGTACTGGAAATAGGGACAGACTATCCAGGAGTCAGCGGTGAACAAGCTCCTTTGTCTGCCCGGCTGAATTTATTCATGAGAACATAAGAGAAGCCATGTTGTATCAGCCCAGTGGCCCATCCAGTCCAACACCCTGTGTCACGCAGTGGTCAAAAAACCCAAATGCCATCAGGAGGTCCATCAGTGGGACCAAGACACTAGAAGCCCTCCCATTGTGCTCCCCCAAGCACCAAGAATACAGAGCATCATTGCCCCAGACAGAGAGTTCCAACAATATGCTAATAGCCACTGATGGACCTCTGCTCCAGATGTTGATTCAATCCCCTCTTGAAGTTGGCTATGCTTGTAGCCGCCACGACCTCCTGTGGCAGTGAATTCCACCTGTTAAGCACTCTTTGGGTGAAGAAGTACCTCCTTTTATCCCTTCTAACCCGACTGCTCAGCAATTTCATTGAATGCCCACGAGATCTTGTATTGTGAGAAAGGGAGAAAAGTACTTCTTTCTCTACCTTCTCTACCCCATGCATATCCCATTCTCATATCCCATTCCAGTTATTTTTCTTATAATTAATTCTGTTTATTGCTCATAACATATCAAGTAAGTCTTTTACATTGCAACATTAAACTTTATTTGCATTGGTTTCATGTGTGTGTGTGTGGGGGGGGGGACTGTATCATGAAAACCTATGGTTGCCAACTTTGGGCTGAGCAATTCCTGGAGATTTGGGGGCAGAGCTTGGGGAGGGTGGGGCTTGGAGAGATGAAGTGCCCCACCTTGGTACAATGCCATGGACTCCACCCTCCAGAGTAGCCATTTCCTCCAGGGGAACTGATCTCTGTGGTCTGGAAACCAGTTATAATTCCAGATCTCCAGATCCAACCTGGAGGTTGAGAACCCCAGAACCACCAGAGGAGGAGGGAGCTATTAGGCTTCCCACTACAGCGCTGAACTGCTGATAGAAGACCTCCCGTCAAACTATTATTTGCCTGACTAGAAAAAACAGCATTTTAAAAATAATATCCATGTCTCAGAGGAGGGTGCTGAATAGACAAGCCAATTGCTGCAGAGGTCTCTCAGCTTTTAAAAAGCTGCCCCAGATGGCAATCAGGCCACACCCACCTGGCAGCAGCCAGAGGCATGGGTCACATGTACATTGAGATGAGCATCACACTGCTCCTCCGTGTGTACTGCATGCCCATGGTGTGCCCACGCTGATCACATGGCCAGAAACACAGCATGGATGCATGGCAAGGACTAACTTCCCAGTGGCTCTTTAAGGCATGTGGGAGTCACCTTAACACAAGGTAAGGACAAGTAGGATGCAGGAAGCAGATGGAGGTTCTCTATCTAAGTTGCAGCGGCCTGGGAAGGGTGATCCCTTTACCCACCTTCGATGGGGCGCCACTGACGCCAGCGCAAGGGTTAAAAGCTTGGGAGTGCTCCTGGAGCCCTCCTTAACTATGGAGGCCCAAGTAGCAGCCACTGCCAGCCACTTACCAGCTTCAGCGAATGTGGCAGTTGGTCTCCTACCCTGAGCATGGTGACTTACCAATGGTGATTCATGCCTTGGTTACCTCGAGAATGAATTACTGTAATGCCCTCTACACGGGGCTGCCCTAGACTCAGATTCGGAAGCTGCAGCTGGTGCAGAATGCTGCAGCCAGGCTGCTAATGGGGCTTCCCCGGCAGGAGCACATCCAACCTGCACTGAGTGCGCTGCACTGGCTGCCTGTTGCATACTGAATCCGTTTCAAGGTCCTGGTATTAACCTTCAAAGCCCTATATGGCCTAGGACCTACCTATCTGCGGGACCACCTTGCCCCACATGTTCCCCAGAGAGCACAGCGATCAAGTTCTTGAAATCTTTTGGCTGTCCCTGGGCTAAAAGAGTCTAGGCTAAATTCCACCAGAGCGAGAGCCTTCTCAGTGGCAGCCCCAATGATCTGGAACTCCCTCCCAGAAGTCATCAGGGCCCTGTGGGACTTACTGCAGTTCTGCAGGGCCTGCAAGACGAAATTGCTTTGGATGACATACGGCATTTAAACGGGAGAGGGCTGCCACTTCACCTGGGTCTATCTCGCATTAGTACCAACCGCCTAGGATCTGACTGCTTTGGATAAAAGAAAATACTATATGATCCTGCCTGAATAGATGAAGTAGCACTATTGCGATTTTATCTGATTGTTTTACTGTCTTACTGTTTTAACATGTTGTTAGCCGCCTCGAGCCTTCATAGAACGGGCAGGATGTCAATCTAGCTTAATCAATAAATAATGTGCAGATGTGATTGTGCGCACTAAATCTGGGGGTAGGGTGTGACTTTGGCAGGCCACAAATCCCGTCTGATCGCACCTTAGGTCTCTGCATCCCCACCTGGCTCAACCAAAAGGGAGGGAGTCTGCGACAAAGGAAAGATTTCCACCAGGGGCTTCCTGGTCTTTCAGGCCCTCGGATTACCATATTGATCCTTAATTTTGAAGCTCCGGATTTCCACTGCATTCTCTGCCCGTTGTTCCTTTTCTACTGAGAACGCAAGAGTGCAGTGCCTGCGGGGACTACTTTGGATAGGGGATTTATGAAGGGTCTGCTGGGTTTGGATCAGTGCCTTTGCAACCACAACTCCTTCTCCCCCCATCGCGATTGCTGCACAAGGTCACCCCGCACTCACCCCCCGGAATTCCAAGTGGCCTCCGAACTGCAGCGATAATTTCCCCTGGAGGAAATGGCTGCTGTGGAGGGTGGACTCAGGGGCATCATATCCCTTCCCTAAACTCTGCTTTCCCCAGGCTCCACTTTCAGATCTCCAGGGATTTCTGAACCTGCAGTCAGCACGGCGGGGAGGGGCGGGGGCAGAAGTCTAGGGCCAGCCCTGTACATTTACTTTATTATATTAGATTTATATCCTGCCCTCCCCGTAGCGGGCTCAGAGCTGCTAACAACCAATAAAAGCACAACATCAAAGCATAAAATGTAAACGATAAACAAAATACTATGCAATAAGATAAGCATTTAAAATTGCATCATCAGTAAACAAGAGCACTGCCGATACTGTCCAAAGATCTTGTCAGCTATGGCGCTCATGATGTTAATGCAGTAATGTTGGCCAAGATTGGTCAGTTATGTGGCAACTTAACAGCTGTTTCCCATCATTCGCGGAACAGTTCAGTCTTGCAAGCCCTGTGGAACTGTGAAAGGTCTGAATTTTGTAGACACTCTGCCAGTGGTGCCAGTGCTGAAGGACCACCTGAGTCAGCTTGCTTTGGGGGCTGTTTTAAAACCCCACTTTGCCCCTGCCTGGAGAGCGGGGTTCTCCAACATGGCGCTTGTGGATATTATGGCACCCGCCGGTGCTTCCTTTGGTGCCCACCAAGCTTCTCAGAAAGTGGGTGGGGCCATTGTAGGGCAGAGCTTGTCACTGGCTGGCATAGTTCAGATGGAAGGGTTTTCCACTGGTGGATCAGGAGAAGAATAACCCTAAGAAGTACCCAGACTTTCTTCTGTGGTCAATGCCTGGTCTTTCCTGCCTTTCAGCTCGCCTTCCCAGGAGGCGTGAGGAGGGAAGATTTCTGTGGAAGCCATTTCTGGGATGACGTTCACCATCCTCTTTCAAAATTCCAAATGTGCCCACAGGCTCGGAAGGGGGGGGGTACCCATGCTGTGGAGGAGCTAGTTAACTATAACGAATTCCAGTACGTCAGGGATTGGAAGAAGCATTTCAAGATCTTTCTTTGCCAATTGAACGTTGTAGTGCTTGTTGTTCCGTTATGCTGCGTTTTTCTCTAAAGAGCAGCTGTGCTTTATGGCGGAATGCATAACGCTTTCTCTGTTGGCTTCTAGAGCAGTTTTGTGGCATTTTGTGATGCTTTTCGGGCAACAGCTGGGTGTGTTTTCAAGCAGCTTAGGCCCCAGAGTCAAAGACCGATTTCCCCCTCCCCTTATGCCGCTCTCATGTTCTTCTTCTCAGCGGGGCTTCCTTCCGATTTCACACTATCTGCCCTGGGGCTGCAAGTAGCCTTGGCATTTTCGCACAACAAACAAAAACCGGTTTTTAGAGGTTTCTGTTTGCTGCACGGAAATGCTAGTTACAGCCCTGGGGCAGATAGTGTGAAATCGGAAGGAAGCCCGCAGAGAAGAGGAATGTGAGAGCGGCGTAAAGTGAGTGGGAAATCGGTGAAAGTGTTTTGTTACTTGATTGCACCAAATTTTGCCCAGGATTTTCCAGAGTTCTTGTAAAACAAACAGTTCCTTGTTAAGAGGTGAAGCATCTCAGGTTCTTTGTATTGTCTTCTCAAGGCTACCCAACCAAATAAACTAAACCCATCCTAGTATCTCTTGTTCCCTTCTATTCATAGAGAGCATGTAAGAGCTACAGCATTGTACTTAATGCCTGCGGATACTTGGAGTTCCAGATGTTTGGCCCATTTGTTCTCTGGACTCGAGGAGGTCTGGTGTGGAAAAGTTTGAAGCCTGAGATGCCCAAAGGGGCATGACCTGGCCATCCTCAGCCTTTACGCTTTCTTGGTCATTATGGCATCCAGCATGTTGTTTAAGAATCCTTTCTGGTTTTATTGGGGATAATTAGAGCTTTATAGCACCATCCAAATGGATGGAGATCCAGTCACAATAAACTGGTTTATAACGAACATAAACGATTCACCTTACAGCCATGGGAGATGAACAATTTCAGGGTCCTTTTGAGTGACAGCCTCCCACTGTCTTCTGTGTCTCTCAGGCACATCAGTTTTGGGCTGCCAACCTCCAGGTGGAGCCTGGAGTCATCCCAGAATTACAGCAGGTCTCCACACTGGAGAAAATGGCTGCTTTGAAGGGTGGGCTCTATGGCACTGCCCCTCCCCTCCCCAGGTTTAAGCCCCAAATCTCCAGGGATTTCCCCAACTCAATTAGGCAATTCTAAATTATTTTTAAAGGTGAGAAGGCTGGCTGGGGACTGGGTGATGGAGCCTGTGGTTACCATCCTCCTGCTGGGGCCTGAACATCTCCAGATGACAGAGATCAGCATTCCTGGATAAAATGGCTGCCTTGGAGGGTGGTCCCTCTATGGTGCTGTACTCTGCTGAGTTCTAGGGGTTGCCAGGTCTCAACTTCTCATCATTGGAGGGGATTTGGGGGGCATTCCGGGAGGGGAGGGGTTGTCCTCAATGTGATGACATCATGCAGAATGACATCATCATGCTAGGGACACAATGTCCCCTGTGCATGCCCCCCCCCCAGGGACCTTCCCTTTAAATGGGGGGTGAGTGGGCGCCATGTGCTCCTGCCCTGCAAGCCCAAAGATCCAGATCTCATTGTGCTAGGCACATCATGAATCAGCACTCTAGCATTTTTGCCCAGAACTCTATGGTAACGCATGAGTTTTGGCCAAAATGGATGTCATCAAACCCACAATGTCCTCATGGGAGGAGGCTGTTGGGGGAGGGACTTCTCCCACCGGCCAGCAGCAGATTGGAGCCCCTGAAATTGGGGGAACTCTGCCCCAACTGGGGGTTTGGCAACCCTTATTGGGAATGAGAAGTAGCATTGAGTAGTGGTTAGAGGGTTGGGCTATGGCCTGGGACAACTGTATTTGAATCCCAGTTCTGCCATAGAAACTCACTACAGGCCGGTCACACACTCATAACCTGACCTACCACACAGGGTGGTTCTTGTGAGGATATGAGGGAAGAGTGATATGATAAGCCCCTTTAGGTCTTCATGAAAGAGGAGCGAAGGCCCTGACTTGGATAGCCCTGGGAAGCCTGATCTGGGAAGCTCAGTAGGGTCAACTCTGGCAACTACTTGAATGGGAGACCTCCTTGGAATACCAGCAGTCGGGAGGGCAGGGGCAGATGTATTCAGCCTCTTTATATCCTCCAGGCCCCTACCAGGGGCCAGTCACCAGAGGTCGCCATGACTTCCAGGTGTGTGTACGCACACATGCATGAACACATACACATATAAATAGGTAAAGGTAGTCCCCTGTGCAAGCACCAGTTATTTCTGACTCTGGGGTGATGTCGCATCACAGCGTTTTCCCGGCAGACTTTTCATGGGGTGGTTTGCCATTGCCTTCCCCAGTCCTCTAAACTTTCCCCCCAGCAAGCTGGGGACTCTCATTTTACCAACCTCGGAAGGATGGAAGGCTGAGTCAACCGCAAGTCATCTACCTGAACCCAGCTTCTGCCAGGATCGAACTCAGGTCGTGAGCAGAGAGCTTGGACCGCAGTACTGCAGCTTTACCACTCTGCGCCATGGTCCTCATTAGACACTTATAAATACAAAAACACAAAAAGAAAGAAACAGAAAGAAAAGAGAGGGAGAGAAACAAATGAACAATAAATGGAGTCTTCTTAGATAATAAACTGAGGCAAATGTGAAGTGTAACAGGTGGGTTGGGGGTAGTTTGAAGGAAAAAGAGGAAGGAAATGGGAGGAAAGGAGTTTTCTGTGAGGTGGGAAGAGAACTACGAGCAACCAAATCCCCTCAGCCTGCTCTTGAATTAAAACGTGACCAGGAAATGCCCCACGAGCAGATTCACTGCCCAGGCACTCTGGAGGCTGAGACTCTCTCCCCCCACCCCATGCCCTCACCCGATTCCTGTAAAGTGGGGGTCAGCCAGATGGCAGTTCTGTGGCAAGCTGCGGTTTGGGGGTAATGTTTCTGATTGCTGACAGGTGTGTGTATGTGGAGGGGGGAGGGTTGAAGCCACTGGCTCAAGATTTTTGGGATAAGGACAGGCTGGTGTGCTGAAATTTGCTTTGTCCATGATGAGGAAAGGAAGGCTCTCTAAGTGATATGAGAAAGAGAACTTTTGTGTTAATGCATGTAAGCTGATACATCAGATCTGCTCTGCTGAACATCTAGACCAGGGGTGGCCAAACCCACTTAATGTAAGAGCCACATAGAATAAATGTCAGATGTTTGAGAGCCACACAACATGAACATCAGATGTTTGAAAGCCAGAAGGAAGGAAGGAAGGAAGGAAGGAAGGAAGGAAGGAAGGAAGGAAGGAAGGAAGGAAGGAAGGAAGGAAGGAAGGAAGGAAGGAAGGAAGGAAGGAAGGAAGGAAGGAAGGAAGGAAAATAGATGGGGGGAGGAAGGAAGAGGTGGAAAGAAAGCAACTTTAAATACATTCTCCAAGTCGCTGGCTGGTTTGGCTTGGAGAAATTATTTAAAGAGACAAATGCCTTCTCCAAGCCAGCTGGTGGGAGCTGCAAGAGCCGCACAATATGTGTGAAAGAGCCACATGTGGCTCCTGAGCCACAGTTTGGCCACCCCTGCTCTAGACTTCTACGAGTGAGAGGCCTTAGGAGAAAGGATGCCTGCATAGTCAGAAACACAGCTAGTCCTCCATTTGAATTAGAGGTTTTTACAGGGCTTTTTTTTTTTTTTTAGCAGGAATGCACAGGAATACAGTTTGGGCTGGCTTGGTGTCAGAGGTGTGGCCTAATATGCAAATGAGTTCCTGCAGTTTCTTGTGTGAAACAGTGGTAGTGTCAGGGGTGTGGCCTAATATGCAAATGAGGTCCTGCTGGTTTTTTTCTACCAAAAAAGCTCTGGATTTTTAAAAAGGTAAAGGTAGTCCCCTGTGCAAGTACCAGTCGTTTTCGACTCTGGAGTGATGTTGATTTCACAATGTTTTCATGGCAGACTTTTTTTTACGGGGTGGTTTGCCTTTGCCTTCCCCAGTCATCTACACTTTCCCCCCAGCAAGCTGGGTACTCATTTGACTGACCTCGGAAGGATGGAAGGCTGAGTCAACCTGGAGCCGGCTACCTGAACCAGCTTCTGCTGGGATTGAACTCAGGTCGTGAGCAGAGGGCTCCAGCTGCAGTACTGCAGCTTTAACACTCTGTGCCACGCCTATTTAAGGGATGAGGGCATGCTCAGAGGAGCTACCTTTTTAAGAAGGTAAAGGTAGTCCCCTGTGCAAGCACCAAGTCATTACTGATTCATGGGGTGACATCACATCACGACGTTTTCTTGCCTTCCCCAGTCATCGACACTTTCCCCCCAGCAAGCTGGGCACTCATTTTACCAACCTTGGAAGGATGGAAGGATGGAAGGCTGAGTCAACCTTGAGCCGGCTAACTGAACCCAGCTTCTGGCGGGATCGCACTCAGGTCGTGAGCAGAGCTTGCCCTGCTTTACTGCAGCTGACCACTCTGTATTTATTTTGTTAATTTCTCTTCCACCTCTCCCACAAGCAGGCTCAGGGCAGATTACAGCAGTTGAAACAAGTAACAATGAACAATACAAATTAAGAATGAATTTCAACAGTTAAAACAATAAAACAATTAAAATCACACCATTGCCGTGTAATTGGAAGACAATTAATTGAGCCATAATACAGGCAGAGCTGGGACAGATGATATCACAGTAACCCCGATAGAAGATGGAATACTGTGGCAAGGGAGGGCAGATTCAATGTACTTTGGCCTTCCGAGATCTGACGAGACTGGGCTGAACCAGGCCACCTTCTGTCCCTCACTCCATAAAGTTAGTCTGGTTTATTATCCTCATATTTCAGAGCTGGATGGCCCAGGCTAGCCTGATCTTGTCAGACCTCGGAAGCTAAGCTGGGTCAGCCCTGGTTAGCACTTGGATGGGAGACCACCAAGAAGTCCAGTGCTGCTCTGCAAAGTCCGTGCATGGCAAATCAAATCCACACATCTCTTGCCTTGAAAACCCAGGGGTGTCAAACTCATAAACAGAGACTTCTTAGATAACAAACTCATTTGTTATGAGGGCCGGATCTGACATAAATGAGACCTTATGTGTACTTATTTAAGGTACCATGTGTGTACCTATTTAAGATTAGGTAGCAGAGATATAAACTTTTTAAAGGACACAGGCAAACACGCCTTAAAAAAACAACCCTTAAAATAAAACATGCTTAAAACATTAGCACTTGTTGGTCTTAAAGGTGCTTTCTTTGTATTTCTCCCATGAAATCCAGGGAACTGGACAGAGGAAACTCTGGCTCTTTCCCTCCCTCCCAGGGGACCAGGAGGAGGAAGAGCCTCAACCAATAGTGAAAACAGAGGTTTTGCTCTGTAGCTCCTCTGCAATTGAGCAAGCCTTCCAAAGCAAGCTGAGATGCAGAAGGAAGCAAGAGAGAGGGAGAAGGAAACAGACAAGAGCCAATTGCTTGGGGGCCTGATTTGGCCCCCAAACTGCATGTTTGACACCCCTGCCCTACAGGGTCACCATAAGTCAGCTGCCATTTGACGGCACTTTCCAGTATCAATTGCAGAGCAATTCACAGTATAAACATAATGGCTTTCCTGAGGTTATGGAGTGAATTTCTGGCAGGAGCAGATGAAGATTCTCTGATCCCACAAAACTAGGGTTGCCAAGTCCAATTCAAGAAATATCTGGGTACTTTGGGGGTGGAGCCAGGAGACATTGGGGGTGGGGCCAAGATCAAGGCTGTGACAAGCATAATTGAACTCAAAAGGGAGTTTTGGTCATCACATTTCAAGGGACCGCACATCTTTTAAATGCCTTCCTTCCATAGGAAATAATGAAGGATAGGGGCACCTTCTTTGGGGGCTCATAGAATTGGACCCCATGGTCCAATCTTTTTGAATCCTAGGGAGTATTTTGAGGAGAGCCACTGGATACTATACTGAAAATCTGGTGCCTCTACCTCAAAAAACAGGGTCCTCGGAGCCTCAGATATCCGTGGATAAAGTCTCCATTATTTTCTATGGGAATAAGTCTCCATAGGGAATCATGAGTACCCAGCAGACATTTCCCTCCCCTCCCCCGCTTTCTGATTACCCTGAAGCAGGGGGAGGATCCCCTGCCCCCACCTGGGGATTGGAAACCCTACACAAAACTCCTCTGCAACCAATACTCCCTCTAAGCTGTGAAGTCTTGTGAGCAAAAATTCTTCTTCGTGAGCCACTGGCATTAAAGTTATGAGTGAAAAATCTGGCTACTGCATACATTAGTTTGCTCTGGGGCCATTCTTTCTGAGCTAAGACAAAATTGTGTGAGCCAGAGGTGAGAAAACTGTGAGCTAGCTCACACTAACTCAGCTTAGAGGGAACATTGTCGGCAAGGCCCTGGCACGTATCTCCCTTGCTGACTGTTTAGTTCACCACAAAGTCAGCCCAGGACATTTTCTGTGATTAGGTGGGACTCGAGATGGGTGCTGATATTGCCTCGGGGCCAGATTGCCTGGAAAACAGGGAGAGAAGCCCATAAAGAGATTTCATGGGCTCTGCAGCCCTGCGTCCCAAACAATAGGCTGGGTCCCATAAACAGACTTTTATATTCCATCTGCAGTGCTAGTAAAGCTGTCTTTATGAAGCAGCCTGGCTCAGTCACGCAGGCCTTTCTCAAAGGTCTTCACAGGCAGGTTTTCTGTCAGCCTGAGATGCTGAGAGCCGGTGGGAGGCAAAGGCCCGAGAAGAATGCAATCACGCTGTGGCAGGGGAAGGAGGGGAACAATGGGCTTGGGGCTTCAATGGCTGTCTGGCCCAGGTTTTCCATAAACCACAGACAATCTCCCTTGCGCTGTATATTATCCTGAGACATTAAGGGGAGTGGAAACGTTTCCCTTCTTGGCTCAAGTTTGCCCCAGTGGCTTCTGGTTTTTCTAAGATGATGGTCACATTTTCCTACCCTCCCCCACCCCAGCAACAATTTAAAAAAGAAAACCAGCAGGGGTGCAAAAGTGGAGCTGACAGCTTTTTGCTCAACGTTTTGAATAAGGCATTTGGTAGAGATGGGTGGAACATTTGGAAAAGCTGTGGTGCTGGACCCAGAACGTCTCTTTGGTGATGTGCAGAGTTTCCCGTCTTGGAAGCAGTGAACTTCCTGTTCTAGCAGTGAACTTATCAGAATCACAGTTGGAGCCTCTGAGCAACTATTGTTGCTGGGTCTAATAATAAATCGGCTGGGCCCTGATTGTGTGGGTAGTAAAAGCTGTGGACCAGAGTCACAGCCAAAGTCGGGGTCTCCCCCTACTGGAGGGGGGCTCCCCAGTTGTACAAATGTATGTACATGAACAAAAAAAAAAACCCCTGCCTTCCAAATATGAGGTTGGATCCAGACTAAATTTTCTGCTAATGGAAGGGGAGGTATCGGGCTTTTGGGGGGGAGGGGGTAGAAAAAGCCCAGAAGGAACTCATTTGCATATTAGGCCACATCCCTTGATGCCAACCAGCCAGAACTGTGTTCCTGTGGGTTCCTGCTTAATAAAAGAAAGAAAGAAAGGAAAGTCCTGGGGAGGTGTGATTTATGCCAGGATAGTTCTGTTCCAATTCCAGAGGTGCCTTCCGTTAGTGGAAAGTCTTGATCCAACCCAGGTCTTTTGAAATACGCCACACATTCATTGTCTGCGGATGCAAGGAGATAAGGCAAGGTAGAAAATTAAAAAAGAAAATAAAAATTCCACGCCATCTGAATGGGAAGTTATTGATGGGAAAAGGAAAGCAGTGTATAAGCCCACTTGTAGTGCTCGGATTACAAAATGCTCTTCCTTTTTGAGCCGCATTTATAAATGCCTGTATCCTGCCTCCCACCTTGGAACCACCATGCAGGGTCAGTGAGGGGGCGTTTGCCCTGTTGTTGCCTCCCCTTCTGCACATATAATGTCTCATAATGCCAAGCACCATGATAGCTGAGAAGAAGAGGAAGAAGAATTGCAGATTTATACCTGTGACGCAGAGTGGTAAAGCAGCAGTACTGTAGTACTGTGGTCTGAACTCTCTGCTCACAACCTGAGTTCGATTCCGGCGGAAGCTGCATTCAGGTAGCTGGATTGAGGTTGACTCAGCCTTCCATCCTTCTGAGGTCGGTAAAATGAGTACCCAGCTTGCTGGGGGAAAGTGTAAAAGACTGCGGAAGGCAATGGCAAACCACCCCGTAAAAAGTCTGCCCTGAAAATGTTGTGAAAGCAACGTCACCCCTGAGTCAGAAACGACTGGTGCTTGCATAGGGTACCATTCCTTTTCCTCTCTCTGAATCAGAGACTCAGAAGCGGCTTGCAATCTCCTATATCTTCTCCCCCCACAACAGACACCCTGTGAGGTGGGTGGGGCTGAGAGGGCTCTCATAGCAGCTGCCCTTTCAAGGACAACTTCTGTAATAGCTATGACTTACCCAAGGCCATTCCAACAGCTGCAAATGGAGGAGTGGGGAATCAAACCCGATTCTCCCAGATAAGTCTGCACACTTAACCACTACACCAAACTAAGGGGTTTCTTCAGGGCTTTTGCTGTAGAAAAAGCCCAGCAGGAACTCATTTGCATATCAGGCCACACCTCCTGATCCCAAGCCAGCTGGAACTGCGTTCCTGCTCAGAAAAAGCCTTGGTTTTCCTCCAGAAAATGGTCTGTCTCCTAATCTGCATTTTTAAAGGTCATATTGTTGTGGAGTGTCTCCCGCCCTTGTTGTGTACATGAAATTCCCAGCCGCTTTGATTGCTCAAGTCATAACTCAGCCAATTGTACTGGTGAAGTGCTACTTATCCATCTTAAAAAGAACAAGACAATCTCAGCAATTAAAACACAGGCACCAGCATAACTACTGGGGTATTGGGCTAGGATAGACACCTGGCTACGCTTCTCCATCTAGCCCTGAAGCAGCCAGGGTGATCTTGGGTCAGTCACTTTCTCTCAGCCTACCTTTACAGGGTTGCGTTGTGGGGATAAAATGGGGAAGAGAACCATTTTCCTGCCCTGAGCCTGATGAAGGAAGGGCAGGATTATAAAACAGCATAGAACAGCAGGCTTTAAAAAAAAATGCCTGGAAGACTGCAGTCTGCACAGGTGGAAAGCAATAATCTCGGTTTACAGGATGAGTAAAGACTGTTTCATGGGTGCTCGCCTTGGAATATAATTTTGCAAACGGAATAAAATGATATATTAAGCCTGCTTGAACACCAACTCTGTTGTTGCCGCCTCTGAGGACTTGCTCTGTCCTCAAGTGGGTGGCAGCCTGGTCCATCTTGCAGGAGTGTTTCAGAAGCTCACTCCTGCAACCTCAAGGTGTTGAAGAGGAGGGGCCTGCATAATCTCCGTTTGCCTGGACTAAATAGGCTGTCTCAGCTGGGCAAGTGAGGCGTTCATTTTGCTGGTTCAGACGGAAGGGCATGATGATTCAGAAGAGTCTCCAAGAATTTCTCACTTGGCTTTGGAAGGCCCTGGAGACTCAATAAACCTGCAGTGTCTGCCAAAGACGTCTGTCTCCATGTCTGCAAGGGCCTTTCTTAACATCACCAGCACAGCTGATGTTAATAGGGTGATGCAGCCATTGGGAGGGAATTCCCTGATTCCCCTTCATTGCTGCTGTGAATGCAGAGAAGCAATGAAGAATTTCTGTTTTCTCCTCCCACCTGCTGTTCCCCATGGTCACCATCCTTAGGCCTTTTGCCATGGTCAGTAGTGGGTATCTCTGGTTGCAAAGCTACTGATGGTGGGAAATGAGGGGGGGGATTATACTGCAGGCGGGACTGGAAGGAGGCGGGGCACACTTGCCCCAGACCTGCTTTCAGGAAAGGTTGTGTGAAAGCAGTTTGGAGGGTACTTGCAGAGGAGGTGGAGAAAACCTGGAAGCCTGGCAGAAGCCAAATGTTGTAGGGAGGCCAAAATACAAACTGCTGTGATGTATGTGGGGGGTGCAGAGCAAGAGTTTGATGTGGAGGCAATCTTACTCTGATACTAACAGTACTGTCCTCTGGAATGGACTTAGACAAGAGTAATGCTGCACCGAACTGTGCAGTGAAAGGAATGGAATTTGCCAAAATACATGTATAGAGCTATCAGTTGCAAACAGTGTGTGAACATGTGAGGAAGTGAGCTGAGACTCACAAAAGCATATAGTGAAATAAATATAGTTAGTCTTCAAGGTGCCCTAGGACTTTTGTTTTATTTTGTTGCAATGCAGCTACCCCTTTGCAACCAGCACGCACACTGGAATGGCTGTGCTTCCCAGAAACAATCACAAAGTTGGAAGACCAGCTCTGGTCTTTTCCACTTCCACGTTTACCTTAGAGAAAACCTGCCATTTAAAATGGGGTCGTGGTAGATAACTCACTGAAAATGTCAAGACAGTGTGCGTTTGCAATAAAAAAGGCCAACGCCATGCTGGGAATTATTAGGAAGGGAATTGAAAACAAATCAGCCAGTATCATAATGCCCCTGTATAAATCGATGGTGCGGTCTCATTTGGAGTACTGTGTGCAGTTCTGGTCGCCGCACCTCAAAAAGGATATTATAGCATTGGAGAAAGTCCAGAGAAGGGCAACTAGAATGATTAAAGGGCTGGAGCACTTTCCCTATGAAGAAAGGTTGAAACGCTTGGGACTCTTTAGCTTGGAGAAACGTCGACTGCGGGGTGACATGATAGAGGTTTACAAGATAATGCATGGGATGGAGAAAGTAGAGAAAGAAGTACTTTTCTCCCTTTCTCACAATACAAGAACTCGTGGGCATTTGATGAAATTGCTGAGCAGACAGGTTAAAACGGATAAAAGGAAGTACTTCTTCACCCAAAGGGTGATTAACATGTGGAATTCACTGCCACAGGAGGTGGTGGCGGCCACAAGCATGGCCACCTTCAAGAGGGGTTTAGATAAAAATATGGAGCACAGGTCCATCAGTGGCTATTAGCCACAGTGTGTGTGTATATATAAAATTTTTTGCCACTGTGTGACACAGAGTGTTGGACTGGATGGGCCGTTGGCCTGATCCAACATGGCTTCTCTTATGTTCTTATGACATGCCATTTGTTATCTGAGAAGCGAACCAGGGATGGGAGTCCACCCGGGAATCTAGGGTTGCTATGCAGAGGCAGGCAATGGCCAACCACCTCTGAAAGTCTCTTGCTACTGGGTCATATATGAACATATATATGAACATATGAAGCTGCCTTATACTGAATCAGACACTTGGTCCATCAAAGTCAGTATTGTCTTCTCAGACTGGCAGCGGCTCTCCAGGGTCTCAAGCTGAGGTTTTTCACACCTCTTTGCCTGGACCCTTTTTTGGAGATGCCAGGGATTGAACCTAGGACCTTCTGCTTCCCAAGCAGATGCTCTACCACTGAGCTACCGTCTCTCCCCAATAAGTCAGTGGCCATTATAAGTCAGCGGTCACTATAAGTCAGCGGCCACTTGACGGCACTGTCCACCACCAATATTGCTTTTACTCCCACCTGCAGGGCCCTGGCTAACCGAATCTCATCATATCTCAGAAGTTAAGCAGGGTCAACCTTTATCAGTACTTGGATGGGAGACCACCAAGGAAGTCCAGGGTTGCTATGCAGAATGTCTCTTGCCTTGAAAACCCCACCAGGGGGCGCCATAAATTGGCTGTGATGTGGCATTTTTGACGGAGCCCACACACCTTAGTAGTGCAAACTATCTTTGTTTTAAAATTGCAAAATACAAGTGGGTCATGGGAGAAGGAAGGAATCGGTTTTATTTATGGTTCTATTGAGAACTTGTCTCTTATACCCAGCTCCCTTTGTTCATTTTATCTTCCCTCCCGCTGTTCAAACAATGTCCTAGATATTGTGATCCACCCCTAGCCCAGACACCCTTTGCATGAGGTTAGGAATACAGTTCAGGAATGCGGGTGACGGTGGTGCTTCGAGCTGAGCAGTGTTTACCCTGTTCTTGTCCGGGACATCCTCTTGTGCTGGAAAATATCCATTTGCCAAAGTACGTTCTTTCCCTGTCCAAGATGGGAAAACAGAAGGAACCAAAGGTAGCCCAACAAGCACGCACCAACCTTTTAGAGTTAGTGACACCGAATTGCTGAAGAACCATGTCTTGAAATTAACATGATAGATTTCCATGCAAGCTTACTGACAATCCAGACAATTTAGAAGAAGAAGAAGAAGAAGAAGAAGAAGAAGAAGAAGAAGAAGAAGAAGAAGAAGAAGAAGAAGAAATTGGATTTATATCCTACCCTCCACCCCGAATTTCAGAGTCTCAGAGCAGCTCACAATCTCCTTTATCTTCCTCCCTTACAACAGACGCCCTGTGAGGTGCGTGGGGCTGAGAGGGGTCTCCCAGCAGCTGCCCTTTCAAGGACAACCTCTGCCAGAGCTATGGCTGGCCCAAGACCATTCCAGCAGGTGCAGGTGGAGGAGTGGGGAATCAAACCCGGTTCTCCCAGATACACCTTACTGGCCACACACTTAACCACTACACCAAACTAGCTCGCTCAACAATTTATAAGAGCTTTGCTTGGTCAGGTAATCTTTTCCGGCATCCATTTTCTTAAAATAGCCATCCAGAGGCTTCCAGAAAGGCCATGAGAAGACCTGGAAGCCAATAGCCCTCTTCTGCTCTTTTCCCCCAGCATGTGAAATGTGGAGGGATACTTGCCACCAGCCACATAAGTCTGCACTGTGTTGACCTAGTAAATCAAGTCTAATATTGACTGATCTGACTAACAGTGGCCCTTCGGGGCACAGAAAAGCTTTGTCAGCACCTGCTTTCTGAAGGCCAAACTAGACTTGGGAAGGGAAAATTATTTCTCCATTTTTGCTGTTCCACATCAGAATACGCCACAAAAACATGGAAGTAACTCCTCCCCAGTGTTGTTCTGGCATGGGGAAATGGCTTGGGAAGGGGGGCCAGGACCCCCTCCTTCCAAACAGGATCTCATTTCTTTTTTAACAGCTATTCCTTGCAGTTGCTCTGTGCCTGTGGAGAACCCGAACTCAACACTTTGCAAGAACAAATATCTAGTTTGGCCCTGAGATCTTTTCCCTGGCAGTGCTGGGGACTGAGCCTGGACTTCCTTCATGTAAAACAGATCAGCCAGGGTCCAACCCTATTCCAATTTGGGCTGCAAGGTCCTTCCTGGCTGCTGGGTGGGGATGCGAGGGCAGGGCTGCCAACTCCAGGATTGGGAACTCCTGGAGATTTGAGGATGGTGCCTGCGGAGGACAGGGACCGCAGTGGGGGACGAGGCCACAGAGCCCACCTGCTAAAGCAGCCATTTTCTCCAAGGGAACTGATCTGTGGTCTGGAGATGAGCTGTAATCAGGCCTCATTTGGGGCAGGAGCTCACAGGAGCAGAGTTCTGGAAGCTCTACATTTTATTGTGCTCTTTCTTTCTTAAACCCCCTCCCCAAATACTTGCTTCTGGGCTCCATTGTTAACCCCCCTGTGAGAATTTTGCTGAACTCTAAGACAGGGGTGTCAAACTCACTTGTTATGAGGGCCGGATCTGACATAAATGAGACCTTGTTGGGCTGGATCATGTTGGGTTGGGCTAGGCCATGTGTGTACCTATTTAAGATTAGGTAGCAGAGACATAAATTTTATAAAAAACACAGACAAACACAGATATATATATATTTAAATTAAAACATGCTTAAAACGTTAGCACTTAAAGATGCTTTCTTTATATTTCTCTCATGGGATTCAGGGAACTGGGCAAAGGAAGCTCTGGCTCTTTCCTTCCTTCCCCAGGGGACCAGGAGGGGAAGGAGCCTCAGCCAATGGAGAAAATAGAGGTTTTGCTCTGTAGCTCCTGTGCAATTGAGCAAGCCTTTCAAAGCAAGCTGTGATGCAGAAGGAAGCAAGAGAGAGAGAGAAGGAAGCAGATGACAGCCAGTTGCTCGGGGGCCTGATAGGAGCCCTCTGGGGGCCTGATCTGGCCCCCTAACTGCATGTTTGACACCCCTGCTCTAAGATCTGACAAACTTTCTAATATTTTCCCCTACAAAAAATGGGAAAATAACCAAAACATATAAAGCAGACAGATGGAAATCTTCCTCATGCCACTGTGGCCACATCAGAGAAAGAAATTTTAAAAGGATGGTGGGAGTAAATTTTTATTATGACAATTATAATTCAAGAAGCATTTTAAAGTAAATGCTGAGCCAATATAATTTAGTACACCTTCAGGTGATGTCAGGGGGTGTGGCATATGCAAATGAGTTATGCAAATCCGTTGCACTAATGAGCTCCGACACCTTTTTCTAGGAAATGATCTCTAGCTGGAGATCCCCAGGTCCCACCTGCAGGCTGGCATCCCAGGAAACATAGGGTGCCATGCTCCCCTTCATCTAGCAGAATATTTATTATTATGGTTCTATCAAGAAAAAAAAAAGAGCCCCGTGGTGCAGAGTGTTAAAGCTGCAGTACTGCAGTCCTAAGCTCTGCTCACGACCTGAGTTCAATCCCCGACAGAGGCTGGGTTTTCAGATAGCCAGCTCGAGGTCAACTCAGCCTTCCATCCTTTCGAGGTCGGTCAAATGAGTCCCCAGCTTGCTGGGGGGAAAGTATAGATGAATGAGGAAGGTAATGGCAAACCACCCCGTAAAAAGTCTTCTGTGAAAACGTTGTGAAAGCAACGTCACCCCAGAGTCGGAAACGGCTGGTGCTTGCACAGGGGACCTTTCCTTTCTTTTCCTCAAGAAAAAAAGCAGCCCCCTGCCCTCATATCCAATTCACTTTATCCATGTTAATAATCTATCCAGAGTGTTTTGCTTCAAGGATATGCTGGGCAGAAAGACAAAACCATCTGGATGAGAATTCTCCAGGGCAGGGGGTCACCAGTGTGATGCCCGGGGGCACCATGGGGCCAGCCAACACCTTTATGGTGCCTGCCAAGTGTCTTTAGAAAACCAGAGAGGCTCATGGGGCTTTGGCCCAGCAGGGCTTCTGATTGGCCATTAGAGATCTGATTGATTGATTTTTAAAAATCACTTTGGAAGCAGCTTCTATCACAACACGAGGATCCGTATTTTGGTCCCGAAGGTGAACTCTGTGTGTGCAATACATTCACTTTAAAAGGTGACTTGTTAAGCATAGCTTCTGCCTGAAATGTTGAAGAGCTACCATTAAGCATAATCTCACTGTCCAACGTTTTGTGGTTGGCCTCGCCTTCCATGGCATTCATTTAGTTGCCTTAACCTCCTGCAAGAAGCCATTTTGTTGTTGCCTACACCACCCTGTGCCAGAATTTCAAAAGGCGCCCACAGGCTCAAAAGTTTGAGGATGCCTGCCCTAGGGGTTTCCATGAGGTTGCGAACCCCTTTTGGAGACAGTATCCCTGCAGATTGTATAGGCTGCTTCTACATAAATGTTCTTCCATCTTTGAATTCAAATGAATATTGTTTTAGGAGCATCAATGCAACAAGGTCCTCTAATGAGTAGAAGAAGAAGAATTAGTTTTTATACCCTGTTTTCTTCCCTGAGGGGTCTCATCTTATGATGCCTTCCCTTCCTTTCCCCACAACAGTCACCTTCTGAGGTAGATGGGGCTGAGAGAGTTTGGAGAGAGCTGTGATTGGCCCAAAGTCACCCAGCAGGCTTCATGTGGAGGAGGAGTGATGATGAAGCAAAGCCAGTGCTCCAGCTTAACTGCTATACTCCACTGAAAAGTCTGGACCACTCTCAAGACTTTCCCCAGCTTTTGTAAAACCAGAAAGAACGTAGTCCAAGCATAAGTCCAGTGGCATGCATAAGACCAAGCTGCACACACATAAAAGCTTATACCAGCGGTGGCCAAACTTGCTTAACATAAGAGCCACATAGAATGAATGTCAGATGTTTGAGAAGGAAGGAAGGAAGGAAGGAAGGAAGGAAGGAAGGAAGGAAGGAAGGAAGGAAGGAAGGAAGGAAGGAAGGAAGGAAGGAAGGAAGGAAGGAAAATAGACAGGGGAGGAAGAGGTGGAAATAAAGCAACTTTAACTTTAAATGCATTTTCCAAGCCGCCAGCTGGCTTGACTTGGAGAAGTGATTTAAAGAAAGCAATGCCTTCTCCAAGCTGGCCGATGGGGTACTGGGGACTTTGAGAGCCACTCAATATGCGTAAAAGAGCCACAGTTTGGCCACACCTGGCTTATACCCTGAAATGACCTTTTGTTGGTCTTAAAGGTGTCACTGGACTCAAACTTCGTTCTGTTGCTTCTGAGTCTCCTGCATCCATGTTCCAGGCATGTTAGCACACCAACTGCATCTAGCCTTCAGCTGGCCGTCCTCAGTGGCTTGCCTTCTACCAACACGTTTCGCTCACAGCGGTTGGCAGTTTGTAATAAATGACTTCTGAGCCACCAGACTGACAAAAGGGGGTTTGTTTCCCTGCTGGTTTCCTTGGTTAATTATTTCTGATCTCCTCGACGGGTCTTCCAGCGGCATCCAGTGAATCCCATGGCTGTCTCTGAAGGATTTTGAAATGTATTTTTAACTATTTCAAACACTTTCACAATGAATCACTTCATACCTCCCCGCTGCACCAGCTGAGACACACGGCCTGTTTTTCTCACTAGTGTGTCCTGTATCGATTGCGTACCTGGTACTGGAAGGGCCTCACCTCTTGGGGGTGGGTGGATTTTGACACAGAATCTTGGTTTGTTTAGTTTTTTTTAAAGAGGGGTGTGATTTTTTTTGTGTCAGTACTGTAAGACATGCAATTAGTGCAGAGTAGCTTATGCAATGAAACTAATTTGTGTATTTTGCTCCTTTGCATAATTTATTTTGCTTCTATTAGAGATGGGGCAAGACAGCCTTACATAGCACTGAAGGCACCAATGCTTAGCTAGAAATAGTTTGCATTTTCAGTCTGCAGGCTGAAACTAGCTATGCAGGAGGACAGAAACATTTCCAGAAAAAAAACACACGACTGTGTTTTAAATTATCAAAGATTTCAGGTTTTCATGGCTGGTAACATCATTAGGGTTTGTAGAATCTTTTGGGATCAAGTGCCGTGTTCTACTGGAGAAAGTTTTCCTTCCAGACGTTTTGTTCTCAGCTGTGGAGAACATCTTCAGTGGCGTTGCAGCCGGAGCAGGCGCTCAGACCTTCTTGGCTGCTGTGCATTGAGTGGGGCATTGAGTGCTGTGCATTGAGTGGGCCATTGAGTGTTTTAAATTGTTAGCCATGTTGGTGGCCCTTGTAAGGGCAGAACAGCTAGATACAGATTATTGTAAATAAAAATTTTCAATAATTATCTACTATTTTCCATCTTGGTCAGTGGCCCTCTTTGCCACTATTTGCTATTGCTTCAAGGCCATTTTTGTCATTTGTGAGCTCCTGCTTTTCCTTCCTCAATTAGTTGGATTAGGAATCCTACCCAGTCAGGGGTGACAACACAAGGTTACACAGCCAGTCAGATTTTGCTATATGATGCCATTAACAAAAGCAATGGAGAGGAAAAATCAGCAAAGGTTCTCCCACCCATCCCAGTCAATGGGATGATGTCTCAGTGCTGAAGAACCAATGAAATTTGACTACATGATGATGTCAGATGAAGAGCAGGTGACCTCACCTCTGTAGCTGAATGGTTGAACATTTTAGTAAGAAGTGCTGGAAAACAGTGAAAAAAATGGGAGTTTTTGAATGCTTCAGAAATGTCTGAAGAAATTGTTTCCATGTAGTCAAGCCAGTCACATCAGCCTTAATTGCTGGACTTTTGAAAAACAAGTGAATGTTGTTGGGATAATGAATTCTGAGCCCAGAACTAGATTCTACATGCTTGACCAGTTTGGTTGTAAAAATCAAGGAATGCACATTAGCACAAAACAAGACCTTCTCATGTTCCTGTTTGGCACATCTGATAGAATACCAGTTTTGTTTCTTTGGTAGTTTGAGAGGGTTTTTTGCATCTCCTCTGCTTAGTAAGGAGTTGGCCTGTGCTGTTTGCTTTCTAGCCCACTATGAGGAGCTACATCCTCATTCAGCATCACCAAGTGTGCCTGTATGTTCGTTTTAGAAAACATTGGCATGCCTTGCTTTCTTTGTCCTATGATATGTGGACAGAGCTGCTGGAGAACAAGGGCCCTAAATGCCCTTTGTCCAGGACAGTGGTAGTTTATGGGCAGCTGCAGACCAGACAAATCCCCCAATGCCTCTGGTAGGCTGAGCAAGTATTTTACAATGATTTCCTGGCTTTCGTTCAAGGGGTTCAAGTACCTTTTTAAGCTCCACAATGACTCCATGAAGTACCAAGGTGGGGTGGGGGGACCCAAACTGGCCACAGTTTCAGTGAAGAGGAAATTGTAACGTGTCAGTATAAAACATTATTTTTAATGCACTGAGTAGGAATGAACAGATTTTGCCTGTTTGTGTTTTCTCTGATTTTTGTGTAGCTTCGTTTGTCCTGTGTATGCAACTTGTACAGACTATACACAACGCTTACTCTCCCGGGATGAGCTTGGCAGGGCTCATGTTTGTTATGGCTGGTAAAAGCCAGTGGTAATGGCGGGGCTTTTTTTTTTTAGCAGGAATGCAGTTCCAGCTAACTTGGCATCAGGAGTGTGGCCTAATATGCAAATACAAAGTTCCTGCTGGGCTTTTTCCTACAAAAAACCCCTGTGTGAAATGATGGTGATGTTGGGGGTGTGGTCTAATATGCAAATGAGTTCCTGCCGGGGCTTTTTCTACAAAAAAAGCCCTGGGTGATGGAATATGGGTCCCCCTGGCAGATATTGTAAACCTGTCTCTGAGTTTCAGGGACTTTCCCCAGGACTTTAAAGAAGGCAGTGGTGAGGCTGCTCTTCAACCCTGACCTTGTTCTTCTGGGAAAGTCCTATAGCTGTCATGTGCTGAGCTACCTGTGAGGAGGCTGGGTCAATGTTAAAAGGATTCCCCACAGGTGTTTGTTCTATAGGGCAGTGCAACTGCTTTGCATGCAGAAAGTCCATACCCCATCTCTGCTGCTTGGCACTAGTGCATTCAATGAACTGGTTCTGTGCTGCAGTCCCTGCAGAAAGCCCCCACCCCTTTTTGTGAATCAGAGATATTCTCTAATTTGAACTAAGATCCTATGTATTGCATTGCCTCTGCCACAGTGGCACTTGTTCTGGGCACATAGCACTGTTATGCTCCTTGCAAGCAAGCACCCTCACCACGGTTGATTTTCCACTGCAGATTCTCTAGCAGAATCTGACTGCCGCCTGGGGTAGTTTATTCCCACCATAGGGAACAGTTCAAGTTCAAGTTTATTTATATCCCGAAGTGGCTCAGGGCGGCTCACAACACATAAAAATCTAACATAATTTGAATTTAAAACATCTTACACAGTTAAAACAGTAGAATAATAAAACATATAACGGTGGTCTATCAGAACTACACTCAGCTTCCAATGCCAGTTAATTATAAGCCAGCCGGAAGAGGGACAGTAACCCTCTTTGGGTGCCCCTGGTCCAATCTTTCAAGAACATGGGGGTTCTGGTGGGGAGTGGGAACAGTGACTGATAGCCTTTTCCCCCACCATAGGGGGAAAGGGCCAATTTTGGTGCCCCTAGAACTGAACCTCTTGTTCCAATTGTGTTAGAATTTTGGGGTTCTGTGGGCAAGAGGCATCTGAAGCAGCCCTGCAAATTTGGTGCCTCTCCCTCAAAACCCCTGCCCATCAGAATCACTTTTCCCACTCTAATCGTGGGAAAAGTGACTACTTTTTTCCCACCATCGGGGAAAAGGGCCAAATCTGAGTGTCCCTAAAATCAGACCCCCTGGTTCAATCTTTTTGAAATTTGGGGATCCTGTTGGGGAGAGCCCCTGCAGCTGCCCTGCAATTTTGGGGGCTCTTCCTCAAACCCCCTGCCCCCCAGTCACCATTCATTATACCCTATTTTTCCATTGATTTCAATGGCCCAAAGGGTATAATGGAGCCGAATACTGCCGAATCAGTCAGTATTCAACAGTATTTGGCCAGCCATATTTGGCCCCAAAATAACATTAGAAAATCTGATTTGGCTCTAATCAGGGCTGAATACAGTCAAATCAGCTGTTGTTTAGGGTTTTATTTGGTTTGCCCGAACTGAATGAACACCCCTATTGCTCTATGGATCAGCATCTTCTGGTGATCCCTGATCTGAAAGATATCTGCTTAGCCTCAGCCAGAGCCTTTTCAGCCCCATAACCAGCCTGGCAAAACTCTCCCCAGAGAGATCCAGGCCCTGCAAGATGTAATACAATTCCTCAGGGCCTGTAAAACAGAGATGTTACATCAGGCCTTTGGTTGAGGCAGCAGAAGTTCATCTGGATTGGCTTCTTCCTGCTATGTCATACCTTGTTCAGTCTGGTTTGTCTCTCTACACACTTGCCTCAGTATTAGTTAACATGTACTGCTGCGTACATGTAGAGCCTGTAGAAGTGACTGTATCGGTTTGCATTACTGCATTACTGACTGCCATCTTGCATTACTGTTTAATAGTTGATTGTTGGTTATGATATTTATAGTGTTTTAGTTTTAGAACCGCGTAGTTCAAGATTCAGCAATCCACCTCACCCCACTTCAACCGGTGAAAACAGAGTTGGATGAGATCCCCACCCTAGAAGAGACTGTTAAAGCCATCAAGCAACTGAAAAGTGGCAAGGCAGCGGGAGTTGATGGAATTCCACCAGAGATCTGGAAGCATGGGGGCACAGTACTACATAGCTCACTTCACAAAGTACTTGTCACCTGCTGGGAACAAGGCAAATTACCACAGGACTTTCGCGATGCAATCATCATCACCCTATACAAGAACAAAGGGGAAAAGTCAGACTGCTCCAACTACCGGGGGATAACCCTGCTCTCCATCGCAGGCAAAATCCTTGCCAGAATACTCCTGAACAGACTGGTGCCCACCATTGCAGAAGAACTCCTCCCAGAGAGCCAGTGCGGCTTCAGAGCTAACAGGAGCACCACCGACATGGTATTTGTTCTCAGGCAGCTCCAAGAGAAATGCAGGGAACAGAACAAGGCTCTGTATGTGACTTTTGTCGACCTTACCAAAGCTTTCGATACCATTAGCAGGAAAGGCCTGTGGCAAATCTTGGAACGTTTAGGATGTCCCCCAAGGTTCCTCAGCATGATCATCCAGCTACACGAAGACCAGCGAGGCCAAGTCAGACACTGCAACGACCTCTCGGAGCCCTTCCCAATAGGCACAGGTGTAAAGCAAGGCTGCGTTCTCGCGCCAACTCTCTTTACGATCTTCTTTAGCATGATGCTTCAAAGAGCTGCAGTAGATCTAGATGATGACGATGGTGTATACATCCGCTATCGCACCGATGGCAGCCTGTTCAACCTGAGGCGACTAAAGGCACACTCCAAGACAATGGAAAAACTCATCCGAGAGCTACTGTTTGCTGATGATGCTGCACTCGTCTCCCACTCGGCATCAGCTCTGCAGCATATGACGTCCTGCTTTGCAGAGGCTGCCAAGCTATTTGGCCTAGAAGTTAGTCTGAAGAAGACAGAAGTTCTCCACCAGCCTGCACCCCAGGAAGATTATCACCCTCCCTGCATCACTGTGGGTGAATCAGTTCTGAAGACCGTCCAGCAGTTCAGCTACCTGGGGTGCATCATCTCCTCAGATGCCAAGATCGACAAGGAGATTGACAACAGGCTGGCAAAGGCAAACCGTGCCTTTGGCCGACTGCACAAAAGAGTGTGGAGCAACAAGCATCTGAAAAAAGGCACAAAGATCAATGTTTACAAAGCGGTTGTGATGACAACCCTCATCTACGGCTCCGAATCGTGGGTTTTATACCGTCATCACCTGCGACTCCTTGAGCGCTTTCATCAGCGCTGCCTTCGCACCATCCTCAACATCCACTGGAGTGACTTTGTGACCAACACTGAAGTCCTCAAGAGGGCGGAGGTTACCAGCATCGAGGCACTGCTGTTGAAGACGCAGCTGCGCTGGGCAGGGCATATTTCTAGGATGGAAAACCACCGCCTTCCCAAGATTGCCCTGTATGGCGAACTCTCCACCGGCCATCGAAATAGAGGGGCACCAAAGAAGAGGTACAAGGACTCCTTGAAGAAATCCCTTAGCACCTGTCACATCAACCATCACCAGTGGTCTGACCTAGCCTCAGATCGCAAAGCATGGAGGCACACCATCCACCAGGCTGTCTCTTCCTTTGAGAACGCACGCATAGCTGGTCTTGAGGACAAAAGGAGATTGAGGAAGAATCGCACTGCTACAGCACCAACCCCAAATCAGACTTTTCCCTGCAGCCGCTGTGGCCGGACCTGCCTGTCCCACATTGGTCTTGTCAGCCACCAGCGAGCCTGCAGCAAACGTGGGCTATTGCACCCTTCTTAAATCTTCGTTCGCGAAGCCAAGCCGAGAGAGAGAGAGAGAGAGATTGTTTTATATTTAGATTAATAATTGCTGTTTATATTTTATCTATTTGTTGTAACCCACCCTGAGCAGTGCTGTGCAGGGGAGGGAGAGCTAGAAATCAATCAATCAAAAAAAACCGAACAGACAAACATTGTCTATATATACAATGTCTGTCATTTATGTGTGTAGCACTTTATAATCTGGTTTATTGATGCACAAATACTGTTTACGGAGGAAATTCATTGCCAAGTAACAGCAAATGTCACAAATACAATCACTGGTCTAACTGGAGCAATGGATATGTTAAAATGAATTGTACATTTTGGGGCTTGAACTGCAGTAATGAGAGACTTGAAATTATTGCTGGAGTCAGGTTTCATGGATTTCTTCATAGTGTCCTAATCAAGACCAATTTACCAATAATTGTGAAACTGTCATTGTTAGACAAAAAAGCTGAACTGATTGTCTGACTGATCAGGAAAGAGTCAGGTTGAACAGAAATAGGAAATCAAAATGATCAAAGGTTTGAACCACCTGTCCTAAGAGGAAAGGCTAAAGACTTTGGGATTTTTATAACAGAGAAAAAAATGCTAAAAGGGAAGGGGGATATCCTAGAACAAGTTTAAAAAAATTATAAGTAGGGAATTATAAGTATTATACTTATAAATTTATAAAGCATAAAGTATAAAATTATAAGTATAAAAAGACTCATGGGAGGGAATTGCATGTCCCCAAACCCCATTCCATCTCTTTTGCCTCCCCATGGCAGTCCTTGCAGTTGCCCCCCGTCCTTCTCTCCCACCCACCCACCTACCTCTTTCTGGTTCTCTCCCTGGCAGCCTCTGCTCCTGCCCCCCCTTTTCCTATTCCCCTCCCCCATCTTCAACTTTCCCCTTTTCTCCTTTTTAATTCTTCCTCCAGTTTTACTTTCTGTACCTCCCATATTTTGCTTTGCCAAGTCTGTCCCTCTCTCCCCAAGCTGACTGTACCTGAGGCTGACTGTAACCGAGGCTGACTGTAACTGAGGCTTGAGATTTTCAGCAGTGTTGGTTGCAAATTGTCCACTGAGATCCCACAGTGTAGTCCAGGGGTGGCCAAGGGTAGCTCTCCAGATGTTTTTTGCCTACAACTCCCAGCAGCCCCAGCCTTTGGCCGTGCTGGCTGGGACTGATGGGAGTTGTAGGCAAAAAACATCTGGAGAGCTACCCTTGGCCACCCCTGGTGTAGTCCATTGGTTGCCAAACTTTTCTGGGCCACTGCACCCTTGGTCCTCATCTCCACTGCCCTCATATCCTGCCCTATAAAAAGCATTATTCAGAACAGCTGTTTGCATGACCCACCAAGGAAGATAATAACAACACAATTCAAAACAGTAACAATTAATTGCACAGTTTTTGTGGTAGGGTATGAGCTTTCATGAGGCACTGCTCCCTTCTTCAGAGCAGTGAATCATGGAAGCTTCTCCTCTGCTACAAACTTTGTTAGTCTTTAAAGTGCTCCTGGCCTCTTCTACTGCATTTTAGTTTAATTCATCATAAAATTGATGAACTTGAGTCAGTGATACCAGCTTTTCATTTTGCAAGAATCTTAGATGCCACATTTAGTAAATTCTTAATATGAAGTGATACCAGTTTCCCAACCTCTGGTTTAAAGTCAGCAGGAGCCTTAAATCACCACATTTAGTAATCTGGAGTCAATTTCTTCAGTTGGATGATCTTGCTGACACCATGTTCTACAGGATGCTGGAAATATCAGAAGGAGCTTCTCAACCACTGTCCATACGGCAGGATAGTGACCTGAAATTTTTTTCTGTAACCAAAACTCTTGGTACAATTTCATAAACTTGGCTTCAGCTCCCTGTCATTTTATAGCTCAATTAGTTCTTCCTCCAGCACCTCACTTTCCTCAGTATCTGAACATGGATCTATCACCCAATCTGAAATGTCCATCAAAAGAAGATCCTTAGATCACCTAGACATCTCTTCCTGGAGCATATCCAGGTGGTCACAAAAAAACTTGCTGGTCATCATGTTGTGTCTCACCTTTCTCTCAGAAATTGATATAGCTCAAGAGAGACTATTAGATTTGAACAGAATTAACTTTGAAATATGCATAGAGATGACATATTTGGCCTTAATAAGATTGACCTCATTTCCTTGCAACTGCAAATTCATTTCACTGCAAATAGTTCTGATAAATAAGCAATATCATGCCCGATCTCTTTATGTTCATCATTGAGCAAAACATTTGTGTTTTCAAAAAACTCCACAGCAGTGTCAAAAAGGTCGTGAAATGTTCAAAATCTTCATCATTTTCAACACAGGGCGACTGGACTAGTCAATCTGAGACCCTGGGCTTTAATTTTACTCATTGCAATCATGACAGCGCCTAATGACTTGTGAAAATGATGCCTGAAATTTCTTGCTACCAGATATTGACAGTGAATGACACAGCGAACAGTAAAGACAATTGGTGCTACTTTGTTCAGCTAAACAACCGACTCACATCTGATGGTGCTCTGTCAGTTGCACAAATCATTTTTGAAGAAAGAGACAGAAGAGACAAAAACACATGTGGTGATGCAGCTTTTCAAAATGCTCTATACTGGTCTGAGTAGGGCGGGAGCTTGGCAGCCCAAGTTGCAACTGTGAACTTACCATTTGGGTCTATACCTTCTTAAAAGAGTTCTGGTGGCATATTTACTTTTTTTTTAAAAAAGATCATTTCTACTGGATTTCAGCACTCTGTAGAGGCTGGAACTTAGAGTGCCATTTGCCAGCAGGATTCATACTTGGTCAACTGCAAATAAGTGGACAATGCTGTCAAAGGGGCCCACCTCCAGTGCCCTCTAGGTAATCCCACCACCTCTACGTGGTACCAACCCACTTTGGAAACCACTGGTGTAGCCTCGTGAGATCTCAGTGGCATACTGTTATCCCTTTTCTTTTGTATTTGTGTGTGTGTGTGCGTGTGTGCGCGCACCTGGAAGTCATGGCCCCCCTTACTGGGGGCCTGGAGCCTGCCCCTGTCCTCCTGTCTATTTCAAGGGGGTCTCCTATCCAAGTACTTGCCAGGGTCAGCCCAGCTTAGCTTCAGAGATCTGATAAGGTCAAGCTTGCAAATTGACTTTGCAATGCCTCCTAAACATTTCTAAAGATGGTGCTCCCTTCTCCTCCTGGGAGCTGCCATTCCTAATTATGCAGAGAGAAAGAGAGAGATGTATGCACATAGGCACTGTGTTTCTGTCCCCCATGCTATAAAATACACAGACATACACATAACACAGTCAAAGAAAAGGAAAACTATATATATATACAGATTGGGGGTACAGATGCCAACCTTTAGAGGGATACAATAGAAATACCACTGGAGTTGTATCCCCCAATAATGAAATACACAAATCCAAAAATATAGTAGTAGTATTCTCCTGTGTAACCTTCTCCCTTAATGTGTAAACATTTTAACCTCCGGATGGAACCTGGAGATCTCATGGAATTTTAACTAACTTCCAGACAACAGATATCAGATCCTCTGGAGAAAATGGCTGCTCTGGAGGGCCGGGTTCTACATGGCATTGTTCCCTGCAGAGGTCCTCTCCTCTCTGCACCCCACACTCTCAGGCTCTACTTCCAAAATCCCAGGAATTTCCCAACTCAGAGTTGGCAACCTTGTGGGGAGAGAGGTGTGTCACCATGATCGTACACTTTGACATCCTTGAGTATTCATTCCATCAGAAACAGAATGTCCAAAAGAGGTTAAACTAGGGTTGCCAAGTCCTACCTTGGCTTCACATACACGGTGCAATGACATCACCCAGAAGTGACGTCATCATGCTGGGCATGTTGTGCTGGGATGCTCTAGGATTTGGGTAAAAACTTTATGGTACCATAGAGGTCTTTGGGGGCGGGAGCTTGGCAGCCCTAGTTGTAACTGTGAACTTACCATTTGGGTCTATACTTTCTTAAAAGAGACAGTGAACCTTTAGAAGAAGAAGAAGATATTGGATTTATATCCTGCCCTCCACTTTGAATCTCAGAATCTCAGAGCAGCTCACAATCTCCTTTGTCTTTCTCCCCTATAACAGACACCCTGTGAGGTGGGTGGGGCTGAGAGAGCTCTCAGAAGCTGCCCTTTCAAAGACAACTCTGTGAGAGTTATACCTGACCCAAGGCCATTCCAATAGCTGCAAGCAGAGGAGTGGGGAATCAAACCCGGTTCTCCCAAATAAGAGTCTGCGCACTTAACCACTATACAAAACTGGCTCTTCACGTGCACTGGGTCAGTCCTTACCTCCATTTCCTTCTTTCAACAATGGAACACTCTGCACATGTTCAGAATTATTGTGCCACGAGTACTAGGATTTTTGGAAAGGCGGTATCCTTGTGAATGACCTCAACAAATACGTTATTAGGTAAGCCGGAGAGATTCTGTACAGGTGGGGTGACCCTTGACACTAATATGTCGGCATTTCTTTTCTCCCCAGGAGTCCGCTACAGCCAACAAGGCAGCAATGAAGTCACTTCCTCCTCAGCCATTAATCACCATGGCAACAGCGCCATGGTGACCACCAGTCAGGCTGTCCTCCAACAAGTATCTCCAGCCGGTTTGGACTCCAGTCACAGCCTCCTCTCACCAGATGGTAAAATGGTGAGTAGTCCACCTGGCCTCATTGTCGTTCGGGCAGCGATAAGATAAGAGGGCCTAGCGGGCAAAACAAACAAGACTTACTTTTTAAAAACCTCCTCTTCTTCCCCCTCCCTCACGAGGCCCATATTAATCAATGAAGCATTTGTGAGGTTGGGAAGGGAGCAGACTCAGCCACGACCAGCGCCTGTCCTCTGAACCAGCCAGCAGGTAGAAAGGCCGGCTTTGAAACCCACCAATAAATGTGACACAGAGCCATTCCTGGCGTATTGATTGAATGCCTCCAAGTGGCACGCTGTGCAGATCTCTGTTTGCTCTTCCCCGACAAAGGCATTCCCGCTTATTTTTTAACATTTGTTTAAGAAACTCTCCTATTCATTTTCACCCCTTTTAAATTTCATTTAGAGGTCAGCTTCTTTTCGAGCAAGTGTCCATGTTATCTATGAAGTTACAGAAACCGCAGGCAGCATCCAGGAAATATCTATTTCACAGCAGGAGTTCAGCGGCACATGAAATGCTAACAGATTTATTACAGAATAAACTTTCATGTGTTTGAGCTGGAGTTGCTATGAAGAGAAAAAAAAAACTATTCTGCATCTTATAGGGAAAATCAGAGAAAGGGAAGTGAATGGGGAGGAGCTGAGGGCAGGAAAAGGCTTGCTGTGAATCCCATCAAAAGTCTTTCAGGGGTGATTCTCTGTGTAAGAGTCTAGACTTGTGTGAGGTACTCTTCATAGCATCTGAAAAAGTGAATTCTGACTCAGGAAAGCTCATTTTTTGAATAAATGTATGTTAGTCTACTGTAGTGGAAGAAAACAGAAGCCTATTGGCACCATTAAGACTAACAGCATTTTTTCCAGCACAAGCTTTCATGACCTAGAGCAAGGGTGTCAAACATGCAGTTCGGGGGCCAAATCAGGCTCTCAGAGGGCTCCTGTCAGGCCCCCAAGCAACTGGCTGTCATCTGCTTCCTTCTCCCGCTCTCTTGCTTCCTTCTGCAATACAGCTTGCTTTGCCAGGCTTGCTCAGTTGCACAGGAGCTATAGAGCAAAGCCTCTTTTCCCCATTGTCTGAGGCTTCTTCTTGGGGAGGAAGGGGGAGAGGGAGAGCTTGCTTTGTCAGGCTCTTTCAGTCGCACAGCAGAGCTACTGAGCCAAGCCTCTCTTCCTTCTATTGGCTGAGGCTCCCCCCAGTCCCCTGGGGAAGGAAGAAAAGAGCCAGAGCTTCCTTTGCCCAGTTCCCTGGATCCCATGGGAAAGCATCTTTTAAGACCAATGAGTGCTAACGTTTTAAGCATGTTTTAAGGTTTTTAAAAAAATATTTGTGTTTGTCTGTGCTCTTGATTAAATTTATATCTCTGCTACCTAGTCTTAAATAGGTACACACGTGGCCCAGCCTGACATGGCTCGGTCCAACTCAACATGGCCCGGCCCAACAAGGTCTCATTTATGTCAGATCCAGCCCTCATAACAAATGAGTTTGACACCCCTGTGTAACTTTATCAAAGGCGATTGGACAAGATTGTGTCTTGCTGCACCCCTCCCTGATTCACAAAAGCTTATGCTGGAATAATTTTTGTTAGTCTTTGAAGTGCCACTGGACTTCCATTGTACTTTTCTGTCACAGACTAACATGGCTACCCCTCTGGATTCATTTAAAAAAAAAAACTATCTGGAAGTTCCAGGGCAAACCAAGGCAATCAAATAACAAAAACATTTTTTATTCCAGTTCATCTTTTGGGCCTGGCTCCTCCTAGGGTTGCCAAGTCCCCAGCTTCCCGCAGCAGGGGACTCTCACGCGTGGAGCATGCGCGCAACGAGATGATGTCACCCGGAAGTGACATCATAAAAATGGCAGTGCCCATGTGGGGCCACTCTAGGCGTTTCCAGGAAAACTATGATTTTCCCAGACACTCTAGCCATTTGGGAGGTAAAAACTCTATGGTACTAGCTCCTCCTCTGTCCTTTTAATGAAAACATATACTGGCTGGAAGCAGTTTGTATATCGCTGAACTGCAGTGGAACAACCGCAGACCATGAAACATTGTCAAGCATGAAACATTGTCAAGAAAGTGTCCTGCTGCAAAAAAAATTTAGTGCAACACACAATGGCCTCCTTTGAACCCTACAAATAGCTACCTTTAGATTCATACTGTTGTCATCTTTGTAATGCCTTTCACACCTGAGGCTATCTTGCTGAAAGGAAAAGCAGTGCAGTCTTGATGGAACTGACTCTTAGACTGAAGTCAGGTATATAAAAAGATTGCTCACCACAAGTGCCCTATAGATAGGCTGAGCACATGAACACGCATGAAGCTGCCATATAGTGAGTATGGCCATTGGTCTATCATGGTCAGTATTGTCTACTCTGACTGGCAGCAGCTCTCCAGAGGACTTTCTGTCACCTACTGCCTGATTGGTTTAACTGGAGATGCTGAGGAACAAACCTGGGACCTTCTACCTGACAAAGCAGATCTTCTACTATGGCCCCATGGCCCCGTCCTTGCTGCTCCACAGCTAAAATGATAGACAGCAGTCAGTCTTGCCTCTTTTGCCATTCTTTGGCAGATTATCACCATCCCTTCCTTCTCCTTTTACAGCTGATTTTAAAAGCAACTTCTTTCTTTCCTCATCTGTCCATTTGTACTCTAGTAATAAAAATAGTCATAATGGAAAAATTTCAAAGTGTAAAACTGCTGTGGGAATCAAGGCATGAGCTGCAGTATTTATAATTTATTTAGGAAATGCCCGTGCCGTTTCTCCAGAGTCCTGCTCTACGTGGATTGCAAGTAAAAATAGTACCATAAAATCAGCATAAAATCATTAAAACAAGTCATTAAAGCAGCATAAAATCCCTCATAAAACAGATACCAGACCAGAAGCAGATCATAAAACACCCCCAGCTTAGAATAAAAAGGTAAATGTAGTCCCCTGTGCAAACACCAGTCATTTCCGACTCTGGAGTGACAGCGCATCACTACATTTTCACGGCAGACTTTTTATGGGATGGTTTGCCATTGCCTTCCCCATTCATCTACACTTTCCCCCCAGCAAGCTGGGTGCTCATTTTACTGACCTCAGAAGGATGGAAGGCTGAGTCAACCTGGAGCCGGCTTCCTGAACCCAGCTTCTACCAGGATTGAACTCAAGTTGTGAGCAGAGTTTGGACTGCAGTTCTTCAGCTTTACCACTCTGCGCTTAATAAAACAAAACATTGTTCAAATGCCCTAAGTATGTTTTTGCACAATGAAGTGGTTCCCATCATTCTTTATGGTCCATCTATTTGGATTAAAGCTATCTCTGGTAATACTGACCTGCCACTAGCCCAGTTCTTAAGGAAAATATTGAATATTCCCTGCTGGGTTTCAAACATTGCATTACGAGCAGAATTTGGACAGATATCTTTGGAAGCAAGAGCAGGCTTTTTGCCTTCAAACTGAGGTTAAAACAGCTTTTTGCTGAAAATGGTTTGTTAGCCTCTTTAATTTGGGATACTCACAGATGAGTATTCCAAGTTAAACCTGGATGAGAGCCCTGGATGAGAAGCCGATGAAAGTCAGAATGCTGATGGATGATATTTTTGAGAGGGGCAAAACCAAAGCATTTTCTCTGATCAAAAAGCACATCATTGAAATCAACCATGGTTGTTTGAACCGGAGAGCCTGCAGAGTATGCTCACCCCTATTTTTTGGTCTTTCTTACCCAAAATCTTTACCCTCTTATATGTACTATCTTACCATTTCACATTTTTGCAGAGCACTTTTTGTTTGCAGGACCAAACATTATACCTATAATGGTTTTGCAAGGGAGATTTTTGAACTGACTGATAGCATCTGCCCTTGTGGCCTTAACAGGATTGATACATCCTTTCATGATCTACTGGAATGCAGATTTTTTGAGATTATGAGGGATTACTATAGTAATCCTTTATTCAACCAACCATCCCCCCTACTCCGGAAACCCTGACTCTTTTGCTCAGTGATAAGGATCCTAAGTTAGCTCTAGCAAACACAAAATTTGTCTCAGTCCTTTTAGCCCTTGCAGCAAAAAAATAGGAATAATTGTCTTCTGCTGCTCAAGATTTGTGAATCTATGAACTTCTAAAGGTACAAAGGAAAGGAAAGGAAAGGAAAGGAAAGGAAAGGAAAGGAAAGGAAAGGAAAGGAAAGGAAAGGAAAGGAAGACCATAAAACATCTAAAATTATAAAAACTCCTTCGTTAAAAGCGTGAATGAAATGTTTTGGCCTGGCACCTAAAGTGTCCCCTTGGCATCACATCTGAAGTTATGTGTGTCTTCTAGGGTTCCTGAGCTCCCGCCAGGGGTAGGAGATCCCCCAGTTTGGAGGCCCCCAACCTACCGGCACGGAGCAGGCCACTGGGGGAGATCCCTGCCCCCAAAGAGCCATGTTGCCATGCAACATGCCCTGTGCAATGATGTCACCTGGAAGTGATGTCATTGTACGAGGGACACTCTAGGATTCGTGGTAAATCTCTATGGTACCATAGAGTTTTTATTGTGGATCCTAGAGTGTCCCCTGCTTGATGATGTCACTTCTGGGTGATATCATCGCACCACACACGCTTTGCATGCGAGAGAGGAGTCCCCCACCCCAGCCGTGGAGGGACTCGGCAACCCTAGAGTCCTCTCAGTGAATTGCTGGAAACCCTGTGGTTTTACCATGGAGCATCTGGCTATCCCTAAAGAGCTGTGACAGTACTGCCGGTGTTCATGGAGGTGAACCATCACTGATGGCTGCCCTTCAGGTTCCTCTGGCAACTCTATGCCTTATAAAAGTTAGAGCTTAGTTCAGTCCACCTTAGAACCATACTTCCATATTCTGTATCAAGTGGCGTTTCAGAACACTGTCCTATACAGACAGAGAAATAACAGGGACAAAGTTTGTTACTGGATCTCATGCCTGGAAAAGCTGTCCATGTCAAATGTCTGCTTTTCACACACGCCTCTTCTAAGGGCAGTCTCTTTGGGGAAAAGAAACCTTTATGGGAGACTTAAGAATTAGCGTGTCGGCTGTTCAGTACAAATACAATGTGGATCCTGCATTAAGGAGGTAAAAGACATACTTTTTTAGTATCTGTTTCCTCACAACACTGAGATAAAATAAGAATTTGCCTTGGAATTATGCCAGTCTTTTCTTTTCAGGCAGTTTTCTGGGCCTGTGGTCCCTGTTTTATGACTCTGCACTCGGGGCACTAATTCTGGAGGGCAAGTCGGAAGGTTTTGTTTGTTATTGCGGGGTCGAATTCTTTCTCGGTCAGGTGACTCAGCAGCTCCCTCCCCCGCCCTTATTAATTCATATTTCCCAGCCCTAATTGCTTTTCTCAAATGTGCTGGTGCGTTACATGGTTTTGCAAAAGGGTTGTTTACGTTTCATATGCACGCCTGGCTAAGGCGAATGGGCCTTGAGGAATGCCGCCTTCCTCTGGGAGAAGAGGGGAAGGAGATGCATTATGCTTCAAAGGAAATCCCTTTTTAAAAAACCTCTTTATTCTCAGATAAGGCCAAAGGTAGGAAGATTTAATCGATATTAAAGTTTTCTAACTGTGTTCTTGGGGAGTCCTGGTGGTGCCCATGGCCGGTGAGTGGGAGTAGAGTAGGCAGCTGCCTAGAGCGCCATCTAGCCTAGGGGCTCCGCCAGGCGCCCCCTCTCCCCACATGCAGCGTGTGTGCTCCTTGGAGCCTGCCTTCCCCAATGGAAAGCAGATGCTGCCTGGCCGGTTTTGTGTTCCCCTGGTCTGTTACAGACCTGGGAAACGCAAAAGCAGACGGTGTGCTCCTTGGAGCCCAGCAGGGATAAATGAACCAATTGTAAAAGCTGAAGAAGAGCCAATTACAGTTTCTAAAACCTGGCTCCTCTTGCAGTTGTCTGCTGCCGCTCATCCTTCCTACTCTACTTTGACAGAGCCAGGGGGTGGGAGCCACAGCTCAGTGGTAGAGCATCTTTCTCGCATGCATGGTGTGTTGATCCTGGCACCTCCAGCTAAAAGGCTGAAGCAGAAATGGCCATGTGAAGGTCTTGTCCCTGGCACCTCTAGCTAAAAAGATCAAGTAGTATTCTCACACTTTTTAAAAAATAAAATAAAATTTAAAATAAAAAAAACCTGTAAATTAAAAATGTAAATAGTTTCAAGTTTCTTCATTTCTCCTACAATTCTTTGTTTTTTTAAATTTGGGGGGAGGGGCCTAGTGGCACCAAAACCCCTGGCAGCAGCCCACTGGTGCCTCAGGAATGCATCAGCAGGTCCCTCACTGTGAAGCTGGGGAACGGGGAAGATGACTTGTTCACCTCTGCAGATGTTTGCAGTCAAAGGTGGGGTTGGCATCAATGTGGTGATTGCACTGGTATCTGGGAGAGCCAGGTTCAACTCTGCACTCTGCCATGGAAACTTTCTGGTCTGTGTTGGAAAATACCTGGAGACTTTGGGGGTGGATCTGGGAGAAGGTGCGGTTTGGGGAGAGAGAGAGCCATCTGATCTGCAGTGATGTGTTTATGTCACTGCCCACATGACCCAGAAGAGATGTTATCACTTCCAGGTTGTCGAGGTGATGTTCTGGTATTTGGGCAAAAACTCTGTGGTAGAAGCCAAATTTACCATAGAGATTTTGCCCAGATATCAATGTTGTCCCAATGTCCCAGAAGTGATGTGGGTCATGTGGTCAGCGATGCAGACACATTGCTGGAGGGACCTAGCAGCCCTAATATTTGCCTGTATGTGTTCTGAGGGGCTCCGTGTGTAACTTGTAACAGGCCCAACAGCATCCCGCAGGCCGTTTTGTAAGCCCTGAGGACAGTCAGAGTCAAACGTGACATGCAGTTTGGCCTTGAGTGTGCTATCTAGTCTGTGATGTTGCTTTGCTGCCACAAGTAGTAGTGTTGCCAACTCTGAACTGAATTGGGAATTTGTGGGTACACTGTAGGGTTGCCAACCTCCAGGAGAGTAACCCAAGCCCTGTCTATACAGCAAGGATTAAATTTTCTCTATTTTTTACTATTATATTAATATATAGCACTTATGACAGTGAACAGAATAAAATATTTTTTGTTCTAAGTAACAACAGTAAGCAGTATACAAAATATACATGAACAAGAGTTCTCAAATTAGCAATAAAGATGTCAAATAGTTTTTGAAACTTAAAATAGCTCAAAATGTTCAGACTTCCTATGCAATAAAGCATAGTAGTTTTTTAAAAATCCAAACAATATAATAGTCAAAATATAGTAGAGCTTCTAACCTCCGGCCAGAGGTGTGGGATCCCTGCCCGGGATGACCCCAACCCGCTGGCAGGGAGCAGGCCCCAGAGGAGCCCCGTTGGCATGTGCAATCCCTATACGATGATGTCACCTGGAAGTGATGACATTGCACTGGGGATGTTCTAGGACTCACACTAAAAACTCTATGGTACCATAGAGTTTTACCGAAAGTCCTACAGCGTTTCCGGTGTGACATTCATGGTAAAATTCTATGGTACCATAGAGTTTTATCATGAATCCAAGAGCATCCCCAGTGGGACGTCTCTGGCGCAGTGATGTCACTTCCAGGTGACGTCACCACACCACACGTACAAAGCGTGCACAAGGAACAAATCCACCGCCACAGCGATGGAGAGATTTGACAACCCTAAAATAGAGAGAATTTAATCTTTGCTGTATAGATGATTCTTTAGTATCTTGGGCTACTCGCCACACTGTGATCCTTTGGCTTACATTAACCTCCAGGTGGGAGGTGGAGAACTCCCAGAGTAGCTTATAATAGAGTAATAAATAGCTTATTTATTAGTTAAAACATTTATCCCACTTCCTGGAGAACATGTCTGTTTTGGAAGGACCATATGACTGTATGGCTTTATACCTCACTGAGGTCTAGCTCCTCCCTAAACCCCACTGTCCCAGGCTCCACCTTTGAATCTCCAGGTATTCCTGAACCCAGAATTGGCAACCCTAGGGTGGAACCTGGAGCAGCGGGGTCTGGGGACAAGGAGGACTTCAGTGGGTACAATGTAGGGTTGCCAGACCCCTTGGTGGGGGCGGGGTTCCTCTGCTGCCGGCTTTGCCCTCCAGCTACCAATCAGATAGCCAGCAGGGAGACTTATCAGTTGGAAGAAGAAAGCCTAGTCAACATTGCCCACTTTGCATAGGAAGTAATGTCATTATATCAGCGACGAAGAGTTTTTGACCAAATACCAGCACATCACCTGGAAGTCACTGGCATGATGACATCACTTCCTGTGCAATGGTGAGGACATGGCCTAGGCCTACTTCTTCCTATTGGTAAGTCCCCCATCCCCTGCCAGTTGCCAGGAGGGACCCAGGAACCCTAGCGCAGTGCCACAGAGTCTAGTCCACTCTCCAAAACAACAGCTTCTCCCCCCCCCCCCCAAAAGGAGCTGGTCTCTGTGGTCTGAAGATAAGTTGCAATTCCAGGAGAACTTCAGGTCCACCCGGAAGTTGGCAACCTAATGGTGGATATTGAGAAGAAGGAGAAGAAGACTGTAGATTTATACCCCGACCTTCTCTCTGAGTCTCAGAGCGGCTTTCAATCTCCTTTATCTTCTTCCTGCACAACAGACACCCTGTGAGGTGGGTGGGGCTGAGAGAGCTCTCCCAGAAGCTGCCCTTTCAAGGACAACTCCTGCAAGAGCTATGGCTGACCCAAGGCCATTCCAGCAGCTGCAGGTGGAGGAGTGGGGAATCAGACCCGGTTCTCCCAGATAAGAGTCTGCACACTTAACCACTACACCAAACAGGGTGAAAGCCATTCCCTTATAAATTCATTGGTCTAGATGATATAAAGAATATGTAACCCAACCCAAACATCCCTGTTTTAATTAACAGTCTGGTTTCTTCACCTCTTCTAACCAGATCTTGGGAGTATTATGCCCAGGCATCTTGGGATCCCTTTCTCCTTCTTTCTCCATCCCTCTTTCTCTCTCCAGCCCTCAGTGACAGAAGAGTGAGAATATTTCAGAAATGCATCTTGTGGGGTTATTTTCTTTGGCCTGGCTTGACTGGTTCCCGTTACAATGGCTGGTTTTTATGGCCCCCCCCCTCCCTTTGTGATGCATAGTTCTCTTCTGAGGCAGCCTGGCCTTCCATCCAGGAAGTCGCTCCTGGTCCCCTCTGCGGGGGTCTTTTACGCTTCAGTCTTTGGAAGTAGAGTAGCCCTGGGGTTTTGCCTGAACTGAGACGGTCGTGAAGCCCCTTCACGGGGTCCTTCTTTCTCAGGTGAAAGTTCTGTTAATGTTTTGAAGAAAGTCAAATGAATTTTGATTACTGGAATCTGTTCAGACAAAATATCTCCAGTAGCACTTTGGTTGCTGAGCACTTGCCCCACTGGTGAACCTCCTGATGGCACCTGGGGTTTTTTGGCCACTGTGTGACACAGAGTGTTGGACTGGAGGGGCCATTGGCCTAATCCAACATGGCTTCTCTTATGTTCTTCTGTGACACAGAGTGTTGGACTGGATAAGCCATTGGCCTGATCCAACATGGCTTCTCTTATGTTCTTATGTGAAACAGAGTGTTGGACTGGAGGGGCCATTGGCCTGATCCAACATGGCTTCTCTGATGTTCTTATGTGAAACAGAGTGTTGGACTGGATAAGCCCTTGGCCTGATCCAACATGGCTTCTCTGATGTTCTTATGTGACACAGTGTTGGACTGGAGGGGCCATTGGCCTGATCCAACATGGCTTCTCTTCTGTTCTTATGTGACACAGAGTGTTGGACTGGATGGGCCATTGGCCTGATCCAACATGGCTTCTCTGATGTTCTTATAGCAATTTCTCAGGGGTAACCATGTTAGTCAGTTGCCACAAAAATAAACAGGAATCAAGTAGAGCCTTGAAGATTTTTATAGGAGTGCCAACCTCCAGGTGGGACCGGAGGGGACCCCCCCCCGGAATTACAGCTCATCTCCAGAGATCAGTTTCCCTGGAGAAAATGGATGCTTTGGAGGCGGAACTCTTTGGCCTTGTACCTGACTGAGGTCCTTGTCCCCCCCCCCCCCAGGCTCCACCCCCAACCCAGGAGTTTCCCAATCTGGAGCCGACAACCCTACCCCACCATTCCCCACCAGTGGCCGGGGTGGGGGACACGGCAACCCTATGGCAATAAGCTTTCATGGATGGGAGCCAATTTCATTATATATCTTTTTATGTAGTGGTTAAGTGCACAGTTTGAACCAGTTTGGTGTTGTGGTTAAGTGCACGGACTCTTATCTGGGAGAACCGGGTTTGATTCCCCACTCCTCCACTTGCAGCCCACTGAGTGACCTTGTGTCAGCCACAAGTTCTCTCAGAGCTGTTCCGCTCAAGAGCAGTTCTGTCAGAGCTCTCTCAGCCCCACCTCCCTCACAGGGTGTCTGTTGTGTGGAGGGAAAGGAGATTATAAACCACTCTGAGACTCCTTCTGCTAGTGAAGGGTGGGGTACAAATCCAATTTCTTCTTCTCCTCTTCTTTTGTGTCTAGTGGGTGGTTGCTGAGCAGACATACGAGGGACAATGTACCAAAGCCTGGATGGCCCAAGCTAGACTGATCTGGTCAGATCTCAGAAGCTAAGTGGGATCCGCCTTGGTTAGTGCTAGGATGGGAGACCGCCCAGGAAGCCCGGCGTTGCTATGCAGAGTCAGGCAATGAATGGCCAGCAATCTCTGAACACCTGAACCTAAACCTCAATGAAACACTAGAAGCTCCAGCAGCGTTAAAGGGTCATGAAAGGAATGACTATGTGGCAAAAAGGACTGCCAGTTCCAGAATGCGAATTTGGAGGTGGGGTTTGGGGTGGGGAAGGATGCCATAATCCCTGCCTTCCAAAGAAGTCGTCTTCTCTAGGGGGACTGATCTCTGTCACCTGAAGACCACAGAAGATCTCCAGGCCCCACCTGGATGCTGGCAACACTATTGGCAAATGATGTTTTGAATACTGTGCCTGGGAAAGGCATTGCGCTGTTCTTTGCCAACCCTGCTTTATTGATTGCCTGGGCTCCAGCGCTGAATTGTCCGTTCTTGTTCCCTGGGCAGATCACGGTTTCTGGCGGTGGGCTGCCCCCTGTCAGCACCCTCACCAACATCCACAGCTTCTCCCATCACAGCCAACAACAGACCCAGAACCTCATCATGACGCCATTATCAGGAGTCATGGCGATCACACCAAGTAAGTGCTTCTCTGTCCTTCTGGTTTTGGGGTTTAGGGCTGCCAGGTCCAACTCAAGAAATATCCGGGGACTTTGGGGCTGGAGCCAGGAGACTTTGAGGGTGGAGTCAGGAGCAAGGGTGTGGCAAGCATAATTGAACTCCAAAGGCAGTTCTGGCCATCACATTTAAAGGGACCACACACCTTTTACATGACTTCCCTCCACTGGAAATAATGAAGGGCAGGGGCACCTTCTTTTGGGCCTCATAGAATTGGACCCCCTGGTCCAATCTTTTTTAAACTTTGGGGGGGGGAGGGTGTTTTGAGGAGAGGCACCAGATATTTTGTTGGTGCCTCTACCTCAAAAAAGTCCCCCCAGAGCCCCAGATATCCATGGATCAATTCTCCATTTATACCCATTATACAGAGGACATTGTCCTCTGTACTTGGGCTTCTGTTGTGTGTGACTCCTACTCTAATGGCAGCCATTTTGTATGTGGTGCCCAAAGGTTCGAAAAGGCTGGGGGCCCTGCTGTAGATGAATAATTCTGTGGTAAGTCTTAGGGATGCCCTTTGGGACTTTTGTTTGACAACCTTGCATGAAGTTTGCCCATCTCCTGGAGCCCTTCTTCCTTTGTCTTCTCCTCAGGCCTCAACAGTTCCCAAGCGCAGAGCGTCCCCGTCATCAACAGCGTGGCCAGCAGCCTGGCAGCCCTCCAGCCCGTCCAGTTCTCCCAGCAGCTCCACAGCCCACACCAGCAGCCCCTCCTACAGCAGTCACCCAACCCCATGGCGCAGCAACCCTTCATGGCCACGGTGGCCCAGCTGCAGAACTCACACAGTAAGGATCTTGTCAGGTATTTGCTAAGGGGAAAGAGGGGCTTAGGTGCTCTGTGTGTGTGTATGTGTTTGTGGTTGCTGGGGAGGGCATGGGCCACCACCACATTCTCATTTTTCTTTGGTTGCAAATGTGCTCATTGGAAATCTTTTGGAGGATTTCCAGAATATTCTGGAATGCAATCTGCTTTGAAGCATGAATGGTGGGTGTGTTGTCCAGTGTCCTTTAAATTACAGGCACTGGACACCCCCCCCCCTCCCCCAACCAGCCTCATTATTATTCTGAGAATCTGGAAAAACAGAGTATGTTTTCACCTGTAAGGCAAACAGTCACCCTGCGGGAGAGACTAATTTGTTTGAAGAAAATGGCAGCTGGGTGGGTGGTGGGATTTAAAGCTCCTTTCCGGTTAACAAATCAGGACGGCTTTTACCCCTCTTAAGAAATAAAAAAAATGCAGAGATCCATCATGGAGTTTTCGGGGCCTTTACAAATTTAATCTGCTAATGAAACTCTCATGTATGCATTTTGTGACAAGTTTAGGAACATGTATATTCTCTGTTTCTTTGTTAATCTGGACTAAGGTATCTCCAAAAGTTCTGTGACTGGAAAAGTTAAACTCCCTAACTTGTATGCATCATTTTATTCAAATCATTCTGTCATTTTTGCTACTCACTGTAAATTATTCGGCTTCCTTTTTCTGAGGAGGGACAAGTTACTTTCTAGTCCTTGAATAATGGAAAGTAGCAATAGGGAAGTATCACTATATGTGATTCATTAATATCAGAAAAAGGGCCCTGCCATCAGGAATATACAGTTTTTGCCAGGGAAGACGCAGGTAAGAGACAAAAGTTATGAAACATGATGAAATGCAAAAATGGAAGAACAGCTTCACACCAGCGCCCCCACCCCCCATTTTCCTGACCGGACGTGGCTTGGGCACCCACTCTTTGCCCTGCTGGAGGAACTTAGCTTGTCCGTACATGCAGAAGCCCCACAAGAGCAAATCAAAACTCCTTGGAACCATTTTGGTTTGGAGAATTGGCACGAGAGGGAAGCTCTACCATGAACTGTGGCTCTGGGACCATACATGCCTGGGAAGTTTGGCACTCGAGAACATATCCCTCAACCCGACAGGGGCTAGGGTTGCCAAGTCCAATTCAAGAAATATCTGGGGACTTTGGGGGCGGAGCCAGGAGTCTTTGGGGGGCGGAGCCAGGAACAAGATTGTGACAAGCATAATTGAACTCCAAGGGAGTTCTGGCCATCACATTTAAAGGGGCAGCGCACCTTTTTAAATGCCTTCCTTCCATAGAAAATAATGAAGGATAGGGGCACCATCTTTTGGGGCTCATAGATTTGGACCCCCTGGTCCAATCATTGTGAAACTTGGGAATATTTTGGGGAGAGCCACTAGATGCTATACTAAAAATTTGGTGCCTCTACCTCAAAACATAGCCCCCCCCAGAGCCCCCAATACCCACGGATCAATTCCCCATTATTCCCTATGGGCATCGTTCTCCATAGGGAATAATAGAGTGCCCAGTAGACATTTCCCTCCCCCCGCCACGCTTTCTAAAGTGGGGGGAGGGCCTCCAAACCAGAGAATCCCCTGCCCCCTCCCTCTCTCTCACACACAAACACTTACTGGGTCTTGTTCCTGCAGAACTTGACTTGATCTGAAAACGAAAGCAAAAGGAAGGGAGGGGCCGTTCTCCGAAGCCCTTCCTGTTTCCTGCTTCCTGCTCAGCCTTAAAGGCACATATTTTAAAAACGGACTGCAGGAGCTCTAAAACTACATGGTGATGGGGGGGGGCGGGGCTTCCCCTGCCGGCCAGCTGGGACCTGGGGATTGTGAAAACGGGGGATCCCCTGCTGGGACCTGGGGACTGGGAAGCCTAACGGGGGGATATGTAAGCAGGTGCTCTGGTAGGGTTGCCAATCCCCAGGTGGGGGCAGGGGATCCCCCAGTTTGGAGACACCCCCCCCGCTTCAGGATCCTCAGAAAGCGGGGGGGGGGGAATGTCTGCTGGGAACTCTATTCCCTACGGAGATTTATTCCCATAGAAAATCATGGAGAATTGATCCGCGGGTATCTGGGGTCTGGGGGGGGCTGTTTTTTGGGATAGAGGCACCAAATTTTCCGTATAGCATCTAGTGCCTCTCCCCAAAATACCTCCCAAGTTTCAAAAAGATTGGACCAGGGGGGTCCAATTCTATGAGCCCCAAAAGAAGGTGCCCCTATCCTTCATTATTTCCTATGGAAGGAAGGCATTGAAAAGGTGTCCCGTCCCTTTAAATGTGATGGCCAGAACTCCCTTTGGAGTTCAATGATGCTTGTCACAGCCTTGATCTTGGCTCCACCCCTAATGTCTCCTGGCTCCACCCCCAAAGTCCCCAGATATTTCTTGAATTGGACTTGGCAACCCTATGCTCTGGCAAGCCCAGTCTTGCCAGATCTTGGAAGCGAAGCAGGGTCAGCCTTGGCTAATATTTAGATGGGAGAACTCCAAGGAATACCGGGAGCGTGATGTGGAGCCAGGCAATGGCAGGCTACCTCTGAAGGTCTCTTGCCTTGAAAACCTTGTGGGGTCACAGTAGGTCAGCCGTGACTTGACAGACCTTTCCACCACCAGTTAGACACCCAGGTGAGCCTGATCTCATTGGATCTTGGAAGCTTAGCAGGGCAGTCCTGGTTAGTACTTGAATGGGAGACCTCCAAGGAATACCAGCAGGGGTGGAATTCTAGCAGGAGCTCCTTTGCATATTAGGCCACACACCTCTGATGTAGCCAATCCTCCAAGAGCTTACAAGGCTCTTTCTTGTGAGCTATTGGAGGATTGGCTACATCAAGGGGTTGTGGCCTAATATGCAAAGGAGCTCCTGCTAGAATTCTGGCCCTGAATACCAGGGTTGTTTGGCAGAGGCAGGCAATGGCAAACCATCTCTGAACATCTCTTGCCTTGAAAACCCTACAAGGCTGCCATACATCAGCTGTAACTTGACGGCACTTTCCCCCACCAATTAGACACTGAGATCATTTTTTAATGGAGATTGCAGGGATGTAGCCTGGGACCTTCTCCCATTGCGTCACTGCCCCTCGACAAACAAACTTGCTCAGCTCAGCAGGTTCATATGAGGCTTCCTTATATCGAGTTGGTCTGTCTAGCTCAGAGTCATCAACTCTAATTGGCTGGAGCTCTGCAGATTCATGGCAGAGAAAAGCTGTTCTGGGTTCCTGGTGGGTTGCTGGGTTGGTCTGAAGCAGCAGAGCAAAGTTTGAGTCTAGTGGCACCTTTAAGACCAACAGTTTAATTCTGGGTACCCAGAATTAAACTTTGCTGGTCTTCTGAGTATCTAAAATTAAACTTTGTTGGTCTTAAAGGTGCCACTCTGGACTCAAACTCCCTCTCCCCAGTTCCTGTTGCCTGCGATGCTTCTGACTGGAGAGACTAGGGACTGACCCTGCAAACGTCTTCTTTCCAGCATCCAACCATCCTTTTTATGTTTAATCTATTTACAGATAAGGTGGTTCAGAAAGCTGGCAGATTCTCCATCATCAATAAAGCTGTTGACAACTTTTCTTGGGGTGCTCAGTCTAGTTTTGGAAGGTATCAAGGGAGCTTTTCCTGGAAGGGGACAGTTTATGATTGTACCTACGTTAAAATGTCTGGTCAGTTTTCTTCCCCTCCCACCCAACTTCAGAATGATGGGTGTGTTGTTGCTGTTTTCTCCGCAGTGTATGCACACAAGCCGGAACCCCCCCAGTATTCCCACACAACTCGGTTCCCTTCAGCCATGGTGGTCACGGATACCAGCAGCATCAGTTCCTTAACCAATATGTCTTCCAGTAAACAGGTAAGTGGTGATCAAAAGTCCCACCTAGGAAGCTCTCCCAGAAATGCCAGGGGGTTCGAAGCAGAGGCTAGAGAGCTGCTGCTTTATGTCATGTTCTGGGGTTGTCCTCCTAAACCATCAACAGCTTTGGGGCACATCCAAGGTTGCTAAATTTCCTGAAGTGAAGACCCTGAAACTTGGGAGGGAGTGGGGGACAAAGGGGTGGGGCCCAGCAGATCAAGTTGTAAGGTCCTAACCGTTTTTGGTAGGCAGGGATGGTTTTGTAGAAAAATTGGTGGTAGAGCTCATTAGCATAACTCATTAGCATATGCCACCCCTCCCCCCAGCCAAAAGCAACCCAATGCAAGTAAGAAGAGTCCTGGGCGAGCGAGGTCTGCTTGGGTTGGCAAGAGATCCAGCCAGCCCAAGCAGGCCTCGCTCACCTTGGGCTCTTCTGAGCCACCCCTCCAATCAAAAGGCCAGCAAGCTATCCACCACCCAAAATCACATAAGAAGTGGGGAAAGGGTGGTGAGGGCTTCTCCAAGGGTTAATGAGGGTTGCTAGGGGTGTGGCAAAACCCCTGGTGGCTGGCTGGCTTCCCACTCTTCTAATCCAGGGATTGTTATGCAGCTGCACCTCCTATTCAATGGGCAAGGTAGGTGGGGAGGAGGAGAGGGGGGCATCAGAAAGGTTCAGGAGCTGTGCTCCTGTGAGCTCCTGCTGAATCTGGGGCCTGCTGGAGAAGAAATTCAGGGTTTAAATTATGCACATTTTATTTCTATGTTCTGTTTATGTCCCACCTTTCCTCCAAGAGTAGTGTTTCAGCCTCACAACAGCCATCGATTAGGCTGAGAGATGTAACTTGCCTCCGGCCTCTCAATAATCCTTGTAGCTGAGCGAGGATTAGACCAGAGGCTACAGACAGATAAAAAGACAGCTCCTGTTATTTCTTGTGGGTGAAGAAGTCGGGTATAACCTAAAAAGAGCTCGTGTCGGAACCAGAACAAAGCTTGAGTCCAGTCAGGCACCTTTAAGACCAACAAAGTTTTATTAAAGGTATATATAAAATAAAGTGAATTCAGCCAGCTCTGAATCCACCAAGGACATTCCATGGCAAGAAGAAACAGTCACAAACAGCACAGGCAACTCAGTTTATACACTCTGGCCATGGTTGACCATGCCCCCTATAGTCAGCAGCAATCCCTCCTATTGGTCTCTCCAGGATCCTTCATTTGCATTTTCTGGAAGAAATGCCTCATGTCCTGATTGGCCAGTTCTAAGAGAATGGCCAATCAGAGTGCAGGCATCAGGATCCGGGAGAGTAATGGAAGCATTCTTCAAGCTCAGGCCTACTGACACAGCAAATTGATAACAGGCCTGCTTAACAGTGAACACAGCAAATACAGAACAGTATAAGTTTCTATGAAGAGGCACACTTATTTGGAGACAATGAAACGGTGCAATGCAGATTTATTGTAAGTGGCCATTGGCTGTCACAATATCAGGTTAAACACAGTATCATAAAAAGCATCATAAAAAGTGGTCAAACAGAAATAAAAAATGGTCCAATAAACATACAGAACAATGGGTTAAGTGGGTTATAATGCAACAATTACAACCTTAAATGCATTGCTAAAATACTAACATAAAAGCAGTTAAGTTTGGGGAGGGACGGTGGCTCAGTGGCAGAGCATCTGCTTGGGAAGCAGAAGGTCCCAGGTTCAATCCCTGGCATCTCCACTAAAAAAAAGGGTCCAGGAAAATAGGCGTGAAAAACCTCAGCTTGAGACCCTGGAGAGCTGCTGCCAGTCTGAGTAGACAATACTGACTTTGATGGACCGAGGGTCTGATTCAGTAGAAGACAGTTTCATATTTTCATATATAAGCAGAAGGTCTCAGGTTCAATCCCCGGCATCTCCAACTAAAAAGGGTCCAGGCAAATAGGCGTGAAAAACCTTAGCTTGAGACCCTGGAGAGCCGCTGCCAGTCTGAGTAGACAATACTGACTTTGATGGACCGAGGGTCTGATTCAGTAGAAGACAGTTTCATATTTTCATATATAAGCAGAAGGTCCCAGGTTCAATCCCTGGCATCTCCAACTAAAAAGGGTCCAGGCAAATAGGCGTGAAAAACCTCAGCTTGAGACCCTGGAGAGCCGCTGCCAGTCTGAGTAGACAATACTGACTTTGATGGACCGAGGGTCTGATTCAGTAGAAGACAGTTTCATATTTTCATATATAAGCAGAAGGTCCCAGGTTCAATCCCTGGCATCTCCAACTAAAAAGGGTCCAGGCAAATAGGCGTGAAAAACCTCAGCTTGAGACCCTGGAGAGCTGCTGCCAGTCTGAGTAGACAATACTGACTTTGATAGACGGAGGGTCTGATTCAGTATAAGGCAGCTTCATATATTCATTAAGTTGCTAAAATATCTAAACACCATAATGCTAAGATAATAGCTAAACTATTAAGTTAGAAATGTTATAAATCCGATAAACCAATTTGTGGTAAATATCAATATACTATAAAATTATAGTCATCTAAAATAAAGTCAACTAATCTGAGGAGGCAGTTTTGACTCTGGTTTTTTTAGCAGCCAAGAAAAAAAGAGACACTCTGTGGGTGACAAATGGATCAGTATCAGATAACAAGAAAACCAACTTATCAGTGCCAGAAGAAAATTTACGCCCTGCTAACAGATTATCAAATGAAACAGAATTTCCTCAACCATTACATATGGAAGGGGGGGGGTTAGTTGACAGGAAGGGCCAATTAGAGTCCAGACATTTGGACAAAATGGAAATGACCAGTCCATAGAGTAGTAACCCTCAGTAATGCAAGCAGTGAGCAATAAGCAGAATAAAAACCCCTTCCTTAAAGAGCTTACAATCTTGACAGTGGAAGAGACAGCAAAGGGAATGCAGAGGAGGAAGGAAATGGGGCAAGGGAAAGAAAGAGAGGCACAGCGGGACGGAGACAAATCTGAGGACGCCTAACATGTTCCTGGGTTTCATTTCTGCCAACGCGGATGAGGACGAGAAGAGGTTCAGTTTTGAGGGAAAGAGGTTGTAGCTCAGAGGCTGTTTCTGCCCTTTGTATGCAGGCGATCCCAGGCGCAGTCCTTCATATCACCAGTGAAAGGATCTTGAGGGCCGGTAAAGACTTTTATTCAGGGCTTTTTTTTTTAAAGAAAAAGCCCAGCAGGAATTAATTTGCATATTAGGCCACACCCCCTGATGCCCAGCCAGCCAGAACTGCATCCCTATGCGTTCCTGCTAAAAAAAAAGCCCTGCCTTTATTTACCTGAGAGCCCCTGTCAGTTAGAGCAGGCAGCACTAGACTAGGTGGACCAAATGCTCTGCCTTGGGATCAGGCATCTAGTCCGAAACAGCAGTGGTGGGGTTTTAAAGAAGATGAAGCCACTGGTAGATTGATGGGCTTTTGCCACAGGAGAGAAGAAGCTAACTTGAAGCCAGAGGATTGGATGTCAGGGTCAGGTGAGGATAACTTGGCCTTGGGACCACCTGACATGATGGCACCTTGGAACGCTGTTGGTGCAAAGTGAGGACTCCCTGCAAACACACACGGCTCATGCTCTACAGGATGGAAACGCTTTTCCAGCCCAGACAAAAGGGCCTTTCTTTTTTTAAACGCAGCTCTGCAGATTGTGGGAAATATGTGGCCTCTATCGATTAGTAGATAATTAGGAGAGAAAACCTTGAACTTCTTAACAGATAAGCGCCAGGCTTTTAAAAAGTACATTGGCATGCCAAAAAAAGAACGGGGGGAGAGGTGGATTTTGGGGGAAAGAGCTTGGATTCTCACGCAGTGGTGGCGTTTCCTGGAGTGAGCTGAAATGCTGTGGAGTAGTCTGTAGGTTCTTGCAGCTGTGGTTTGTGTGAGTGTCGATGTGTCGAAGGTCTCAGGTCCAATCCCTGTCACCTTTGCTTAGAAGGACCAGGTAGGAGTTGATGTGAAAGATCTCTAACCAATGTTTCCTCTGAGCTGAGCTAGTGTGAGCTAGCTCACAGTTTTTTAGCCCCCAGCTTACACACTCTTGTCTTAGCTCTGGAAAAATAGCCCCAGAGCAAACTAATTTCATGCAGCAGCTCACAACTTTAATGCCAGTAGCTCACAAAGTAGAATTTTTGCTCACAAGACTCCACAGCTTAGAGGGAGCATTGCCTCCAACTGGAGACCCTGGAGATCCACTGCCAATGGGAGTAGGTCATACTTCCCTTTGGGAACCAAGAGACTGAGACCGATTTTGCTTGTTCTGGGTGGAGAGCCCTTTTGCTCCAGGGCTTCTCTCTGTTTTCGCACAAGCAGCCCCTGAGCTGTGAGTTGGCGCGAGCGAGATCCTCTTACAAGTGGTTTCTGCTTGCTGCGGAAAAGTGGCACACCAACTCACAGCTCCGGGGCAACTTGTGTGAAAACAGAGAGAAGTGCCGGGAACAAAAGGCTCTCCATCTGGAACAAGCCTAGTGCAAAATCAGTCTGACTCAGTAGGAGACAGTAACACAGTTGATGTGTTGTTGGTGATTCATCCAGCCTGGAGAAAAACTTCTGGAGCCCTTCGTTAGGGTTTTTAGCTTCCTGAAGGATTGAGACAAAGGGCATGTCATTCCACCCCATCGCTTGATGACTCTATGCCAAACACATCTCCCTCCATGTTGGAAGCAGAGAGTGTCCTTTCTCAAGGCCGTTTGGTGCCCTAACCCTGCCGCCACTGTTGCTGGTTTTCCCACCCTTTGCGGGGAGCAGGGGAAAGCGCCGGCTGACCAATCTCCATCACTCAAGCAGCCAGGCGCATCCACAAGGCCAGGGAATACCATTTCCTTTGAAAGGCGCTATCGATTCATCTGCCAGGCGCTCAACCCTAACTTGGCCCTTGATTGATTCTTTGGCCTCACCCTCCCGTTGACTTTGATGCTTGCTTGTTGGAACAGGCATTCCCAGGCGCAGGAAATGTCCCCTTAATCAAAGCCTGGCAAGACGCTACTTGCTTGGCCTGCCAAGGAGAGGCTGACGAAGCCCCGAATTCTTCAGTGGCGGAGAAGCTTTCATCCTACGTTAATGCAGAGCCAGCTGCAGGGATCAGCAGGAGTCCCTCTCTCATGTACCTTAGTTTTATTTCTTCATCAGGATTTTACGAACTAGAGAAACAAAAATAGTGCAATAGTCATAATAACAATAAATTCTAGGCAGAGGTGACAGGGATCTCACAATATAGTGGGTGCAATGCAAGGAGGAGGTGCCGTTGTAGTGATCGTCGCTCTTTTATTAAGTACAGCGAAACTATAGCATCTTAGCGTACAGCTGTGTAAATTACAAAACCGCTAAGAGACACCGCTAAGAACCTGGAAATCTTACAGACACGTTCTGGAGAGCCAGTTTGGTGTAGTGGTTAAGCGTGCGGACTCTTATCTGGGAGAACCGGGTTTGATTCCCCACTCCTCCACTTGCACCTGCTAGCATGGCCTTGGGTAGCCATAGCTCTGGCAGAGGTTGTCCTTGAAAGGGCAGCTGCTGGGAGAGCCCTCTCCAGCCCCACCCACCTCACAGGGTGTCTGTTGTGGGGGAGGAAGGTAAAGGAGATTGTGAGCCGCTCTGAGACTCTTTGGAGTGGAGGGCGGGATATAAATCCAATATCTTCTTCTTCATCATCTTCTTCTTCATTCTGAACCTTGTTGATCTCCTGTGAATGTACTGTAAAGACTGGGTTCCAGTGATAAATAAGCCTCCAAACTGAAGAAAGATGGATGAAACGTCTTGATATCTAGAACAGATGTCTTTGGAAGGGCTTCTTTAGTTCCATGAACTAAATACTGGAAAATTGCCACTCCTTGGTGATTGGAAAGACTGCTTTTGAACTGTCTTCCATTAATGTCTTCTTGCTACATGCTCTTTGAAGTTCTATGTGCAAGCTTTGTCAGGACACCACTGACCTTTACATCACACTGTTTCGTTGTTTAAAATTTATGGCGTCTCTTAGCGGTTTTTTTTATTTACACACTTTTATTAAGTTCAGCGTGGTAATGGCTGAACTCAAGACTGAAGAACTGGGCCAAGGGGGCCAACTATATACACTTCAAGGTTCCCGTGCAAGGATGTCATTGGGTCATTCAGACCAGCAGGGGCCCGTGATTGGAGCAGGGCGGCAGCGATTTGGATCCTCCTGCCCATTGTTCCTGAGAGCCCAAGCTCAGGCCTAAAGGTTCCAATGAGCCAGGCAGGAACACCATTAATTATCCACAACCCAGTCTACATACACGATCTCTTTGAAAAAAAAATTCTTTACAAACTTTCTTGGAGTGTATGATTAGTGTAATAAGAACATAAGAGAAGCCATGTTAGATCAGGCCAATGGCCCATCCAGTCCAACATTCTGTGTCACACAGCGGCCAAATATATATATATATATATATATATATATATATATATATATATATATATATATATATATATATATATATATATATACACACACACACACACACACACACACTGTGGCTAATAGCCACTGATGGACCTCTGCTCCATATTTTTATCTAACCCCTTCTTGAAGGTGGCTATGCTTGTGGACGCCACCACCTCCTGTGGCAGTGAATTCCACATGTTAATCACCCTTTGGGTGAAGAAGTACTTCCTTTTATCCGTTTTAACCTGTCCGTTTTATCCGTTTTAATGTACTGAGAACCGAGACGGTTTGAAGGCAACATAGTTTATTCAGTAGCACATTACAAGAGAGGGAACACGCGGGCCGGGCCCCGCTTATATACATTACCCAGAACAGCCCCCTCATCCGACCAGGCCAATCCTGGTCGGTCAAACTTTCCGCCACAGATCTTAATGGGCGGGGCGACAGGTGAGCTCCATCCGGGGACCCGGGGGTCGCCTTCAGTCGCGATCGCCATGCGGCCTGGTCCCTTATGTTCAATACATAACAATTAGCAACAAACTTACTTGGAGTGTATGATGAGCAATAGTTGGGCCTGAAAATGTCAAGTTGCACTGAACGATGACAGAGCCCCTGGGCATGTGTGGGGTGTTTCTCCCTTGCCACTGAATTTCCACAGCTTGCACAGATATGTGCTACTCGAGAGCACAGGACCTTTGCTTAATCAGCCAGAGTTGTGTCGTGGTTAGAGGGAGAAGGGACATCGACACCTCACAAAGTCTTCATGTCCAGTTGGGGAAGAACATCAGACGTGCAATCTATGGGAGCTTTCCGCTTCCCAGTCACACAGCGGCTCTTCTCTGCTTTAGAGGCTAACCTGCAGGGAAACAGCTAGATTTGAATCCAGAGGCATCTTAGAGACCAAAAAGATTGCAGCGTACAAGCCCTGACCTGGAGAGCCCCAGCAAGCCCCATCTAGTCAGATCTCGGAAGCTCAGCAGGGTGGACTCTGGCAAGTACTTGGGTGAGAGACCTCCTTGAAATACCAGCAGGGCAGGCTGTATTCAGCCACCTCTCTAAATATCCTCCTAGCCCCCCATAGAGGTCAGTCACCAGAGGTTGCTATGACTTCCAGGTGAGTGTGCACATGCGCGCACACACGTGCTCATAAAAATACAAAATAATTTCCAAGATTGCAGAGTGTAAGCTTTCAGAGGGAAAGGAAGGCTTTGACTCCCAAAAGCTTCTGCATCACCACCACCACCCCCAAAAACTTGTTGGTCTCTAAGGTGTGGCTGGACTCGAATCTGGCTCTTTTTTTGCTCATGATCGAAGCAAGCAGGGAAAGCAGCTTTAGCCTCTCCCCTCAGCTGTTTTTGCATTTGCAAACCACATGAGGGAGCTACTGTTGGCATCCTGGTTAAAAGCAATCCCCTTCCATGGCCACGGGTGAGTTTCACAAGGGAGCAGTTCCACCTGGCGGTTTGCAAATGGCAGAGGGGGGGGGGGAGAGGCTAAAGCGGCTTCTCCCTGCCTCCTTTGGTCGCAAGCAGAAAACAGCTGGTGCATGTCCAGGAGGCAGGAAACTCCCATCATGCATCTGATGCAAAGTTTTCCCCCAGCAAACATAAAGGCTTTGTAATGTGTAGATGGAGCCTCCGGCTGGGAGGCCCAGGTTCGAATCTCTGCTACGCCATGGAAGCTCACGGGGTGACCAGGGGCCTAGAGGAAGGACAGGCATCAAGGGGGTCACCAACTACCATTTCAATCCTCTACCCCATGGAAGTAGAACCAAGCGTGACTCAGGCTCAAGGTTTGCACGGCCAAAACCAAATTTTGTCAGGACGCTGCAGAATTCAGCTGGGAGGTCACTTCACTGTGAATGGAACTGGATTACAGAGATGCGAATTCCAATCACTGTTCAGCTGTGAAGCTCACTGAGGGACCTTTGGCCTGCTGCCAGCTCTCAGCCTGACGCAGCTGACAGGGTTGTTGTGAGGATAAAATGGGATGAACTTCATTGGCGGCAGCTTCTCGGAGGGAGAGGTGGACTATGCAGGTTATGCTCTGAAGACCCACAATGCAACTAAACTGCTGAAGTTAAGCAGGTCAAGTGGGTTAGCACCCGGTTGGGAAACCTCTTGAGAGCCTAACATAGATTGCCATGAAATATAACCAGGGCTCTCTTTTTTTTGTAGAAAAAGCTCAGCAGGGATGCATTTGCATATTAGGCCACACACCCTGACATCATCATTGTTTCACACAGGGCTTTTTTTTTGCAGAAAAGGCCCAGCAGGAACTCATTTGCATGTTAGGCCACACCCCCTGATGCCAAGCCAGCTGGAACCGCGTTCCTGCTCAAAAAAAGCCCTGAATAGAATGGTGTAACAAACTCCCCAAATCCTGCTTCCCAGGTCTTTTATTGCTCTCCAGCAGGTGAAGACTTTTGTTTCACTTGGCATGCCCCCAATAACTGTCACTGGCCATCCTACTTGATTCTGGAGTTGCTGGCTTATGTGTTTCTGTTCAATTATTCCATCATTTTAAATGTTGGTTGTAGTTGCTCAAGCGTTCTAATGTTTTCAGGTGCGCCACTCTGGGGACCCTGGTTGGGTGGAAAGGTGGCATAAAAATGTTTTAATATAAAAATAAAGTGTGAGGAAATACTCCCCTTTACACTTTTCAGGCATGGCTGCCTTTTCCTCCAAAGTAATGCTTTGTATGTATGTGACTTCTGAGTTCTGACTCTCTTTCCACTTCTCACCTGCCCTCTCTTTTCCCCCAGTGTCCGCTGCAAGCCTGGTGATATTCAGCATCTCCCTTCTTCTGCATGGAGCAGCCAGAAATTGTTTTTTCCCAAAACATCCTGCCATTAACTGACAAGGGAGGCTGGAGACACTGAAGCAAAGCTCGGACAGATCGCCCAGCCTCATCATCGCAAGGAGCCCATTAAACTGAGAAGCAGTGCCGGAGTCTGAAAAGATAAGCCTTTTGGTGACTTGTCATGGCAGCCATCCAGGTGCAGTTCCCAAAGATGGGGCAATCCCCCCCCCCCCCCGCAGTATTTCCCAAGACTTGCCTTCAGGACTCTGCAAGTCTTTTCCTTCCAGAGGGCATTTGTCACTTCCCAAGAGAAAGAAGAACAAAACGGGCACTGAGAAGGAGCCGGAGATGGTGGAAGATCAGTCATATTTATAAAGTTACATTCCTCCACGAAAACCGAAAAGTTTGAGAAGTCAAAGCTGTTACTTCAGACTGGGAAGGAGGACCCCCCTGTGCTGTTGAACTGAGCCAGTGAATTGTAAATACAAGGCAATTCCCTCCCCTCGCTCCTGTCCTTCCTCCCCCCCCCCAGGCCCACCCACAGAGATTTATATTAAAGAACGCTACTGTTATCCAATGGATGTATACAAAATTAAGTGCAATCTTCCCCACCTGTATATAGATTTCTTATTATTTCCTTCTCTCTTTTTTTTTTGTAAGGACAGAGTTTAATTTGCAACTTTTCCTGATATTTTTTGAATGAACCGAAGAAAAATAACATAGTCAAAGCACAGTTACTTGCCAGCATTTCCTTTGTGTATTTTGTGTATCAAAAAGGGTGTGGCGGTGAATGTATCTTGGGTGGTTTATGGCCCGAGAGGTCAAAAGACAGGGCCCAGGTGTTTTAAGAGGCCGGGGAGTTTACCTACGCTCCATAGACAAACTGGCTGATCCGATCGTTTTCCTACAATTTTATTCAATTTTGATTGTTAAGGGGGGCATCAAGAAGGCATCAAAATATGGAAGAATAATGGTTTTTAAAAGTTATTTCTCCTCTTCTGTCACAATAGACAATAACTGCTCCATCTCCAGCAAGCAAATGTTTGCAAACGCCATATACTCCCCCAGTCAGTGATCTTGCAACGTATGCTCCCTCTAAGCTGTGGCATCTTGTGAGCAAAAATTCTACTTTGTGAGCTACTGGCATTAAAGCTGTGAGCTACGCATAAATTAGTTTGCTCTGGGGCCATTTTTCCTGAGCTAAGACAAAAAAATGCGTGAGCCAGAGACTAAAAAGCTGCGAGCTAGCTCACACTAACTCAGCTTAGGGGGAACACGGCTTGTTGCAGCTATTTCTAGTTTGTTAAACAGCTGGTATAACTAATGCCTACAAAAAGAAGGAAAAAGGAAGGGCACACACAGGAAACAAGAACCTGTGAGAGCAGGAGAGGATCTGAGGTCCACAACACCCTCATTTCCACCTTGTCCTTTGCAGCTGGGAGACTGCTCCTGAGGCTACATCTGTCCTTGGGCGTTTTCACACTGACCTTAATCGGCAGCGACGCCCCTCTTCACCGCGCAGGATCTGCGCGGATTTCGCACCAATTGCCACGGAGCACCCGGAAGAGCCGCAAAGTCCTGCGGCTTTTGCGGCGCAAATGGAAACTGGTTTTTGGCAGTTTCCATTTGCGCCGCAAAAGCCGCGGGACTTTGCGGCTCTTCCGGGTGCTCCGCGGCAATTGGTGCGAAATCCGCGCAGATCCTGCACGGTGAAGAGGGGCGTCGCTGCCGATTAAGGTCAGTGCGAAAACACCCCTTGTGTCTATAAGAACATGGGTAACGAGTGAACAGACATAAGCAACTCATGTTTCATCTGCAGCTGAACACTGGTGTGTTGACAGTGCTATCATTTTAACTACTCTCCAACTGCCAGTGGATTTTATGGCACTGGAGAGTAGTTAGGGATGACACGAGAGATTAGGCACGGTAGAATCCGGCTCTGGAAAAGCCAGTTGTCTTTGCCCTGTGCCCTGCCATTCACACAGTCCCTGCCCTGCTGCCAGGAGAGGCGTAAGCCACACGTGCCAGAGGAGCATTCAGACGGCTCATGCGCGTGTGGGGCGGGTGCATGGGGCCCTACATATGTTTTAGAGATTTGCTACTATGAAGTTCTTGGTAGCTATTTAAACCAGTCCCCGCACATTCTAAGACAAGGGTGGTATGAGCGGGACTCGGGGCAGATGTGCACGTCTGATTGTGCACATTAAATATGGGTAGAAGGCATAGCTAGGTCAGGCTAAATCTCTTTGGAGAGCCAGTTTGGTGTAGTGGTTAAGTGTGCGGACTCTTGTCTGGGAGAACCAGGTTTGATTCCCCACTCCTCCGCTTGCACCTGCTGGAATGGCCTTGGATTAGCCATAGCTTTTGTAGGAGTTGTCCTTGAAAAGGGCAGCTTCTAGGAGAGCTCTCTCAGCCTCACCCACCTCACAGGGTGTCTGTTGTGGGGGGAGAAGATATAGGAGATTGTGAGCCGCTCTGAGACTTTGATTCAGAGAAAAGGGCAGGGTAAAAATCTACAGTCATCTTCTCTTGTGTGATCACACCCACTGAGAGGACTTCTTGTTATGGAGTTCAAGGGGTCTTACTTTCAGGACTCAAAGCATCATCACCTGTGAAAAGAATACCATTTTTAAATAGCTGTGTGTAATCTCTGCATCACTCATTTGCTGCTAAAAACTTGCCTTGCTTGATGTGTTACTCTTTTGGCTCCAACTTGGCAAGCAATTTCCTCATCAATGGGAGAAGACAATAGAGAGGATAGTTACAGGTAGGTCGCTGTGTGGGTCTGAAGCGGCAGAACAAGGTTTGAGTCCAGTGGCACCTTGCAGACCAACAAAGTTTTATTCAAGGTATGAGCTTTCATGTAAGAAGTGTGCTTGCACACAAAACCTCGCAGTTTCTTGATCCTTAAAAAACAGCATCACAAAGCCGGGAGGGGAACTGGAGGAAGCTGCACTTCAAAATGTGCCTGCAAAGCAAGTGGTGGAGGTGGGGGGGGGACAGAAGCCTGGGGGGTGGAGCAACACCAGTGAGAAATTGGTAAGCATCTATAAAATCAGGTGATTAACACAATTCTTATAATAAAGCTAACAGGAAGCCACACTTCAAAATGTGCCTGCAGTGGGCAATAGATCGCTTGCCCCAGGGGGAAAGCAGACGCCAGGGGCAGAGCAATGCTAGAGAAATCCATCATTGTTTTACAAATATGTCTCTTGCGACAGTGGCAGGGTGGTATGTGCTCTCCTCAGAGCCTGCCTTCCCTTGCAAGGTACAAGAAGGCACTGGAGGCAGGGCAAGGGGCGAGGAGGGGGCACCGAGTGACACCCTGTAGACCAGGTGGCACCCTAGACAGCCTCCTACCTGGCCTACTTCTACATACCAGCCCTGCATGAACTCTGCACTTATATGAAGCTGCCTTAGACTGAATCAGACCCTTTGTCCTCCAAGGCAAGAATTGTCCACTCAGACAATTCAGCTCTTCAGAGTCTAAGGCTGAGTTCTTTCACATCACCTACTGCCTGCTGCTTTAATGTTGGGGATTGAACCTAGGACCTTCTGCAGGAGGATGCTCCCCTCCAAGTCTGCTAAACATGTGAGGGTGTGTCAAGTATTTAGTCTGAACTCAGATCTCTGGAAGTCTTTAAGCAGTGGCTGGATGAACACTGGACAGGAATGCTCTAGGCCAGCGTTTCCCATTTGCAGGGTCGCGACCTGGTACCGGGCCACGAAAGCCTCAATACTGGGTTGCCAGGTGCGGCCCAACAGCTCCCTCCCCCTCCTCTCTCTATTTATCTTTGGCACTGCATGCCATGCCATGCTCCAGCTCCTGCCCCCCACGCCGCCACCTGTAGCACTCAGAGAGCGCTACAGACACTGCACATTGGCCTGAAGCTCTCCCTCGTCCCTCTCTGATGTTCAGAAACATCAGAGAGGGTGGGGAAAGCTCCTGGCCGGCGTGCAGTCTCTGTATTGCTCCCTGAGCGTCCTCCGCCTGGACCACAAGGAAAGAACTGGGCCACGGGGGGGCAGGGAGTTTGGGAAACCCTACTCTAGGCTGATCCTGCATGGAGCAGGGGTGGGACTAGATGGCCCGTGTGGCCCCTTCCAACTCTGAGATTCTATTATCCACTTCTGGACCAACAGATGGAGGTGGCTGGCAGCGGGGGATGGTTCTATTAAAAGTATAGTAATTGTATATAAATTTGCACTATGAATGTCAATCAGCAGACGCAGATACCATCTTGTTTTTTAGAGGGCTCTTGTTTTCTTTGTTTGTTCATCTCTAGATGGTCAGCCTAGTATCAGTTCTTGTACCAACTACAATTCCTTCTGCCAGTCTCTCTGCTCCCTGTGTGGCAGTCAAATATTCTATGTCTGCCCACTACTGGGCTGTTTGGGTTGAGTGCCGGTGCGGTGTAGTGCTTAAATGCGTGGATTCTAATCTGAAGAACTGGGTTTGATTCTCCACTCTTCTTACACATGCAGCCAGCTGGGTGACCTTGGGACAATCACCGTTTTCTCAGCGCTCTCTCAGCCCCACCTACTTCACAGGGTATCTGTTGTGGGGAGGGGAAGAGGATGTGATTAAGTCACTCTGAGGCTTTTTTGGGGAAGTAAAAAACCAATTTTTAAGACCTGCAAGACAGACCTTTTTTTTTTTCTTTCTAAATGATGGAACTTTGTTCTAGGTTTGCTGGGCTATTCCTCTGGGTAGGGTTGCCAAGTCCAATTCAAGAAATATCTGGGGACTTTAGGGGTGGAGCCAGGAGACTTTGGGGGTGGAGCCAAGATCAAGGCTGTGACAAGCATAATTGAACTCCAAAGGGAGTCCTGGCCCTCACATTTAAAGGGACGGCACACCTTTTCAATTCTTTCCTTCCATAGGAAATAATGAAGGATAGAGCCACCTTCTTTTGGGGCTCATAAAATTGGACCCCCTGGTCCAATCGTTTTGAAACTTGGGGGGTATTTTGGGGGGAGGCACTAGATGCTATACTGAAAATTTGGTGCCTCTACCCCAAAAAACAGCCCCCCCAGAGCCCCAGATACCCGTGGATCAATTCTCCATGATTTTCTATGGGAATAAATCTCCATTGGGAATAATAGAGTTCCCAGCAGACATTTCCCTCCCCTCCCCCCCGCTTTCTGATGACCCTGAAGCAGGGGGAGGGCCTCCAAACCGGGGGATCCCCTGCCCCCACCTGGGGATTGGCAACCCTACCTCTGGGAGATTGTAGACAATAGGGGCAATCAGACAAGCAATTAAGTCCACCATGGCCACCCCTCTCCTCCAGATCAAAGCAGTGCGATCACACACACACATTGGCCCACCTCATCCTTACCTTGTGCTATGATGATTCCCAGGTGGATTAAATAGTCACTGGAGGAATTCAAGGGGCTTCCCAGGAAAGTACTTCCAAGATGGGTTTTCAGCCATCTGATCGCCCCGGCACATCATGGAAATGCATAAGCGGTCTGATCCCTCCACTCTGTTTCCAGCAATTCGCTTTTTTTCTCCAACCCCACTCCGAGGATCGCTCATGCACTTGTCTGCTCGTGCACAAGCAGGGTGGAAGTTTCTTAAAAATAAACCCATTCGACTGTGAGTTCGTAGTTGCGGTGTATTGCTGATGTAAACAACCAACCACAAGCCCGCAGCACTCTGATGCCAGCTGAGTGGCAACCATCTGATCAACAGGTGGCAGCACAAAATCAAGTGATATAAAATCTGCCAGTATCGTAATGCCCCTGTATAAATTGATGATGCGGCCTTATTTGGAGTACCGTGTACAATTCTGGTCACCGCACCTCAAAAAAAATATTATAGCATTGGAAAAAGTCCAGAAAAGGGCAACTAGAATGATTAAAGGGTTGGAACACTTTCCCTATGAGGAAAGGTTAAAATGCTTGGGGCTCTTTAGCTTGGAGAAACGTCGACTGCGGGGTGACATGATAGAGGTTGACAAGATTATGCATGGGATGGAGAAAGTAGAGAAAGAAGTCCTTTTCTCCCTTTCTCACAATACAAGAACTCATGGGCACTCAATGAAATTGTTGAGCAGTCGGGTTAGAATGGATAAAAGGAAGTCCTTCTTCATCCAAAGGGTGATTAACACATGGAATTCACTGCTACAGGAGGTGGTGGCAGCTGCAAGCATAGCCAGCTTCAAGAGGGGATTGAATCAACATCTGGAGCAGAGGTCCATCAGTGGCTATTAGCTACAGCATATTGTTGGAACTCTCTGTCTGGGGCAGTGATGTTCTGTACTCTTGGTGCTTGGGGGGGGGGCACAGTGGGAGGGCTTCTAGTGTCCTGGCCCCACAGATGGACCTCCTGATGGCACCTGGGTTTTTGGCCACTGTGTGACGCAGAGTGCTGGACTGGATGGGCCATTGGCCTGATCCAACATGGCTTCTCTTATGTTTTTCAAAATGTGAGATGCTGCTGCAGCAATCTCCCAAAGATTGCGTCCTATGTTATTAACTGTGGTTTTCTGCTCTTATGATTGTGATTGCAAGCCACATGAGGTTGTGATGAGGTATAAATATTTTACACAAATAACTGCACCTCTGCAGAGTGGCACATGTTGAGGATCAGTGTTGAGACAGGGTGGGAGGAAGAACAGCCCCTCAGCCCCCCGTATGCAATCCTCTCAAATCAGCAGCCCTGTCTGCTTTATGGCCTGCGTGATTTGGAAGTACCTTAGCGGCTGAGAGGTATATTTAAATCCCTTGTTTCATAGGCTTCAAGTGCAAATATCTTGCTTTCTGATTTATTAGTAATCAGGGTGTGTTGGGCTATGTGTGGAGCAAATTCTGTCTATCTGAGTCATGCGGAAATACCATTTAATAGATTCCCCCATCAAGTAGATGAGTAAGGGCCAAATATATTTTATATTCAATGCTTACACATGAGATTGGTAAGGAGTATGCAGATTCCGTGACAAAGTCCACTTAACGACCAACAAGAGTTTTATGAGGCAAGATAATCATCTTCCCATAGCAAACTGTATAAAGAGGATCTTCTCTGTGTATGAAGCGTTCCCCTAATGGCACAAGATGGATCTGGACAACTCTCATAGGGTTGTTTGCAACCTGGTCTCTTCACATAGCTTGCAAATGAAAAACCAATTTACCACTAGTAGCAGCTCCACCCCCAGAGAGCCAGTTTGGTGTAGTGGTTAAGTGTGCGGACTCTTATCTGGGAGAACCGGGTTTGATTCCCCCCTCCTCCACTTGCACCTGCTGGAATGGCCTTGGGTCAGCCGTAGCTCTGGCAGAGGTTGTCCTTGAAAGGGCAGCTTCTGGGAGAGCCCTCTCAGCCCCACCTCACAGGGTGTCTGTTGTGGGGGAGGAAGGGAAAGGAGATTGTAAGCCACTCTGAGACTCTGATTCGGAGAGAAGGGTATAAATCTGCAGTCTTCTTCTTCTTCTGTTTTCCTCCAGCTCACGTGATCAAATATCTTCCATTTTGAGCCAAGGCAGCCTCCAGTTCCCTGTGCCATTTTGAGATGCTGTCTTTTCAGGATGACGTTGTCGCGCGGGGAACTGGAGTTTGCCGCAGCTCAGCACGTGCCCGTGGAGCAACTAGTGGGAAATCAGTCACTTGCTCCGAGGAAAACAGAAGCCTGGGGGAGGAGCAGCGCTAGTGGGAAATGGGTCCATCACTTTCCCTGGGAAATTACTGCCTCACGCTCTGCAACCAAAGTTCTTGAGCAGACAAATGAAATTGCTCAGGAAAACGACAACACTTCTGCTCCATTGGGGACAGCTCCATTGTAGACGTGGGCTGGGCTTAATCTGTTACCACTTAGCCCTAGTTTGTGTTCGATTATGGTGGTGTGATTGCAAATATCTTATTATTTGCGTCTATTCTCATCCCCTGAAAAGCTGCAGCACGATTGAGGGCAACTTTTCAGCCCAGTGAGCAACTGTGAGCTTTCTAACCTTGTTCATCTGTCTTGATTTGATGGTTATCAGGAAGAGGGGATTGTAGTCACAATGTGCCGGCCTGGTGAAGGCTCGACTGTGAGGCAGGGGCATGCAAACAACTGTGGCTGTTATGAGGCTGGTGGGGAAAGAGATGACCTCCCCGTCACCCCCGCAAGAAAGGGAGGCCCAGCCCACACCTGTTCAGACAGGCAAATCTCCTTTGCCAATAGTAGTGTTTGCTTTGCGAGAGCGCAGGTAAAACGGCCGGGGAGATCCCCTGGGTCAGAACAAGGTTACCCTCTTCTCCCGGGGCAGCCAGCAGGGCCTCTAAGAGCACAAGCTCCGCTTTGCAGGGGGAGCTGCTCGCCTGGCTCTCCACAGCAGGGTCATGACCCCACAGGTGAGTCAAGAGGTCTCAGTTTTCTCCTCCCCCTCCATCCACCTCCCTCCCCCAAACTATAGAATGTTTTTCAAGCACTAATGAGGAGTTAAAGCAGGGCTGGCCAAACTGCGGCTCGGGAGCCACATGTGGCTCTTTCACACATGTGGCTCTTTCATGGGATGGAGAAAGTAGAGAAAGAAGTACTTTTCTCCCTTTCTCACAATACAAGAACTCGTGGGCATTCGATGAAATTGCTGAGCAGACAGGTTAAAACGGATAAAAGGAAGTACTTCTTCACCCAAAGGGTGATTAACATGTGGAATTCACTGCCACAGGAGGCGGTGGCGGCCACAAGCATAGCCACCTTCAAGAGGGGTTTAGATAAAAATATGGAGCAGAGGTCCATCAGTGGCTATTAGCCACATTGTGTGTGTATATATAAAATTGTTTGCCACTGTGTGACACAGAGTGTTGGACTGGATGGGCCATTGGCCTGATCCAACATGGCTTCTCTTATGTTCTTATTGTGTGGCTCTTGAAACACCCACCACCGTGTCAGCCAGCTTGGAGAAGACATGGCTCTCTTTAAGTGCATTCTCCAAGCCAAGGTGACTGGTGGCTTGGAGAAGGCATTTAAAGTTAAAGTTGCTTTCTTTCCACCTCTCCCTCCCTCCCCCATCTTCCTTCCTTCCTTCCTTGTGGCTCTCAAACATCTGACATTCGTGCCTTGTGACTTTCAAACATCTGACTTTTCTTCTATGCCGCTCTTACATTAAGCAAGTTTGGCCACTCCTGCGTTAAAGATTCTGTATCTGGAATAAAGCTAGAACAGTGCAGCTCTTTCACTTTCCAGGGGATTGGCAGGTGAAAAAGAAACCACCATTGGTTTCAAAAACTTTTCATGTCCTCAGAATGCTTCATGTATAAAAAGGTCAAGGCAAGGTCCCCTGTGCAAGCACCAGTCATTTCCGACTCTGGGGTGACGTTGCTTTCACAACATTTTCACGGCAGACTTTTTACAGGGTGCTTTGCCATTGCCTTCCCCATTCATCTACACTTGCCCCCCAGCAAGCTTTTTACCGACCTCGGAAGGATGGAAGGCTGAGTCAACCTTGAGCCAGCTACCTGAACTTCCCAGCTTCCACCGGAGATCGAACTCAGGTCGTGAGCAGAGCTTAGGACTGCAGTGCTGCAGCTTTACCACTCCGTGCCACGGGACTGATATATATATATGTAATGTACTGGGAGACGAGACGTGGTGAAGGCATAAGTCTTTATTGGCTGGTACATCACAAGAACTGAGAACACGCGGCCGGGTCCGCTAATATATACATGCATCCCGGAACATCCCCTTCGCTGGCCAGCCCAATCCTGGCCAGTTAAACTTCCCGCCCTTGGTCAGGATTGGCGGTGGCTTTTCCCGCGCTGCGCACGGCGACCCGAGGGTGGCTCGGGTCGCGCGGCGCTTGCGCTGAGTCCGATACACTACACTCCTCCCCTCCTAGTTTAAACTACATAGTCCTGTAGGTACGCTGGCGTCCTGCGTTCCCGTGTTGATCTCCTCGGGGTTGCCGTTGGTGTGGGGCCCGATCCCAACGTGGGTGGCGCCGTTTCTGGCTGTTGTCGGCCCGGGTCGGGTGCTGGCTCCGGTTCTGGTCCCGCGGCTGCGGGGGCCTCGTACGTGGGTAGCTCCTGTATTGGCGGGGCCCCTTCTGGCGGTTCCGTTGCTGGCGGTTCCCTACTCTCTGCCTCTTCTGCCTCCTCGGGTAGGGTGCGGCGGCGCAGCTGGTCGATGTGCCGTCTCAGCACCTGGCCTCCGGCGGTGGTTACCTCGTATGACCGGGAGCCTGTCACCCTCCGAACCCTTCCCGCCAACCACTCGGGGCCGCTTGCGAAGTTTTTCGCATACACTGGGTCGCCCGGAAAGAATCCTCTCACTGCTTCCCGGACCTCGGGGGACCCGCGGACATCCGGCGCCCGGTCCGGGTGTAGCCTATCTAGACGAGTGGTCAGTTTCCTCCCCATGAGCAGTTCTGCGGGGCTGAAACCGGTTACAGGGTTTGGGGTGATCCTGTTGTGGAACAGGAATGCTGAGAGGCGGTGGTCCCAATCCCCATGTACTATACGGCCAAGGGCCTCTTTGGTGGTCCGCACCATGCGCTCCGCCTGGCCGTTGGTGGCTGGATGGAATGGGGCGGACCTTATGTGCCTTATGAGGTACCGGTCGGTGAACTCCCGGAATTCCCGGGAGGTGAATGCCGTGCCGTTGTCCGTCACCAGGGTGTCAGGGATCCCGTGTGTGCAGAGGACCCTTCTGAGCGCCCTGACTGCTGCTGCGGTGGAGGTCGAGGCCACCGGGATTACCTCTAGCCATTTTGTATATGCGTCCACAAGTATAAAGAAGATCTGGCCCTGATACGGCCCCGCGAAATCCACATGGAGGCGGGACCACGGCCGCCCGTTCGACTCCCACCTGTGGACCGGGGCGGACGGCGGATTGGGTCTGGACTCCTGGCATGGTTGGCACCTTCTTACCCACCCCTCTATTTCCTCATCCATGCCCGGCCACCACACGTAGCTCCGGGCCAGGGCTTTCATTCTCACGATGCCCGGGTGGGTCTCGTGGAGATCCTCCAATACCTGTCTGCGCAGGGGGGGGGGCACCACCACCCGGCTCCCCCAGAGTATGCACCCCTTGTGTGTCGATAGCTCGTCCTTCCTGGACGCGAACGGCCGGAATGCTTCTTCCACCTTGCCCGAGGGCCACCCCCTTCCCACCCAGTCCCTGACCCGTGCGAGGATGCGGTCTCTCCCCGTCGCCCGAGCCACCTCGTCCGCGTGCAGTGGGCGCTCGGGGAGCGACTCCATGAGCATCACCCCGTGTGCCGGGGCGGGATCTGGGTCCGTTGTGGGTAGCGGCAGGCGGCTGAGGGCATCTGCGTGACCCATTGCTTTACCTGGGCGGTGTATCAGTGCGTAAGTGTATGAATTCAGGAACTGGTTCCACCTTAAGACCCTCTGAGACAGAATCTGATGAAGTACCGCGTTAGAGACCAAGAGGTCTTTCACTGCCTGGAACGCCGCGGCTTGGCGTTTACCCCAGACCCACGGGGCCTGTTTATCTAACAAGCGGTGCAACGGTTCCGCCACGGCGGCTTTGTGTGGCAGGAATGCATGATAAAAGTTCAATAATCCTAAAAAACTCTGTAGTTCTGCCTTGCATTTGGGGGCAGGGGCCTGGACTATGGCCCTGGTCTTGTCCGCCGTCGGGTGAATTCCAGCCGCGTCCACGGCGAACCCCAGGAACTCCACTCGCGGAACACCCAACAAACATTTCTCCTTTTTGACTCTCAGCCCCGCCGCTTGGAACCGTCTGAGGACCTCTCGCAGGCGGCAGCTGAACTCTCCGTCGGTGGGGGCGGCGATTAAAACGTCGTCAAAGAAGGGTTGAACTCCGGGGATCCCTTTCAAGAGAGAGTCCATTATGCTCTGGAATATCCCCGGAGCTACACTGACCCCGAACTGCAGCCGTTTAACCCTGAACGCGCCCCTGTGGGTCACGATCGTCTGCGCCTCCGCTGTCTTAGCGTCGACCGGCAGTTGCTGGTATGCTTGTGCTAAGTCCAGCTTTCCAAAAACCCTCGCCCCGGCTAGTGCTGCTAGGACGTGGCTAACCACCGGGACTGGGTAGGGGTTGTCTTGCAGCGCCTTATTGATCGTGCACTTGTAGTCAGCGCAGATCCTAACCTCCCCGTTGGGTTTGACTGGCGTTACTATGGGGGTCTCCCATTCCGCATACGTTATAGGTTCTAGGACGCCCTGGGCTGTTAGGCGGTCCAGTTCTGCCTCTATTTTAGGCTTAAGGGCGAACGGGACGCGCCTCGCTTTAAGCCTTATGGGCCTGACCATTGGGTCTATCGGTAAGGTGATGGGCGGACCCTTGTAGCTCCCCAAGGACCCGTCGAAGACCTCGGGGAACTCCCGGCAGACCCCGTCGAAATTGCTGGCCTGCAAGTGGTCCACCCCCACCAGCTGGATCCCCAGTGGATTGAACCACGCCAACCCGAGAAGTGTGGTCAGTTGGCGCTTGACCACTAGGATGTCTAGGGGCCCCCTAAAACCCCCTCTTTCTACATGCACCCGGGCCCACCCCACGATGTGTACTGGGTTCTTCTGAAAGTCCCTCAGTACGAAGTCCGCTGGCCTCGTTTGGATGCGGCGGCGGGGACATAGTTTCTTGAGGGTTTCCTCCGAAATGATAGAGATGGAGGAACCCGAGTCTACTTCCATGATGCAGGGGGCGCCCTCGATTAGGACCGACATTTTGACCTTGTCTGGGGCCGAGAGGGGCAAGTTCAATACCTGCAGACTGGTGGATGCCGTCGTGTGTGTGTCCAGGGAGTCGTGATGCGCTGACGGTTGGCGGCGGCTGTTCTTGGCCCGGCAAGCCCGGGCGATGTGGCCTGTCTTTCCGCAGCTGCGGCAGTCCAGGTTGCGGTACGGGCAGTCCCGTCGCTCGTGGGGGTCGCCGCAGCTGGCGCACCTGGAACCGGTGGTGGCGGTGGCCCTCTCCGTCGCTCGTTGTCTCGCGGGGGCCCGTGTGTCCGTTCTCTGAGGCCGCCGGAGCTGAAACGCTTCTTCCTCTGCTCGGTCTTCCAGCTCCGTTTCTCCTTGGTGGACTGCTTCGCCGCGTGGCTGGCCGAACGCCTTGGTGGCCCTCTCGAACGCCGTCGCCTCGTTGAAGGCTTGTTGTAGCGTGAGCTCCTCCTTAGCGAAGAGCTTCTGCTGCAGTCGTTCGTCTCGGAGGCCCCAGACGAAACGGTCCCTCAGGGCTTCGTCCCTTTTGTCAAAATTGCAGTTCCCGGCGATCTGCCGAAGGGCCGCCAGGTAGACTGCCGCTGTCTCCCCCGACTTTTGGTCCCTCTTGTGGAAGAGGAATCGGCGGGCGACGATGGACGGTTGGGGCGAAAAGTGGCCCGTGAGGAGTCTCACGACTTCCCGGTAGGTCCTCTCGGTCAGCTTAGCTGGAGCGGAGAGGCCTCGTGCGATCTCGAAAGTTTCTTCTCCACAGACGCTCAGCAGGACGTCTCTCTTCCTGTCGTCATCTTCGATCAGGTTCGCCCGCAGGTAGCACTCGACCCTTTCTGTGTAGGTCTCCCATCTCTCGGGGTGCTCCGGGTTGAATTCCGCAAGATGGCCCGTCGTTACCGTAGAGTTCGCCATGGTGGCGGCGGGCTGTGCGATCCTGCGGTCTCACGCCTTCCTCGTCTCCGGCCCGGTCAGGTTCCCCTCGGGGCGGCCGGACCTATCTAGATCCCACCTTCGTCGCCAGTGTAATGTACTGGGAGACGAGACGTGGTGAAGGCATAAGTCTTTATTGGCTGGTACATCACAAGAACTGAGAACACGCGGCCGGGTCCGCTAATATATACATGCATCCCGGAACATCCCCTTCGCTGGCCAGCCCAATCCTGGCCAGTTAAACTTCCCGCCCTTGGTCAGGATTGGCGGTGGCTTTTCCCGCGCTGCGCACGGCGACCCGAGGGTGGCTCGGGTCGCGCGGCGCTTGCGCTGAGTCCGATACACTACAATATATATACATGGGGCTTCATGTATAGGATCTTTATAATCCTTGCAGTAGCCCTTACAGGAAGCCATATCACTGGGAGCCAGTTTGAGGCAGTGGTGAAGTGTGCAGACTCTTATCTGGGAGAACCGGGTTTGATTCCCCACTCCTCCACTTGCAGCTGCTGGAATGGCCTTGGGTCAGCCATAGCTCTGGCAGAGGTTGTCCTTAAAAGGGCAGCTGCTGTGAAAGCCCGCTCAGCCCCACCCACCTCACAGGGTGTCTGTTGTGGGGGAGGAAGGGAAAGGAGATTGTGAGCCGCTCTGAGTCTCTGATTCAGAGAGAAGGGCGGGGTATAAATCTACGGTCATCATCACTGTCCCACTTGCACTCATTGACTCTATGCTGTGCCAACACTGTATAACTAGCTGCTCTTGGGTTTGTGTTGTGTCCTAGGTTCAAATGGAGAACTGTTACTTTTGGAGGGAACTGTTACTTTTGGAGGGAAGCTGAACAAGCCAAGCTTGTACTCCACACCAGGGTTCCAGAGAAGGCCTAAGCATGCCCAATCAGGGGAAGGATTGAAACATAAGTAGCCAATCAACATCTAGGCTCATACTGTACCCTGATAGGCCCTTAGGCCTCTGTAAATAGCCAATCCATGTACATAGTTAAGGTCCAATCAGAAGGGGGCAAGAATTGTATAAAGGAGCAGGAGGTTTGAATAGAGCTCAGTTTTGTGTTGGTGTTCCTGAAGTAAAGCTTGCTGAAATCACTCTCCGACTCTGGTCTCTTACTGCACCGACCCCAGTACTTTACACTGGCGACGAGGATGGGATGCCAGTAAGAACCAGCAACAGAACCAGGAACACGGAAAGGTGGCTAAATCCAAGCCATCTGGGTCTGCACCTCCGCTCTGCGCACACCCCATCTCTCAAGCCGCCCAGACACGCTGCCAAGAATGGAGGCTTCAGCTAACCTCCTGCAGCCCTGTAGCATCGATCGCCCCGAGCTGTGGGACTCGTGGGTCGAAGGCTTCCAGTCATACCTGACCTTCCGGAAGATTACAGAGACTACCATGCAGAGAGCTCTGCTTATCAGTACGTGTGGCACGGAGACCGTGGACTTAGCCAGGGCTCTTCTCCAACCCAGGAAGCTCTCAGAGACGCCGGTGGACGACATCATCAGCGCTCTGGAGAAGTATTTCCAGCCCCAGCCAACCAAGCTCACCCGGCACTGGGACTTCCGACAAAGGACACAGAAGGCAGGCGAAACCACGATGGCGTTCTTGACAAGCCTGCGCCGGGTGGCAAGCCGATGCAGTTTCGCAGACCTCAATGAAGCCCTTCTTGACCAGTTTGTATGGGGCTTGAGGGACGAAAAACTAGTACAGAAACTCCTGTCCCTCTCCGAGTGCGACCTAACAAAGGCAATCGATGTGGCCACCAGCTGGGAGAAAGGCAGATCAGCAGAGCCACGGCTGACAAGACAGGCTGCGGCACACCAGATCAACCCTGAACCATCTACAGAGGACTCAGACGAGGACAAAGCTCTACAAACCGGCTATCGTTCAGCAGGAAGGAAGACCACCCATGCCCCACAGGGCATGAGACACAAGACACCACCTGCATGTGCAAGCTGCGGGGGCCAGCACGAGCGAAAGACCTGCCGATTCCGGAATGCCACCTGTCGACTCTGCAACAAGGAAGGCCACATCGCCTGTGCCTGCAGATCCACATCCCGAGCACGCGTCCCGCAAAGATCTGTGCACTCCGAGGGCCAGCCAGACTTCGAGACCGATGCTCTCCACGCCCACCCATACCCGGTACAGTACCTACCCTCGCCAGTCAGGCCCTCCAAAATCCGGGTCAATGTAGGGATCGGGGGGGTGCCCTGCCAAATGGAGGTGGACTCTGGGTCAGCATCATCTATTATAGCGGCAGAGACATTTTTTAAAATCCCCACCAGGCTGAGGCCTCGTCTCAGGGACCCGGGGTTTACCTTAGTGGACTTCCAGAAGAATAAGGTGCCTATCTTGGGAGTGGGCCTGGTCCAATACAAGGGGTTCAAGGGCCAGCTACAAGTGCTAGTGGTCAAGAACCACCTTACAAACCTTTTGGGTCTCGACTGGTTCAAGCCCCTGGGAATAGAGATCAGGGGGGTCAATAAGACTGTCGGAGTGGACTTTAACAAGGTTTGTGAAGAGTTCCCGGCCGTTTTCGATGGCACCTTGGGCTGCTACACGGGTCCCCCGGTTACACTACACCTCGACCCCACAGTGCGGCCTATTAGGCTTAAAGCGCGGCGAGTTCCATTCGCGCTCAAGCCTAAAATTGAGGAGGAACTGGATAAACTGATTGCACAGGGAATACTAGAGCCACGCAACCTGGGAAACTCCCATCGTGACTCCAGTCAAGCCCAGTGGGGAAGTGCGGATTTGTGCAGACTATAAGTGCACCCTCAACAAGGCTCTTCAGGCCCACGCATACCCTGTGCCCATCGTCAGCCACGTTCTAGCCACCCTAGCCGGCGCAAAAATTTTTGGCAAGTTGGACTTGGCCCAAGCTTACCAACAGCTGCCGGTGGATGAGGCCACGGCCAACGCCCAAACAATTGTGACCCACCAGGGGGCCTTTAGAGTAAAGCGGTTGCAATTTGGCGTGAGTGTGGCTCCGGGGTTGTTCCAGGAACTCATGGACTCTCTTTTAAAAGGACTTCCCGGAGTCACTCCATTCTTCGATGATGTGCTGATCGCGGCAGCCTCGCCTGAAGAATTCGCCACCCGCCTTAGAGGAGTCCTACAACGTTTTGAAACAGCCGGCCTCAAGGTCAAACGGGAGAAGTGCCTCCTGGGCGTGGATCGGGTGGAATTCCTGGGGTTCTCCATCGATGCCCAGGGGGTCCATCCCTCCGACGCCAAGCTGCGTGCCATCAGAGATGCTCCAGCGCCCACCAACAAGCAAGAACTCCAGGCCTTCCTCGGCCTCCTAAACTTTTATCATGCTTTTCTCCCCCACAAGGCAGCGGTGGCCGAACCCCTGCACCGGCTTCTAGACAAGAACCGACCCTGGGCGTGGGGCCGCCAGCACGCTAAAGCCTTCCAAGATATCAAGGGCCTCCTGATGTCCAACTCCGTCCTTGCCCATTTCGACGAGACCCTGCCCTTGGTCCTGGCATGCGACGCATCCCCTTATGGCATGGGGGCAGTTCTGGGCCACCGACTCCCTGATGGGACCGAAGTCCCTATCGCGTACTACTCGCGGACCCTCTCATCGGCGGAGCGGAACTACGCCCAAATCGACAAAGAAGGGTTGGCAGTTGTGGCCGGTGTAAAAAAATTTCATGATTACATCTACGGCCGGCCCTTTACCCTCTATACGGACCACAAACCCCTCTTGGGCCTCTTTGCATCAGACCGGCAGACCCCTCAGGTGTTGTCCCCACGGGTCCTCCGTTGGTCCATTTTTCTAGCCGGCTACACTTACACCCTAGTGCATCGCCCGGGCAAGGCAATGGGCCATGCTGACGCCCTGAGCCGCTTGCCCTTGCCTGACGTGGATCCCGATCCAGCCCCGGCTCATCAGATCCTACTGATGGACATGCTTCCGGACAGGCCATTGCTCGCCCGCGACGTTGCTGCCCGCTCCGCTCGTGATCCAGTCCTCTCCCGTGTCTTGGACTGGGTGGGGAGGGGGTGGCCCAAGGGCTCAACTGGGCCGCAATTTACTCCGTTTGCAGCCCGGAAAGACGAACTATCCACCCACAAAGGCTGCCTACTATGGGGCAACAGAGTCGTCATCCCCAAACCCTTGCAAGACCAAGTGCTTAGAGCCCTGCACGAGGCACACCCGGGCATAGTCCGCATGAAGGCTCTCGCACGGAGCTATGTCTGGTGGCCCAGCGTCGATGCAGAAATTGAGGCTTGGGTTAAAAGGTGCCCGACATGCCAGGTGTCAAGGCCTGACCCCCCACGTGGCCCAGTGCAACCATGGGAATCCACCAAAACCCCCTGGTCAAGACTGCATATGGACTTTGCTGGCCCCTTCCATGGGCAGACTCTACTCATACTAGTGGATTCATACTCCAAGTGGTTGGAGGTGGTCCAGGTGCCCTCGCCATCATCGCAGGCGACCATCACGGCTCTGAGGGCCATCTTTGCAACCCACGGGTTGCCGGAGACCATCGTCACCGACAACGGCACAGCATTCACGTCCGCAGTGTTCCAGGACTTCTTAGCCAGGAACCTCATCAGGCACATTCGCTCTGCCCCGTTTCATCCAGCCACCAATGGCCAGGCAGAGCAGATGGTGCGCACGGCAAAGAAGGCCTTGAACCGTCTGGGCCCCTCAGACTGGCCAAAAGACTTGGCGTGTTTCCTAATGGCCTACCGGACCACACCCGCCGCCTCCACAGGTCGCAGTCCAGCCGAACTCCTCATGGGCCGCCGCATCACCACCGTGCTGGACAAGCTGCACCCTGACCGAGCCCCAGACAGGCGACCGGCGCCGGAACACCTTAAAGCCCCCAGAGGGTTCTACCCAGATGAGACAGTGTGGGCACGGAACTATGCCACCACTGGCCCCGCCTGGCTCCCTGGAAAGGTGGACCACGTCACCGGACCGGTCTCCTATGCAGTGACTTTGGAGGGTGGACATCTCCTGAGGCGACACATCGACCAACTCCGTGGTCGCCTGCCTGCCGGGGAGCCAAGGTCAGAGGCTCCAGATCCGGACAACGTAAGTCCCCGTGAGCCTGACACAGAACAGGGTTCCGTGGAGCCCGCTTCGGCCCAGCAGGAGGAGACCCCCGACCGCGCAGCTGAACCCAGGTCTCCCGGGGCCGCCGTCCCAGATGTCTCCAGCTCTGCAGCCGCGGAACCACCAACCGAGTCGGAACGCCCAGTCCCCTCGGAGCTCCGACGCTCGACACGAGACCGCCGCCCTCCGGCATATCTCCAGGACTATGTCACCTGATAGCTGGAACTATGGGGGGAGGGGTGTTGTGTCCTAGGTTCAAATGGAGAACTGTTACTTTTGGAGGGAACTGTTACTTTTGGAGGGAAGCTGAACAAGCCAAGCTTGTACTCCACACCAGGGTTCCAGAGAAGGCCTAAGCATGCCCAATCAGGGGAAGGATTGAAACATAAGTAGCCAATCAACATCTAGGCTCATACTGTACCCTGATAGGCCCTTAGGCCTCTGTAAATAGCCAATCCATGTACATAGTTAAGGTCCAATCAGAAGGGGGCAAGAATTGTATAAAGGAGCAGGAGGTTTGAATAGAGCTCAGTTTTGTGTTGGTGTTCCTGAAGTAAAGCTTGCTGAAATCACTCTCCGACTCTGGTCTCTTACTGCGCCGACCCCAGTACTTTACAGTTTGCTAATGATCAAAGATTCATTTTTTAGTAGTGAGAAGGGCAGGGGTTTTTTTGTAGAACTCATTTATATATTAGGCCACACCCCCTGACACCAAGCCAGCCGGAACTGCATTCCAGTGCGGTCCTGCTATTAAAAAAAGCCATGGAGAAGGGTAAATTCTAGACGCACCTCCACGAGATCTAGAGGCAAGTGATATTCACAATCTAACTCTGAGTCAGGCACATAGATGCATCCTGGACTGAGCTCTTCACTTTTGGAGCAGAAGAAAAGAATTCCTACCTTTAGTACCTGTGTGGGACAGGGAAAGCCATGTGGAATACGGGCAGTGCAATCCTACGAGCTGTCTGCACCACACTGGCCCGATCTTGGCACACTCATGAAGCCAGGGAAAGCCATGTAGAATACGGGCAGTGCAATTCTACGGGCTGTCTGCACCACAGTGGCCAGGTCTTGGCACACTCATGAAGCCAGTTTGATTGAAGATTGGAGGCAGGCGAATGTTGTCCCCATCTTCAAGGAGGGGGGGGGGGGAATGATCCAGATAACTACTGACCCGTCAGCTTAACGTCTATACCTGGAAATTTTTTAGAACAAATCATCAAACAGTTGGTTCTGGAACATTTAGAAAGAATTGATGTGATTACTAAAAGCCAGCATGGTTTTCTCAAGAACAAGTCATGTCAGACTAACCTGATCTCTTTTTTTGAGAAAGTGACTACCTTGCTGGCTCAGGGGAATGTTGTAGACATCGTTTATCTTGATTTCAATAAGGCTTTTGATAAAGTTCCACATACTATCCTTGTTGACAAGTTGGTAAAATGTGGTTTGGATCCTGTTACCGTTAGGTGGATCTGTAACTGGTTGACAGATCACACCCAAAGAGTGCTTGTGAATGGTTCCTCATCCTCTTTGAGAGGAGTGACAAGTGGAGTGCCTCAAGGATCTGTCCTGGGACCTTTTTTGCTCAACATCTTTATCAATGATTTGGATGAAGGAATAGAGGGAATGCTTATTAAATTTGCAGATGATATGAAATTGGGAGGGGTTGCAACAGAAACAGGATACAGGATGACCTTGACAGGCTGGAAAACTGTGCTAAAATTAATAAAATGAATTTTAACAGGGATAAATGTAAAGTTCTGCATTTAGGTAGGAAAAATCCACTGCATGGTTATAGGATGGGGGAGACTTGTCTTAGCAGTAGCATGTGCGAAAAGGATCTAGGGGTCTTAGTGAATCATACGCTGAACATGAGTCAACAGTGTGATGCGGTGGCTAAAAAGGCAAATGCAATTTTGGGCTGTATCAACAGAAGTATAGTGTCCAGATCACATGATGTGATGGTATCGCTTTACTCTACTCTAGTAAGACCTCACCTGGAGTATGGTGTTCAGTTTTGGGCACCACATTTTAAGAAGGATATAGACAAGCTGGAACGGGTCCAGAGGAGGGTGACGAAGATGGTGAGGGGTCTGGAGACCAAGTCCTATGAGGAAAGGTTGAAGGAGCTGGGGATGTTTAGCCTGGACAGGAGGCGGCTGAGAGGTGATATGATCACCTTCTTCAAGTACTGGAAGGGCTGTCATATAGAGGATGGTGTGGAATTGTTTTCTGTGACCCCAGAAGGTAGGACCAGAACCAATGGATTGAAATTAAACCAAAAGAGTTTCCGGCTCAACATTAGGAAGAACTTCCTGACCGTTAGAGTGATTCCTCAGTGGAACAGGCTTCCTTGGGAAGTGGGGGGCTCTCCTTCCTTGGAGGTTTTTAAACAGAGGCTAGATGGCCATCTGACAGCAATGAAGATCCTGTGAATTTAGGGGGAGGTGTTTGTGAATTTCCTGCATTGTGCAGGGGTTGGACTAGATGATCCTAGTGGTCCCTTCCAACTCTAAGATTCTATGATTCTAGGTTTTTCAACAGAGGCTAGATGGCCATCTGACAGCAATGAAAATCCTGTGAATTTAGGGGGAGGTGTTTGTGAAGTTCCTGCATTGTGCAGGGAGTTGGACTAGATGATCCTGGAGGTTCCTTCCAACTCTAAGATTCTATGACTGTTAAGAGCGGTTCCTCAGTGGAACATGCTTCCTCATGAGGTGGTGGGCTCTCCTTCCTTGGAGGTTTTTCAACAGAGGCTAGATGGCCATCTTTCAACAATGCGGATCCTGTGAATTTAGGGGGAGGTGTTTGTGAGTTTCCTGCATTGTGCAGGGGGTTGGACTAGATGACCCTGGATGTCCCTTCCAACTCTATGATTCTATGATTTAGCAGAGCATGAATTACCCCCATGCTGGATTTGGCAGAGCAGGATTTGAACTGAACACCAGAAAGGCACAGAAAGTGACACTCTGTTTAAACAATTCAACCACCCCAGAGCAGAAGGACCGCTCCCAAGAACCCTCTCCCTCCTCAAACAAAACCCCCAAAGCTGGGTGGAAGGAAAAATGTTTTCACCTGATGCCTGAAACTAGATAACTCAGGCACCAGTCGGATAAAGGGAGGGGAAGGAGTCTGGAGGGGGAGGCTGGTGGTTGTGGGGCAGGGGCGCAGAGCATCTGCTTGGAATGCAGGAAGCCCCAGGTTCAGTCCCCGACGTCTCCAGCTAAAAGGATCAGATGGTGGGTGATTGCAAAAGGCGGCCTCCTGAGAGTTCGTGGGAAGTCCCTCCCAGGCAGCGTGCACAGTGCTAAACTAGAGGGGCTATTGGTGTGGATCCAAGGGCCTCACCCCCGGCCAGGCCATCTTCTGGTGCCTCTGTGCTTCCCACACATTGCGAGGGCCCACTTTGGACTGGACCTGCAGCATGTGAGTGTGGGCCCTCACTTCCTGACCCACTCCCACTTACCATCTTCCTGACCCAAAATATTTATGTTGAATTCATTTATGGCCCACCTTTCTCCCCAACCGGGACCAAAGTGGCTTACATCCTTCTCCTTTCCTCACAACAATTCTGTGAAGCAGGCGAGGCCGAGAGAATGTGACTGACCCAAGTTCACCTAAGGGAGCTTCCGTGGGAGAATTGGGATTTGGACCTGGGTCTCCTAGATACTAGTCCGCCACTCTTAGCCCTTACACCACACCGGCTCTCCAGTAGTTCTGCAGAGACATTATTTGTAGGGTTGCCAGCCCCCAGGTGCAGCCTGGAGATGTCTCAAGATTACAACTGATCTCCCAACTGCAGGGGTCAGTTCTGTGGAGAAAATGGCTGCTTTGGAGGGCAAATTGTAGAGCCTCTCCCCACCCCCAAACTATTTCAGTTCAGTTCAGACCTTTATTGGCATAAAAGTAGGGTTGCCAAGTCCAATTCAAGAAATATCTGGGGACTTTGGGGGTGGAGCCAGGAGACATTGGGGGCGGAGCCAGGAACAAGAGTGTGACAAGCATAATTGAACTTCAAGGGAGTTCTGGCCATCACATTTAAAGGGACCACACACCTTTTTAAATGTCTTCCTTCCATAGGAAATAATGAAGGATAGGGGCACCTTCTTTTGGGGTTCATAAAATTGGGCCCCCTGGTCCAATCGTTTTGAAATTTGGGGGGTACTTTGAGGAGAGGCACTAGATACTATACTGAAAATGTGGTGCCTCTGCCTCAAAAAACTGCTCCCCCAGAACCTCCGAAACCTCCAGATCAATTCCCCATTATACCCTATGAGAATCGATCTCCACATAGGGAATAAGGAAGTGCTCAACAGATGTTTCCCTCCCCCCCCCCCCCATTTCTGGTGACTCTGAAGTGAGGGATTCAACTTCTGCCAACTTCTTCCAAGTAACACAGACACCCCATCCTAAGAGGAAGCCTTTCCAATTGGAGACTGGAGCCTCCAGAGGGGAAAAGTCACATGATGGCTGTGGGGGTGGGGCTTTCCCCCGCTGGCCAGCTGACTGGGGGCGGGAAGGAGCCTGGGAAAGCAGAAGAACCCCCGCTGGGACCTGGGGATTGGCAAGCCTACATAAAAGCAATCATGACTCACAATCAAAAGTAGGTACAAAGGCCTGAAGTATAGTAAGAGCAATACATAAAGCAATCAATTAAAATGGCAACCAATAATGCTAATCAAAAGTAGACAGCAATTAAAATACAGAAGTATGCCTAGATTTAATTTTATAGGCTTCTACTAAGAAATTCGCAACACATGGGGATTAACGTCATCTAAAAAGTAGGTTAGAGTTTTCTTTTTAGTAAATACACTGTTGGAGATATTCAGCTAAAAATTGTCTACGTTGCGAGGCCAAGAAGGGACATTCTAAAATAATATGGGATATAGAATCAAGGACTCCTAATTCACATGGACATAATCTATTTTAAACCTACCAAAGAGAACTGTTGATGGAAAGGCATTTAAACCTTCTAGAGTAAAAGTCCAACGATGGAATGGGGAATCTAAAGTAAAAAAATAATGGGGTATCTTCCCATGTCTTTGGAGTATACCTAGATTGACTGCAGAGCAAACACGGGGATTTGAGGGGAACACTTTTTGGTATTCGTGATCCATAAGCCTTAGTTGGATTGTTCTTAAAATATATAGTTCATCACATAAGAAAAGAGTGTCCACCTCAATACCAAGTTTTTGTAGTTTGTGGGTAAATGTAGAGAGCCAAGTAATGCTGTGCCTGTCTTGCATCAGGTAGTCTAGTAAACTTCCTGGATCCATTCTGAAATGAATTTTTAGCCAGAACTTAAAAGGCAAATTGTAGAGCATTAGACCCGTTGATTACTAGGAGAATGACAGCTCTCCATATTTGATCTTTATTCTACCTTTCCTCTAAGCAAAGGGTGGCCAAGCTGCAGCTTGGGAGCCACATGTGGCTCTTTCAGACATGGCATTTGGCTCTCAAAGCCCCCGCTCCCCCTCCCATTGGCATTTCTCACTTTAAATGCCTTCTCCAAGCCAAGTCAGTCAATAGCTTGGAGAATGCATTTAAAGTTAAAGTTGCTTTCTTTCCACCGCTCCCTCCTTCCTCCCCACCTTCCCTTCTTTCCTTCCTTCCCTCAAACATCTGATGTGCAGGTTTGCAGCTCTCAAACGTCTGACGTTTATTCTGTGTGACTCTTACATTAAGCAAGTTTGGCCACTCCTGCTCTAAGGAATGCTGGGAAATATATATGATCCCTTGGTTCCATTTTGCCTTCCCAGAGATTTAAATCTGGATCTTATGCTTAGGAGAGCCAGTTTGGTGTAGTGGTTAAGTGTGCGGACTCTTATGTGGGAGAACCGGGTTTGATTCCACACTCCTCCACTTGCACCTGCTGGAATGGCCTTGGGTCAGCCATAGCTCTAGCAGAGATTGTCCTTGAAAGTGCAGCTGCTGTGAGAGCCCTCTCAGCCCCACCCACCTCACAGGGTGCCTGTTGTGGGGGAGGAAGGTAGAGGAGATTGTGAGCCGCTCTGAGACTCTTCAGAGTGGAGGGCAGGATATAAATCCAATATCTTCATCTACCTCACAGGGTGTCTGTTGTGGAGGAGGAAGGTAAAGGAGATTGTGAGCTGCTCTGAGACTCTTCGGAGTGGAGGGCGGGATATAAATCCAATATCTTCATCTACCTCACAGGGTGTCTGTTGTGGGGGAGGAAGGGAAAGGAGATTGTGAGCCGCTCTGAGACTCTTCGGAGTGGAGGGCGGGATATAAATCCAATATCTTCATCTACCTCACAGGGTGTCTGTTGTGGGGGAGGAAGGGAAAGGAGATTGTGAGCCGCTCTGAGACTCTTTGGAGTGGAGGGCGGGATATAAATCCAATATCTTCATCTACCTCACAGGGTGTCTGTGGTGGGGGAGGAAGGGAAAGGAGATTGTGAGCCGCTCTGAGACTCTTCGGAGTGGAGGGCGGGATATAAATCCAATATCTTCCTCTATCTTCTTCATCTTCAGATGGCTCACCACTATACTGCATTGCCTAGTGGACACAAGCAGGCTCACCTGCAGTCTCACATGGATGCCTAGTAGTAAATATTTTTTAAAAGAGCACATGCCCTTTGTTTCCTTTGAAAATGAAATAGAAACCACGATTTACTAGCGACAGATACCAGAAAGGGAAGGCCAGTCCTTGGTAAATAAGGACTGAGAAGCACCTGACACACTTTCTGCGTCCCTTGCTGCCGCCTCCCAGTATCGTGCTTCCTTTGATGACAAGTCGACTCAAAGGGGAAAAGGCTTTGTGACTCTCTGGCAGACGGCAAATACGAGTGGCCCTTTGAAGTCGGCAGGGAGATTGGCTTAGCTTGATCCTCCACATTTCATTGGCAGGCAGACAGGAATTCAGAAGAAACCCGTTGCCGTTTCGAGGCCCGGCTGAAGTGTTTGTACACACGGTCGGTCGGCATTCAAGGCTCCATGCTCAGCTGATGTGTTGAGGTCAGATCTGCAAAGGCAGCCAGCTTGTGCGTGGCTTCCCCAGGGCTGGGGTCTAGGGAACGTGGCTCCTCCAGGATTTGTCAAACGGAAACAATCATTGTTAAGTCCAGTGATAACCATTCTGAGGTTGGGAAATATCAGTAGACCCTTCCTGTTTGTGAGGGATTTGATTTGATTTATATCCCGCCCTCCCCGCCGTAGCAGACTCAGGGCAGCTCACAACAGTAAAAGCAATCCAGTAAAGCAATTCCGTTCAATCAAGCATGAATTAAACATTTAAAGCAATTCATCGGTTCAACGTTTAAACAATTAAAACAATTTACACAAAACAATTTGGTGCTAATGTAGTTTAATTTCTGATGGCGTTCAGTGCTCTTAGGTATCCTTTTATGCTACTGTTTGGGCAATTCAGTTAAAGGCCGGCTGGAATACTGTTGTACAGGGCGGGGTCCCGCAAGGCTCGAACCTCCTCCGGCAGTTGGGTCCCGGGATCACCATGAACAGCAAGAGCCTCAAATACTGAGAGACAAGAGATCTCAGCAGCAAAACAACTACCGTTCCAGCAAAATAGAACGATGGATTTTTTCTAATTTAATATGTTGTCAAGCTTGTGGCTCCAAAATGTCTCCCTCACATGCAAACATGCAAGGACAAAACAAGAACATAAGAACATCAGAGAAGCCATGTTGGATCAGGCCAGTGGCCCATCCAGTCCAACACTCTGTGTCACACAGTGGCCAAAAAACCCCAGCTGCCATCAGGAGGTCCATCAGTGGGGCCAGGACACTAGAAGCCCTCCCACTGTGCCCCCCCCAGCACTAAGAATACAGAGCATCACTTGCCACAGACATAAGAACATCAAAGAAGCCATGTTGGATCAGGCCACTGGCCCATCCAGTCCAACACTCTGTGTCACACAGTGGACAAAAAACCCCAGCTGCCATTAGGAGGTCCATCAGTGGGGCCAGGACACTAGAAGCCCTCCCACTGTGCCCCCCCCAGCACTAAGAATACAGAGCATCACTTGCCACAGACATAAGAACATCAAAGAAGCCATGTTGGATCAGGCCAATGGTCCATCCAGTCCAATGCTATCTGTGTCACACTGTGGCAAAAAAACCAGGCGCCATCAGGAGGTCCATCAGTGGGGCCAGGACACTAGAAGCCCTCCCACTGCGTCCCCTCAGCGCCAAGAATATAGAGCATCACTTGCCCCAGACATAACAACATCAGAGAAGCCATGTTGGATCAGGCCACTGGCCCATCCAGTCCAACACTCTGTGTCACACAGTGGACAAAAAACCCCAGCTGCCATTAGGAGGTCCATCAGTGGGGCCAGGACACTAGAAGCCCTCCCACTGTGCCCCCCCCAGCACTAAGAATACAGAGCATCACTTGCCACAGACATAAGAACATCAAAGAAGCCATGTTGGATCAGGCCAATGGTCCATCCAGTCCAATGCTATCTGTGTCACACTGTGGCAAAAAAACCAGGCGCCATCAGGAGGTCCATCAGTGGGGCCAGGACACTAGAAGCCCTCCCACTGCGTCCCCTCAGCGCCAAGAATATAGAGCATCACTTGCCCCAGACATAACAACATCAGAGAAGCCATGTTGGATCAGGCCAATGGCCCATCCAGTCCAATGCTCTATGTCACACAGTGGCCAAAAAATCCAGGTGCTATCAGGAGGTCCATCAGTGGGGCCAGGACACTAGAAGCTCTTCCACTGTGCCCCCCCCCCAAGCACCAGGAATACAGAGCATCACTGCCCCATCATGCTGTGGCTAATAGCCACTGATGGTCCTCTGCTCCATATGCTCATCCAATCCCCTCTTGAAGCTGTCTATGCTTGTAGCCGCCACCACCTCCTGTGGCATTGAATTCCATGTATGAATCACCCTTGGGAATGTAATTGGAATTAATTCTATATTAGAATGCCCTGCTGTGTACCCCTTGTTTTGCTTGCCATGTGGGTTCGGGTGGTCGGGTGGCCCTGGAGGGGGATGGGGGGATAGGGATCCAGGCAGGGAAACTCCTGGAGATTTGGGAGGGTGGAGCGTAGGGAGAATGGGGTCTTTGGTGGGGTCCAATGCTATATAGTCCCCCTTCCAAAGCAGCCCTTTTCTCCCGGGGAACTGATCTCTGTAGTTTGAAGATGAGCTGCAATTCCAGGGGATCCCCAGGTCGCTCCTGGAGGCTGGCATCCCTATATGCAAGAGACAGGACCTAATTCCTGGGAAGGTTCAGATGTTGTTGAGGAAGGGTAGGGCGCTGGGTCCTTCAGTCCCATCAGCTTTGTGTAGTGACCTCTTCTACACTGAGCACTGCTGGAGACAGGAGACAGGCAAGAAGGATCGGTTGGCCTCTCTTGTTTCAATTCATGCCTTCCGCGAAAAGCCCGGAGTTTCTTTCCTGCCACCATCAGCGCTGACTCAGCAGATTCCTTCAGGGGTTCCAACAGGCTTTTCCACATGACTCAGCAGTTCCATTGTCCTCATGAGCTGCCCTGGCTCAGAAGGGTTGCTAAGGATTGATTCTTGCAGGCAGACAACAGGCCAGTCAGGCTCTCGGTGCATCGATAGGATTGTTGGCTTTCTGCAGTCCCATTCACAGCCCTAGAGCTTTCAATGAGCAGAAAGAGGCTGTTCTCTGCCCTGAGCAACTTCTACTGTCATCTTTTTGACACTGGGGATGAGTTGAGAAGGGAACTAAAGCTGGAACGCGTCAAAAAGTTGAAGCTTGGACCGGAATTGGAAGGAAAAGACATATGTGGCAACAGAGGTGCCAACCTCCTGGTGGGGTCTGGAGATCTCCTGGAATGACAACCAATCAACAGGCAGCAGAAACCAGTCCCCCCCCCCCCCAGAGAAAACGGCTGCTTTGGAGGGTGAACTCCAGGACAGTGTACCTCACGGAGGCCCCTCAACGCATCGTCCTGTCCAAATCCCACTCTCACCAGATTCTACCCTAACTCTCCAGGAATTTCTCTCAACCTGGAGCTGTAATTATAATAATGTGATTAATTGATGCAGTGATGGGCGAGTTGTTTGCATGGAGAGGTTTAGGAGGCAGATGTCCCTGCTCTTTTATGGACGCTGAGTGCTCACTCCCACATTGTCTAAATCACATGTTTTGATGCATTGAGGACTAGTGCAGTGCGACAGCTCAGAAACGCCACTTATGTCGGGATGGCCCCATTTCACAGCCTCCCTCTCCCAGGAACCCCTCCCCCCCAGAGAACAAAGTCTGCTCTGCTGCTTCGGACCAACATGACTGCCTCCCCCCACCACCCCCTTATTAGCCTCTGGAGGCAAACAAAGGAAAAAGTCTTTGGCCTGTCTTTTTTTTTTCTCCTGAAAGGGCCCTTCCATTGTGTGTGCTCCATTTACAGCTATGCAGGATCCAGTTCAGATCAGGGCCACAGGGAAGGGGGAGGGGGGGTTAACCCTTTCACCCCTGCCTAGGTTCGTAAATTGGGAGCAACAAACCCCTCGTGGCCCCCCCACCTGTCCCGGGACTCTGACCGGAGGCGGGGGGGGGGCTGCACTGAGCAGCTGGGAGCTGAGGCGGTATTTATTTATTTATTTATTTATTTGTCTATTTTAGTATACTTCTATTCCGCCCATTCCCTGTAGGGCTCAGGGCGGAGCACAATATATAATAAAACAATAAAATAGAATAAAAACATTTTATGAACAGACAAATTTCCATATCATCCCAGTATTGCCCAGCCGGGCCGTCTCACATCATTACGAGATGTTATCCCATAAGATGGCAGATATTATTCCATTTTATAGTACGGATGACAATGCTGACAGCGGAGGCCAAAGAGATCGAGAAATAGACGCCCGCAGCCTCAGCTAAAAGCCTGACAGAACAGCTCCGTTTTACAGGCCCTACAGAAGGCTAATAAGCCAGGTTGATATGCTCTTCTCCCCAACAGAGACCCAAAGCATCATTCTCTTCTCTTCCAGCTGATGCCCCCGACAACAACCCTGTGAGGCTGAGGAGGCGGAGAGCTTCTGGCCCATGGCCACCAGGGTGGGATTCGAACCTCAGCCTCCCGGATCCTTGTCTGCTGTTCAATTTGGGTCAGGTTTTAAATCTAGGACCTGTTGCCCCCACCATCCTACTCAATTGTTCCTACATGCCCATCGTTCCATTCTTCAATTGATGAAGAGGCTCATTTGAATCCTGACTTTTTTTGGTTTGGTGTCTCCTAAATCCAAATTTAGAAGCCCCGTGGTGCAGAGTGGTAAAGCTGCAGTACTGCAGTCCAAGCCCTCTGCTCACAACCTGAGTTCGATCCCGGTGGAAGCTGGGTTCAGGTAGCTGGCTCAATGTTGACTCAGCCTTCCATCCTTCCGAGGTCGGTAAAATGAGTCCCCAGCTTGCTGGGGGGAAAGTGTAGATAAGAACATAAGAACATAAGAGAAGCCATGTTGGATCAGGCCAACGGCCCATCAAGTCCAACACTCTGTGTCACACAGTGGCAAAAAATTTTATATACACACATACACTGTGGCTAATAGCCACCGATGGACCTGTGCTCCATATTTCTATCTAAACCCCTCTTGAAGGTGGCCATACTTGTGGCCGCCACCACCTCCTGTGGCAGTGAATTCCACATGTTAATCACCCTTTGGGTGAAGAAGTACTTCCTTTTATCCGTTTTAACCTGTCTGCTCAGCAATTTCATCGAATGCCCACGAGTTCTTGTATTGTGAGAAAGGGAGAAAAGTACTTCTTTCTCTACTTTCTCCATCCCATGCATTATCTTGTAAACCTCTATCATGTCACCCCGCAGTCGACGTTTCTCCAAGCTAAAGAGTCCCAAGCGTTTCAACCTTTCTTCATAGGGAAAGTGCTCCAGCCCTTTAATCATTCTAGTTGCCCTTCTCTGGACTTTCTCCAGATGACTGGGGAAGGCAAGGGCAAACCACCCCGTAAAAAGTCTGCTGTGAAAACGTTGTGAAAGCAACGTCACCCCAGAGTCGGAAACGAGTGGTGCTTGCACAGGGGACTACCTTTACCTTTAAGTCCAAATTTACTTGGTATGGTGACCCACTTTTTAAAAACCCAGAGTGTGCAGAAACCAAGAAAAAGCAAAAACCAGGCTTGGCGAGGCTCCAGAACCAACTTGGACAGACTTCAGAACCAACTTTTGGATCAGGACCCACAGACTGGGACCCACTGCTCCAAGTAACCAGTTCTGACGTATCCCATCTTCCTTATGAAGGCTGCATTTGCCTTTCAAGAAAGCAAGCAACAGTTTTTAAGAGAGAGAAAGAGAGAGGTTGATAGAGATTCTTTGAAAAGAGGCGTGATGGAGAGGCGGGATGAAAGGGCAGACAAAAACCAGAGCGGCAGAAGAAAAGCCGCTGCTCTTGGTGGACAGCACTGGGGGCTGCTGCTGACATCCATCCCCCTAGGGAGGGGGGGGGCTGGAGGTCAAGAAGGTGCGAGGGGGTGAGCCACACGGGGAACAGAAGGGCCAGACAAAGGGACACCAAGTGGAAGTGGACAGCTGAATGAAGGAGCATGTCTCCTGGCTGCCCGGAGAATAGCCCGGACATCAAGACACACGGGGAGCTGAGGACCGGGGGCCTGTTAATAGATTGGGGGACACAGCATGGGGTCAGAGGTCAGCAGGGCAAGGATGCAGATGAACTGACGGGTGGGTAATAATTGAGTAGGATGGTGGGGGGAGGTAGGCCAAGGCTTGCAGGTCTTGATTTCAAGAAGCAGAGAGAGCTAGAGTCAGGCTGCAGCCAGATCCCAAATATATATATATTTGGGATCTGGCTGCAGCCTGACTCTAGCTCTCTCTGCTTCTTGAAATCAAGACCTGCAAGCCTTGGCCTACCTCCCCCCACCATCCTACTCAATTATATATATATATACATATACACACACACACAGAGAGCTATTTTTGTAGGAAAAAGTTCAGCAGGAACTCATTTGCATATTAGGCCACACCCCTGACATGACCACTGTTTCACAAGGGGCTTTTCTGTAGAAAAAGCCCAGCAAGAACTAATTTGCATATTAAGCCACACCCCCTGACATCAAACCAGCCGGAACTGCGTTCCTGCTCAAAAAAAACCCCTACTCAAAAAAAGCGAGGTGGTAGTGAACAGCGCTCTTTTATTTGTATAGCCTCCTATAGGGCTGCACTCAAAGACTAAAGGCCAGGTCAAGGAGGCCAACTATATATACACTCAAGGTTCCCGTGCTAGCATGCTATTGGACCATTCAAACCAGCAGGGGGCCTGTGATCGGCTCCAATGAGCCAGGCAAGAACTCCATATATGAAACACCAGGGCTTTTTTTGAGCAGGAACGCTCAACAGTTCCTGCTGGGTTGGTATCAGAGGGTGTGGCCTACTATGCAAATGAGTTCCTGCTGGGTTTTTCCTGCAAAAAAGCCCTGCGTGAAGCAATGATGATGTTGGGAGGTGTGGCCTAATATGCAAATGACTCCTGGGCTTTTTCTACCCAAAAAGCCCTGCATATATAACAATTTAGGAAGTGGATTCTAAGAGGAGCCATCCAGGCAAAATTAAGAGCATTGAAAACCTGCTCCTCTGGGGGCAAGAGGCTGGGTGAAGTGAAACCTGCATTCGTGCGGAGGAGCTGTGGTTGATGGAAGAGCACCTGCTTTGTGTGCAGAAGGTTCCGGGTTCCGCTGGGCGCTTCTGTTTCTTTATTTGCTGTAAGGTCGCAGCTGCCTTATGGCAACCCCGCAGGGGTTTTAGGGCAAGGGACAAAGAGAGGTGCCTCCCTCTGCACAGCAGCCCTGGGCTTCCTGGGAGGTCTCCCGCCCTCGTTGACCCTGCTGAGCTTCTGAGATCTGGTTAGATCAGGCCTGCCTGGAGCATCCAGGTCAGGGAATGGGCAATTCTACCCAGGAGTCAATCCCGTGCGCATACAGCCCCGGGCAGCCCATTGTGAACATCCGTTGCTCCAATTCCATGCCATCGGCCTGTGAGTGGGGGCTATCCATGACTGAACAAGCTGCCTTGTTTTCTCAGGTTGTAATAGTGGGCTAAAAAGGGCAGTTTAAACCAGGCTGGTGGTCATCTGCCCCATACAGCAAACAGCAGCCAGTTGGCATTAGGAACAGTTGTGTGTGTGGGGGGGAGTATCATTCTCCACCCATTTCTCACAGTACCACAGCTCCAAATCTGGATGGCAGCTGTTCTGCGCATTTAGAAGAAAGCTCCACGGAATCAAATCGAGCATTGCCACCCTCCCACCAGCATTCATGCCCCTTGTCTGCGCGAACAGTAGAGGAACTAGCCTCAAAACTTTTTCTTTTTCTTTCTTTTTCTATCCCATGTCCTTAATAGCAGCACAAGTGGCAGGGGCTGCCCACTTCAGGTTGGGAAATTCCTAGAGATTTCGGGGATAGAGCCTAGGGAAGGGTGGGTGGGGCAGAATGCCAAAGAGTCCGCCCTCCAGTTCCTCCAGGGGACTGGATCTCAGCTGTAACTCTGGGAGAACTCCAGGTCCCACCTGGAGGTTGGCAACTCTCCCCACAGGAGATTAGCACCTGAAAACCTTTGCCAGCTGGTCCCTGTGTACCAAACTGCTTGTGGGAGCCTTTGTACCAAAGGCTTGTGGGAAAGCAACCTTCTGCCTTCTGGCTGGAGAGAGGTTTCCTCCTGCTGCCCTGGCCGTTGTCAGAACCACTGGGAAGTTCAGCCCAAAGCAGCAAGCAGGAGTGGCCAAACTGCAGCTTGGGAGCCACATGTGGCACTTCCACACATATTGTGTGGCTCTCAAAGCCGCCCATCACCCCGTTGACTGGCTTGGAGAAGGCATTTGCCTCTTTAAATCACTTCTCCAAGCCAAGCCAGCTGGCGACTGGGACAGTGCATTTAAAATTAAAGTTGCTTTCTTTCCACATCTCCCTCCCTCCCCTCATCTATTTGCCTTCTTTCCTTCCTTCCTTGCAGCTCTCAAACATCTGACGTTCATGTCTTATGGCTCTCAAGCATCTGATGTTTATTTTATGTGGCTCTTCCGTTAAGCAAGTTTGGCCACCCCTGGTCTAAAATATCCTGAATAGTCACCCAGCCTTGTCAAGTTCTGGATTTCTTCTTCATTCCCCGCCCCTCCCCCATCAGTGAGAAATGCAAACACTCCCCAACCCCCCCAGTGCCATGATAACAACACACTCTCTGGGGGTCCTTTTCTCCCAGTCTACCCAGCCTCTCTTCTCCCAGCATTAAAACTGACCTCCAGACTGCGGAGTTACAGTAAGTTCTCTGGGGGGAACAAAATGGCAGCTTCAGAGGGTGGACATCAAACCCCCACTCATCTCCCTGCCCTCCCAAGATCCGCCTTCCCCAAATCTCCAGGCGTTTCCCAAGCCAGCTTTGGCAACCGGAGTCCCCAGGGAGTTGTGAGGAAGGGAGAGCCACAGACACCTCTCTGAGCTTTTTGGAAAGACAAAAATGTGATTGTTCCCATGTAATGTAGTAGAGTACAAGACCTCCATCTGTGCCTAGTGCTGTGTGAGTGATCTGTTGTGAAGTGGGAGATGCCTCTTCGATAAAGGGTCGGTCAGAAACAGGCAGGTTCCCGCCGGAGGCTCAGGTCTTACCCACCTTTGAATCCATCTGTTTTGACTAGATGAAGCCATCAGACTGGCTATTTTGCAAAGTTAAAAAAAGAATCTTTTGAGACTGCAAAGGAATCGACTGTGATGGAATCATTGTGAGCGCTTTAATTCACCCCGCAAGATGGGTGGATCCTCTTTGAAGCTTCAGAAGTCGGAAACTGACACGCACACATGAATTTGAATGGACTGTGAATTTTGTTAATATTTTGTACTTGATTTTTGTACTTGATTATTGGAGAGATTGGCTTTTGGAATAACAATAATGTGAGAAATATATAGAACTTTTGTTATAAGTTTTTGTCTTATAGCTGTTCTGCTTTAAGAGGTTGGATAGTACTTACTGGTCTCCTTTCTTTTTCCTAAGTGATATTTCATTAATATTCCGCAGTTTTTTGTAGGTCTTAGCCTCCAGGTGGGGCCTGGGGATCCTGCTGGGAGATCTCCAGCTGGGAGAGATCAGCTCCCCCGGAGAAAACGGCTGCTTGGAAGGGGGGACTGTATGGCATTGGACCCTGCCGAGGCCCCTCCCCTCCCCAAACCCCGCCTTCTCCCAGCTCCACCCCCAAAGCTTCCAGGTATTTTCCAACTCAGACCTGGCAACGCGACCCCACTCTGCCCCACAGTTTGCAGGCGCTGCCTTTGGGTCAGTTGCCCTCTCAGCCCCTGATTGTTGAGGGGGTAATATGGAAGTTCAACACTTGGAGATGCTAGGAGGGAGGAGAGCACAAATATGTCTGAGACGAGGCTTTTTTCTGAGCAGGAATGCACAGGAACGCAGTTCCGGCTGGCTTGGCTTCAAGGGGTGTGGCCTAATATGCAAATGAGTTCCTGCCGGGCTTTTCCCACACAAAAAGCCCTGATCCGAGATAAGGGGTATCTCAGGGCCTTTGGTGAATGATATCTGGGAGAAACCCACTGCAGGTCTCTCGAAGGAACACCTTGGCGGAGGAGGGTGTTCGGGCACTTGGAGTCAAGAATCCAGCCCAGCGGGTTTAGCCAGCACAGGAGTGAGCCTCCCCTTCCTCTCGTGCCAAAAAGGGCCTTTGTTTGAGCCAGCCTCTCGGTCACTTAGCCGTTTCTATTGCCAGTCTGGGCCATAAACCTGTTCAGCGTCTTTATGGCTGCACACAGAGCCGGATTAACAATTAGGCCAAGGAGGCACTGGCCTAAGGGCCCCCACGCCTTTAGGGGCCCTGGGTTGGCTTCCCCCCTGTTTTTCCCCCTGCTTGCAGCCCTCCCAGCTTGCATGAGCAACCAGCAACTGAGCCGCTCGTTGCCCCACTTGCCCGGTGCAGCTGCTGCTGGTGTCTCTTCCCTGCAGCTTAGTGAAAGGGGCTTTTGAGAAGGTGCCTGCAGGCTGCAGCGGGGGCCACGGGTGGTGAAGCAGACACTCGGACTCTGAGATCATTTGCGAGATTTTGTTTGCCTCGGGGCCTCCACAGGCTTTAATCCGGCACTGCTTCTCTCCCTCCCCCAACTATTTGTTTTCCTTCCTTCCTGTCTTGCAGCTCTCAAACCTCTGACGTTCATGTCTTGCGCCTCTCAAACTTGCTCTTACGTTAAGCAAGTTTGGCCACCCCTGGAACAGGCTAGCACAACTAATCCAATGAACTCTGTTTACCAGAATTCCCAGTACAGGAGAGTGTTGGACTTAGACCACGAAGACCTGGGTTCAAGTCCTCACTCTGCCACAAAGCTCACTAGGGCTGGGTACAGACCACCAGCTTGGGATGGCAGCCTCCCATCTCAGAAGAAAGCCGCTTTAGTGGAAAGCGCCCCAGGGGTGGTCAGACAGCACATGGCCTGCTGCCAGAACAGGGACGGGCTGTGCACGCCCCAGAGGAGCGGTCATGCCACTCAAACGCATGTGTGATGCTTCCCTGGCACTCCCCAACTGTTCAGGCAGCCAGGAAAGGTGAAGAAGAAGAAGAAGAAGAAGAAGAAGAAGAAGAAGAAGAAGAAGAAGAAGAAGAAGAAGAAGAAGAAGAAGAAGAAGAAGAAGAAGAAGAAGAAGAAGAAGAAGATGATGATGATGATGATGATGATGATGATGATGATGATGATGATGATGATGATGATGATGATGATGATGATGAAATTGGATTTATATCCCACCCTATACTCTGAATCTCAGAGTGGTCACAATCTCCTTTACCTCCCCCCACCCTGCCACAACAGACACCCTGTGAGGTGGGTGGGACTGCAAGAGCTCTTACAGCAGCTGCCCTTTCAAGGACAACCTCTGCCAGAGCTATGGCTGACCCAAGGCCATTCCAGCAGCTGTGAGTGGAGGAGTGGGGAATCAAATCCGCTTCTCCCAGATAAGAGTCTGCACACTTAACCACAACACCAAACTGGCTCTCAATTGATTTGCTACCACCGCTTACTACCTGATAGCTTTTTGAGGCGGCAGAGTGATGGCAGAGGATGAGGTAAGGGCGGGAGTGAGGTGGGACCCAGATGGGCGTGTTTGAATGCGCCATTTAAATCTGGAGATGGGTCGGTCAAATTAGCCATCTGAATTCAGACTCAGTGATCCTCTTTTGGTCTCTCTTCCGGTCTATCCTCCTCGACAGGACAAATTTAGACAGCCTCCTCATAAGTGAGGGTTGCCAGGCCTGGGTTGGGAAAGACCTGGAGATTTTCGGGGAGGAGCCTGAGAAGGGTGGGGCTTGGGAAGGGGAAGGACTTCAAGGGGATATGAGACCATCGAGTCCACCTACTAAAGCAGCCATTTTTCTCCAGACAAACAGATCTCGGTTGCCTGGAGATCAGCTGTAATCCCAGTCAGCACCTGGACTTTTTTGAGCAGGAACACAGTTCCGGATGGCTTGGTGTCAGAGGGTGTGGCCTAATATGCAAATGAGTTCCTGCTGGGATTTCACACAACAAGCCCTGTGTTCATCACCTGTTTGCCAGAGCTGACTCCCTCCCACAGAAAGCAAAGGGCTGAGGCCTGAGCCCCTGAGCACAAAGGACACCCCAGGACAGGGAAACTTCAGGGTTGAACTAGGGCAGCTGAAGTGATGTGTTTGTTAGTTGAAGTGCCACGTTCTTTGATACAGTGAGAGGGGACATTAGTCATAAACTCTATTAATTGTTAGGGTTTGTAGAATCTTTCGGGATCAAGTGCCGTGTTCTACTGGAGAAAGTTTTCCTTCCAGACGTTTCGTTCTCAGCTGCGGAGAACATTCTCAGTGGCGTTGCAGCCGGAGCAGGCGCTCAGACCTTCTTGGCTGCTGTGCATTGAGTGGGGCCAGGGCTGCTGGAGAGCTGCTATTTGTAGGCTGGAGGGGGTGTGATGAAAGGGCAATTGGTTTGTGGATGTGCCCATTGTTTGGTGGGGCTTCCTGGAAGGGTAGTGATAAGGAAACTGGCTGTTGAATGTGACCATTGTTCCGTGTTAATTGCTGGGAGGGTTGGAAGGGGTTTGAAGATAAGGAAGATGGTTGTTGACTGTGCTGATTGTTCTGAGACTTTCTGCAATTTATAGTCTGTAGGGTGTTTTGCAGAGCTGGGTACCAAGATTGGTGGATGAAAATGCCTTCTTCCTTTCTGTTAAAATTGTGCTGGTGTTTGTAAATGCACAGCAGCCAAGAAGGTCTGAGCGCCTGCTCCGGCTGCAACGCCACTGAGGATGTTCTCCGCAACTGAGAACGAAACGTCTGGAAGGAAAACTTTCTCCAGTAGAACACGGCACTTGATCCCAAAAGATTCTACAAACCCTAATGATGTTACCAGCCGTGAAAAACCTGAAATCTTTGATATCTATTAATTGTCTTTTTGCTGAAGCCCAGCACAAATAAAGTCTTGACTCTTTTTAAAGACCATAGAATCATGGAAGGGACTCTGAAGGTCATCTAGTCCAACCCCCTGCACAACACAGGACATTCACAAACATCTCCCCCTAAATTAACAGCATTGCTGTCAAATGGCCATCTAGCCTCTGTTTAAAAACCTCCAAGGAAGGAGAGTCCACCGCCTCCCGAGGCCACCATTCTCTGATTTCCAGTGGAGCTGAGATCTGGCTTACTCACACTGTGCACACAACACACAATTAACCTGCGGGACTCACTGCCTCAAGATGTGGTGGTGGTTGCTGGTATTCGAAGGCTTTAGCAAGAGGAATGTAGACACATCCCGGGAGAAGAGGGCAATCGGTGGTTTTTCTTTGTCCTGGAAGGACAGAAGCAGCCTCCATATGCCCCACAAGGCCAGTTTCTCACACCATTCATTTTCATCTTCGTGGCAGGAGGGAAAGTTCATTTGGCAGAATTTCTGCACATTGTGCTGCCCCAAAAGTCACAGGAGCTGCTGGGCCACGGGTGGGTGGCAGGACCAGTTTAAACCCTGTGGAGGCCCCTAGGCAGTCAAAATCTTGGCGGCTCCCTCACAAATGATCTGAGTTGGAGTGGCCACCCCGCCATCTGCAGCCACCTTCTCAAAGGCCCCTTTGTCAAAGTTGCAGGGGAGAGGCAGAGAGAGGCAAACTTGGCAATGACACCAGCAGCAGCCACATCAGGCGAGTTGGGCAAAGATTGACTCAGTCGCTGGCTGCAGGTGCAGGCTGGGAGGGCTGCAAGCAGGGGAGAAACTGAGGGGAGGGGGGGAGTCAGCCCAGGGCCCCTAAAGGCGTGGGGGCCAGTGCCTACTAGGCCTCATTGTTAATCCAGCTCTGGTGGGTGGGAGGTGGAAACCCCACATTGCATCAGCCACCCCATTAAGTCAGGTGAGGATCTCTTTGATGGGAAGATGGAAGGGAAACGGCTGCCCTGTGACGTCAGCTGCTTCAAATAAGAGAATGAAAAATGGCACCGGACCTTTCCCCCTCCCTCCCGGCGACGTCCTTCTGAGAAATGGCCCCTTTTCTCTGCCAGCCTTTTCTCTTCTTCAGTAAGGGGAGAGAAAAAGGCTGGGCATCACACCCCGAAACAAGTTTTGCATTTCCACACCACACACCTCCTTTTCTTGCGGTCCCTTCTTTTCTCGTTTTCTTTATACAGGAAACAAAGAGGAGGCACTCCCAAAGAGCTCTGCGAGGGTCATTCTCTGAGCTCCCTGGCCCGATCTTGGTGACTAATGGCTGTCGTGAGGACCCAGGAAGAATGCGGGGAGGGCCCATTTGGGTAACAAAGATCCATAAATCATCTCCACAAGGAAGATCCATCACTCACTCAATAAATCCATTCAGCAAGCCGGAGAATGGAAAAGAGCCCAGCCTGGCCACTGTTCTGCCGTCGCCAGCTGATTTTGATATTGTGATGCCCATTTGTTCATGAGCTTTACAGGCTGTGGGTTTTGGGGCAGCTCCAAATAAACACAAAACTTGTTATGAACAGATTTTGACTGAATATTTTGTTACTGTCTATCTGAAGAAGATAGAAGGTATTGGATTTATATCCCGCCCTCCACTCCGAAGAGTCTCAGAGCGGCTCACAATCTGGTTACAGAGTGAGATTAGGGCCTTGGATATGGTTGCCAATCCCCAGGTGGGGGCAGGGGATTCCTGGTCTGGAGGACCTCATTGCTTCAGGGTCATCAGAAAGCAGGGGGGGAGGGAAATGTCTGCTGGGCACTCCATTATTCCCTATGGAGACTGATTCCCATAGGCTATAATGGAAAATTGATGTGTGGGCATCTTGGGCACTGGGAGGGGCTGTTTTTTGAGACGGAAGGACCAAATGTGCAGCACTCCTCTGATGCACTCCTCAAAACTCCCTTCAAATTTCAAAAGGATTGCACCAGGGGGTCCAATTCAATGAGCCCCCAAACAAGGTGCCCCTATCCCTCATTATTTCCAAGGGAGGGAAGGGGTTTAAAAGGTGTGCCGTCCCTTTAAATGTGATGGGTGGAACTCCCTTTGGAGCTCAATGATGAACTGTGATGGCATCACACACCCTGCTCCTGGCTCCACCCCCAACGTCTCCTGGCTCCACCCCCAAAGTCACCAGATATTTCTTGCATTGGACCTGGCAACCCGAAACCTGGGTTTCGCCTCCAAAAGGTGAGGAGATGAATTCTCCCCCCAACTCCACCTTTGCTTACTGCTTAGGCAGCTGATCTAAAGACACAGGAGTCCTGCTGGAAGACAACAGCTGGCCATCCTAGATGTGTCTGACAGAAAATGTGCTCTGCTGCAGTCAGAAGGGGAAAGGAATCTGCCCTGCCCTTTGAACTCCTCCCAAAAGGAGCCAGAACACTTTTTTGGGGTGGGGGGGGGGGGATGAACTCAGTACTGGAAATCTCCAGAAGGGTGATGTGCAGCCTATTTCTCATTCATGGACAGGGTGGTGAGGAGTAGCACATGGGACCTTAGGATTCTTTTGTACTGTATGGTTGCCAGACTCCAGGTGGGGCCTGGAGTTCTCCTGGAATTACAACTGATCTCCAGATAACAGAGATCAGCTCCCCTGCAGAAAATGGCTGCTTTGGAGAGTGAACTGTGATGGCATCACACACCCTGCTGACGTCCCTCCCCAGCTTCCACCCCCACATTTCTAGGAATTTCCCAGAGTTGGCAACGATGTGCAGTCTTTTACATCTCAAAAACGGATTTTTAAAAATAGGTTTGGAAGCAGTTGTGCAAACATTGCTGAGCAAGCACTACTAGTAAGCCTCCGACAGCTTGCAACAAATGTGAGAAAAGTCGCGAGAAGCTTGTTAATAAGAAAACGACAAGCTTTCGAACCCAAGACCTCATCATTAAAGTGAGGCATTGGTAGCAGAAGCTGCAATCTTCGTGTGCCCCCAAGCGGTGATAAGCGGAACAGCACCCTTGTAAAGGACAGCGCTCCCATCACGATCAGCCATCGGCCAAAGGACCGCAGACTCCAAGAAACTACAAATACACTTCCGGTTCCCTATCGAACATGAGTGACAACATATTTAAAAACCATCGTGATCTGGCGGCTATGGCGACTCCCATTCTGCATTAACTTTTCACAGACTTATTTTTTAATATTTAAGGAACAGCCCGCCCAAGTAATCCAGTTGCACAAGGATTACACATGGCAGTCTTCAAATGCATACCGGAAGTTATTGTCGATGCTGGCCTAGCCTCTAACTCTATGCTCTTTCGCACGACTCGCTCGCTTCGCATGACTTAACGTCACGAGGGAGGCGGGGCTTAAACGTCAAAGGAAGTGCGTATGCCTCGTTTCCGTTTCATGTTTTAGCGTGGCCTCCTCTTCCTCTCGGTTGCTGGGCAACGCGGTGGGCGCTTCCTGATCCGCGCGACGCCCCGCTCGGGGCATGCTGGGTAGCCCTTTTTTGGAGCATGGATGCCCACGAGCTGTTCCGGAGACTCGGGGCCGGCGCCAAGTTCGACGTGAAGCGCTTCAGGGGCGACGCGGAGCGGTTCAAGGTGGGAGAGCCTGAAATCCGGCAAGGGGGATGCGCTCTGCACGTGTTCAGGGGCTCTGCCTTTTCCCTTCATAGAGTTGGAAGGGACCTCCAGGGACATCTAGTCCAACCCCCTGCACAATGCAGGAAACTCACAAACGTCTCCCCCTAAATTCACAGGATCTTCATCGCTGTCAGATGGCCATCTAGCCTCTGTTGAAAAACCTCCAAGGAAGGAGAGCCCACCATCTCCCAAGGAGGAAGCCTGTTCCACTGAGGAATCGCTCTAATGGTCAGGAAGTTCTTCCTAATAGAATCCTAGAGTTGGAAGGGACTTCCATGGTCATCTAGTCCAACCCCTGCACAATGCAGGAAATTCACAAATACCTCCCCCAAAATTCACAGGATCTTCATTACTGTCAGATGGCCATCTAGTCTCTGTTGAAAAACCTCCATGGAAGGAGAGCCCACCCCCTCCCGAGGAAGCTTGTTCGTGTGACTTAACTACATTTTTAAAAACTCCTGCTCCCCCCTCAAAAAAAACCATATCCCCGGTGGCCTTGTATCTATCTTCCTAGTCCGGCCTTTCTCTTGCCCTTTGAATTCTCAATCAGACCTGGGAGTTAGTACATTTCAGAGGGTCAATTGCTTGTTAGGCAGAGGTGCCCAAACATAAGAGCAACATAGAATAAACACCAGATGTTTGAGAGCTGAAAGGCAGGCAGGGAAGCCGGTAGATGCGGAGGTGGAAAGAAAGCAACTTTAACTTTAAATGCATTCTCCAAGCTTCTGGCTGGCTTGGCTTGGAGAAGTGATTTAAAGAGGCAAGTGTCTTCTCCAAGCTGGCTGATTGGGCGGTGAGGGCTTTGAGAGCCACACAATATGTTTGGAAGAGCCACATGTGGTTCCCAAGCCAGAGGTGGACCATCCCTGGTGTTAGACCTGGTTCTCCAGGCAACGGGATGCAAGAGGGGACTAGGGCAGCAGGTCATTCGGAGGTTGCATTCCAGCTTTGAGCCTTCATTTGGGTAGAAGATATCCCCCAAGGTTGAAAATCAGTCCAATGTGGAGAGAGAGGTTGCCCCAATCTGCTGGCCTGGCTTTCTGGCTGCTTTTGACAGGGGAGTGTCCCAGTGTGTAATCCTGCAGCAGGCAGAAGTGGTGCAGTCCCTGCAACTGCCTCAGCCTCCTGTTTGGAGTTTAGAGATCCAGCAAAGTTAGCCCTGTTAGTCTTTGGCTGCAAAACAGTAAAGACTCCAGTAGCGTCTTTAAGACTAACAATGTTTATTGCAGTGTAAGCTTTTGAGAAACACTGATCTCTGAACATCTGACAAAAAGAGCTGTGTTTCTTGAAAGCATATGCTGAAATAAAATTTGTTAATCTTACAGGTGCTCCTGGACTCTTTACTTTCAGGATTGGAACTCAAAAGCAGGTCACGGCTCTCACAGGGAGCTCAGGAGACCAGAGAGGAGGAAGAAGGAAGCTGGGACAAGAGCCCGTGGGCTTTCTCATGGCAAATTTGTCTTTGTGGTATGTGCAAAGCAACCATGGAATACAGCTTGTTGTTCCATAAAGCTGCTAAAATATTGAATACTAAAACCAAAAAAACTAAGTGATGTTAGATTCTTGTATTGTATTTGTGGGAATTGTATGAAGTTATTTTGGCGTAGTGTTTAAGCGTGCAGATTCTTATCTGGGAGAACCAGGTTTGATTCCCCACTCCTCCACTTGCAGTTGCTGGAATGGCCTTGGGTCAGCCATAGCTCTCTCACAGGAGTTGTCCTTGAAAGGGCAGCTGCTGTGAGAGCCCTCTCAGCCCCACCCACCTTAAAGGGTGTCTGTTGTGGGGGGAGAAGGTATAGGTATAGGTATAAATCTGCGGTCTTCTTCTTCAAATGGGTTCTGAACATAGGATGCGTTCAGAAGTCTGTTGCATGACAAGAGGCCTGAGTTTTTTTGCCTTGTGTGGGGTAGAACCATAAATCACAGCAGTTCAGCACTCAGAATAATATAGCCTGCTGAGGCATCCTTGTTTGGAGATCTAGGTAGTATTTACCTAAACTCTTATCTGATACTGACCTGACCTTCAATCTAAATTTGGGGGGTAAAAGTTCAATTTCAGGCTGAGCACCCGGTTTTGTTCTCACAGAAGAGAGTTGATGTTGCTCTGTTTCATTCCAGGTAATCAAAACAAAGAGCAAAGAACACCTGGAAGAGCTTGACTTCTTTGCAAGCAAGAGCAAAAAGATTCCAAACCCTTCTGAGAATGGCAGAGGAGCAACTGAGCCTCTAGATGAAGCAAAAAAGTCATCTGAAACACACTCTGAAGATGACCTGAGTGAATCTGGAGGAGCTGCAAAAAAGAGAAAAAGAGATGCACAAAGCACAGAAGGGAGAACAAGGAGAAAGAAGAAGAAGGCCCAAGGTAATGAGTCGTCAGCTTGTTTTAAAATCAGATCTTCTTTGGGCTTGAACTTGGATGTTGTCAAGGTGTTAGCAAGCAGGAACTATTAAGGCACTATACCTGCCAAAAAGCAACTGCCCCTTCTAGTTGTGGGGAAGCGTAACTCTTGCCTTGTTGTGCAGTCAGGACTATCCAGACAAGCAGCTCTGAAATGGTTTGTCCAGGAGAAAAGACATCACAATGTACGATGTATTATTTTTTTATTTGAAATATCAGCCCTCTATCTTCCTTATGGAGCTCAAGGCAGCTTACAAACTTAGGCAGATCTCATAAAATAAAATACATTAAAAATATAAAGCCAAAATATAGAATCACTACTCAGGACCAATACTAAATTTAACCAAATGCAGTTCTAAATAAAATCCTCTTTAAGTGCCTCCTGAAGAGTGAAAGCGAGGGGACCAGGGGCATCATCCTGGGGCGATGTGATCCATAATCGTGAAATGGACTTTTCTTGTTTACTCACCAAAAAACGTCTTTGATGAGACAGTCATTTCTCTGCTGTCTTAATCCTGGGAGGGAACATACAGAATAACCTGGTCATTCAAATAACCTGATCCCAAGCCATGTAGGGCTTTAAAGTCCAAAACCAACACCTTGAATTGGTCTCAGGAGTGGATTGGTAGCAGGTGTAATTGCTGTAATGTCAGGGTCGCATGATCCCAATAGCTGGTCCCAACTAGCAGTGTAGCTTTAGTTCAGCCTCCGAACAAACTTCAAGGGGTAGTTCCTAGTAGAGCACATTGCAGTAGTCCATTGTAGATGTATCTAAAGGATGGGTCCCTGGCAGCTGGTGCAAAAGCTGAAGCTGGGCAAAAGCACTCCGAACCACTATAGCCACCTGGTTTTCTAAGGTGACTGCTGTGGCAGTCCTAGTGTACACTGTGGGTGTTCTTGAACCTTTCAGATACAGCTCCACTACTTGCTGGCACTGAGCATGATGGACTGCTGTGGATGTCTGCTCTGGAAGCAAAGCTCGGGGTTTCCCAAAAAAGGGGGCAGGAGAAGCCCACTGCCGAGAAACTGGAACAAGCCCGACGAGAAAAGGTGAGGAAGTTCTTTGAAAAGTTTTCTATGAGGACATTTGTGGAGACCTTAAATTGAACCGTGAATAAAACTTCTGTTGGTTTGCTCTTGTGGCTGAGAATGTAGGAAATGAATTTCCCTGAAAATGGGCAGAGTATTGGACTTTTAGTCGTGTGTTCAGGGTTTGAATTAGAATCAGAGTTATGACTCAGTAGCTTCTCCAAGATCAGGGAATCTTGTTAGTAGTTCCACTGATGTCTTTGGGGGAGAGAGATTTTGCATTCTCATAGCACGAGCATACTTTCTTCTTATCAGTGGATCTGCCCCAAAATATAAACTTCTGCATCTAGATTAAGTGAACAATTTGCAATCAGCTGGCTTAATTAGCCAGTTAAATATTCAAAGTCCTATTATTTATGAATGTGTGCCAGTTTTATCTTTCGAGGGAATAAGTTTTAAAGCAGGACGGCTGCATTCCAGAAGCACCTTCTGCTTCTTTGAGGATGCCTAAGAAGAAACGATAAGATATCTTTCCTTGAATGCCATTTGACTGCAGCACGTGTCGAAATTTCTTTTCCCCCAGGTAAACCAATTCAGAAACCAGCACAAGATCTACATTCAAGGAACAGATCTTCCAGAACCAATTGCTACCTTTGAGCAACTCAGAGACGAATACAAAATCCACCCAAAGATCATGCAGAATATTGAAGCTGCGGGTTTCCAGTCTCCCACACCAGTTCAGATGCAAGCCATTCCAGTCATGCTTCACGTGGGTGCCGATTATATTTCTCTCTCTCTAGCCACTTGCGAGCAACGGGCCTGAAGTTCTGCATAGCGCTTTTTGGTGTGAACCTGAGAAATCTGCGTAAGCAGGAGCTTTCCCCATTCATTTCAGTGCTTGGGTGGGAGTTGATGTTGTGCTTGCAAAGCTGAATTTGTGTTGAAATGAATGGGGAAGACACTGCTTGAATGCACACATGCTGGAGCATAAGCTTTAAAACAGCATAGTCTAAAGTACCTTGTGTGCTGTTTTTTTCTCATTTTTCTGTGAAAGGAAATATTGTGTGTACACAGGGCTTTTTCTGAGCAGGAACGCAGTTCTGGCTGGCTTGGTGTCAGGGTGTGGCCTAATATGCAAATGAGTTCCTACTGGGCTTTTTTTCTACACACACACACAAACACCCCCGTGTGGTCACATGTATATTTACAAAGGCTTGTACCCAGTGTTAAGCACTTTTTTAAACCCACGTGCAAAGGGCTTTCTTCACATGTCAGCTGTGCTATATGCTTTACACCAATGTTTCCCAACCTGTGGGTTGGAACCCAGAAGTGGGTTGCAAAATGGGTCACGGGGCAGCCTTCTCCAATGACTGTCCCTGCTCTTTCCTTTGCTCTCTTCTGTAGATGAAAAGCTAGGATCTGACCTTTGAAGCAGTATCCTCCATGTCATAAATTAGCTTGGGGGGGCGTTCTTTCATGCATATACAGTTTGATTGAGTAAAAAGTGTCTTCATAGTCAGTGGAGTGAGACTGTGAGGGAGATTAGAGGGAGTATTGGAGAAGGAGAGGATGGTCAAAAGCTGCAGCTTAGCTTACCTTCCATGTGGAAGGCTACTTGCTTGGTTCATAGTGGGGCAGCAGCACCATTTGTGCATTAGTTGTTGGTGTCTCAAAAACAGCTGCTTAGCCGCTGGAGAAACTGGGCTGAACTAGTTGGGCGCCAAGGTCACAGTTTGTCCAGGGTGTCAAAAAGCCTTGGGCCAGCCCTGAGTTGGCCACAATACCAAATCAATTTGGACTTGTGGGCCACCATACCAAAAAGGTTGGGAACTGCTGCCTTCGCTAGCCCAGAGAGCCCCATCAGCTGGCCTTTGGCTGGGGTTGTTGTGAGGTTGCATGGAACCATTGCTGAAAGCACTTTGTATCCTCCAGTGCCTGTCTGATGTAATTAACAGCAAGCTGTAAGGATTTGCAGGGTGAAAAGGAAGAAGTTGTCAGAAAACTTCCCCATCCTCTGGTTTCCCTGTCTAGGTTTCTGTAAGCTCTTCAGGTCACAAGCAGACTAATTTCTCCATCTCCCTTCTTGAAATATTTCTGCTCTTTGGGAATTTTTCGAGAGTTGATTTATAAAGTCATATTTTTCTGTTTCTCTGTGCAGTCCCCTGAGTGTGTAGAAACCTGTCTCTGTGGGTTTTGTGGTATCAGGCTAGGATCTGGAAGACCCAGGTATGAATCCTGGCTCTGCCCCAAGAGCTCGATCTTTGGCCAGTCACACATTCTCAGCCTCACCCGCTTTCCAGGGTTCTTGCGAGGCTAAGGTGGAGGAGAAGAGAATGATGTCAGCTGCTTTGGGTCTCTCCACTAAGGATGTTAACAATAAATATGATACTAACAATAAATATATTTAATAGGGCTTACACCGTGTTGCCACTGGGAGATTTTACCTTTCGTGTTAGTGCTGTTCTTTTATACTCTTTTGGTTTTCGTGCCTAATTTGGTTTACTGTTACATGTTTGTTTATGGTATGCAAATTATCTTGCTCTGTCTTACCTAAGTTTCCCCCCCTTCTCCCTCCCCCATTAGGGTCGTGAACTTCTGGCCTGTGCCCCAACGGGCTCCGGAAAGACCCTGGCTTTTTCCGTTCCCGTTCTAGTGCACCTGAAGCAGCCTATGAACAAAGGTTTCAGAGCTCTCATCATTTCACCCACCCGGGAGCTGGCCAACCAGGTATGATGGTTAAGGGCTGTGAGTGAGTCGGTTGGAAGGCACTTTGTGTGTATGATTTATGGGAGGAGTGCTGGCTCATTGGGAGGGCCCCTGCTTGCATGCGGAAGTGCCCAAGTTCCACCCAGGAGCAAGTCTTGGGGGAGGACCGTTCTTTGCCTGAGACACTGAAGAACTGTTGCCAGTCATAATAGGCAGTGGGCCAATGGGCTGGCTCGATGTTAGATTGCTTCATGTCTTCAAGCAGAGGAGGGCAATGAACACACGAAGCTGCTGTCTACCGAGTCAGTGGAACTGTTGGTTTTTCAAGGTCGGGATTGTCTGCTCAGACTGTCAGCAACTGTCCAGGGTCTCAGGCAGGGGTCTTTTGCATCACTACTTGCTCTTTTTAACTGGAGATTAAACTTGGGTCCTTCTGCATGCAAAACAGAACCACAGCCCCTTCCCAGTGAGACTTGGATGGGAACTCTGTCTAAGCCACTCTACTTCTCAAAAGAAGAGCAGGGTATAAACGTGATCATTAGAATGTGCTTCAGTCCGGTGAGAATGATGTTCCCTAGAATTTTTTTCTGTGTCTTGTGTTCGAGGGAGTGTTTTTACAAGCTGTGCTACACAAGGCCCTTTGGAGGTACTGGTGGGTTGATCCTGAATCCCTGGCGCAGGCTGTTACGATGTAGTGCGAAGCCTTTACAGCAGAGCATCATTTTTGCTTCCTCAAGAACCTACTGCAAGCGTTTCAGCCTGGGCACATTTTCTTTTGTAGACGCACAGAGAGCTGGTAAAGCTATCTGAAGGGACAGGCTTCCGAATTCGCATGATCCAGAAAGCTGCTGAGGCCGCAAAGAAGTTTGGGCCAAAATCCTCCCGCAAATTTGGTAATTTGGGTATAAATCTCAGTTCAGACAGCATTCTATCCACCTGCCCCTTTTCTTTGTTTCTCAATAAGTGTTTGTTTTCCTGCAGATATCCTGGTGACCACTCCAAACAGACTTATTTATTTACTGAAACAAGACCCTCCAGCAATAGACTTGGCCAGGTATGTTCTGTAGCTCCTTCTTAAAGCTGCCTGAGCCAGTTTCTTCAGGATCCCTCCAGAAGGGACACTTTGACCCAAGCATGGGCCAGTTACATTGGTTGCATAAGCAGAAACCTAATTTTGCCTGAGGATTGAGTAGTAAGCGCAGCATACTTCAGATGCACCCCTCATTTCCATGCCTTTTACCCAAAGTCTGCGGTCTGTGCAAATCAATGGCAAACGTCTTCTGAATATCTCTTGACTTGAAAACCCCATGGGGCTGCCAGAAGCCAGCTGGGACCTCATGGCAGAAGAATGCAAATTTAAGCGTAAAGGCACAGCTTTTGCTAGCATTCCAGGAGACCCAAGTAGAACATGAACAGTTTGTTCCCTGAGTGCTGGAAACCCTGCCGAAAGTCCCTATTTGGCTTCAGAGGTTACCCGGGTTTGCTTGTTTTTTCAGCCTTAAAAGACTAGAAACTTTTTTGGGGGGAGGGGGGGGAGGCAGAGCATATACTGGATGGGCCATTGGCCTGATCCAACATGGCTTCTCTTATGTTCTTATGTTCTTAGGGCTTTTTTTGTATCAGGAGCTCCTTTGCATATTAGGCCACACACCCCTGATGTAGCAAATCCCTAAGAGATTACATTAGGCCCTGTACGAAGAGCCCTGTAAGCTCCAGCAGTATTGGTTACATCAGGGAGGTGTGGCCTAATATGCAAAGGAGTTTCTGCTGCAAAAAAAAGCCTTCAGCATATGTATTGTATTTGTGCATGACCAATTAAAAGCATCTTTGGAAGTAGCCCAAGAAGAGTTCTTGTAAGGTTTCAGTTTTGGCCCTGCTCTGCTTATCTCCAAGGATCAAGCACGGCTCCATGCCTCTATTTGTCCTTAGCTTCTCTTGAAAGGGCCGGCTTTTGAAACTATATCCCTCGGTGAGCTGCCTGAAGGATTCTCTGAAGTGGACGGACGCAGCAGTCCAGCTGCAGCCACACCAGTCTGGGAACTGCAGTCACGCCTGCATTGGTGCCCTGGACTTCAGGGAGTCCTGCAAATGAAGACAAAACACTGTATATTGTAAAATAGTCTGTGAAATAATTCCAAATTAATATGTGAAAAATACTGCGTTTTAAAATGTTGTTTTCAATGTATGTATTAGTTAAAGCTCTGACGGAGTGTTCTAAGCTATATACCTTACTCATACCCGTGAGCTCTCTGGTTTCACTTCACAAGAAGAGCTCTTGGCTTAAGACTTGGAGAACTCTTGCCAGTAGTTATTATTTTTATTATTATTATTTATTTGATATATATCCCTCCCTACCCCACCAAGGCGGGCTCAGGGCAGCTCAGTGGACCAGATGGACCAGTGGGGTGTGTTTTTGCAGACTTCGAAAGGTTTTAGGCATGACGTAGTGTCAGCACGGCTTCCCTTGCTGCAGTTAAGGCCCTCATCAGAGTGAAGATAGGAGGCAGGAGAATCCCTTCCCAAGGAATCTTGAAACTGAATGGTCATATTTACTGTCATCAGATGCTTGGGGCCCAGTATTTGGAGGGAAGAAGAGGCAAAAATGTTATTAATAAAAATCGGGGCTCTCCAGCTGGGGGCCTCTAATGTTGGGCCCTCTTGCTCACCTAGGAACGACCCCTCGACAAAGCAATACTGAGTATTCCTGCCAAACACACGAAGACCTGTAGTTGAGGGTGGAGGAAGGCGACTCACGGCAACCTTCTGCCCCGCCTCAGGGTCGAGTGGCTCGTGGTCGACGAGTCAGACAAGTTGTTTGAAGATGGGAAGACGGGGTTCCGAGACCAGCTGGCCACCATCTTCCTGGCTTGCCCCTCCCCTTTCGTCAAGAGGGCCATGTTCAGCGCTACATTTGCCCACGACGTAGAGCAGTGGTGTAAGCTGAACTTAGACAACGTCATTTCGGTCTCCATCGGAGCAAGGTAAGCACAGAGACCCAGCCGCACCTTCTTTTCCCATGGTAGGTTCTTGTGATTCTTCTCTTCGACACCTGTCGGGTTGTTTGGCTTTCTAGTTGTTGGAAACCAGGCCCCAAATTTCGTTTGTGTCTTCAGGGTATTGAGTAAAGCCCAGCTGTCAGCTAGGTCTGTACAACTTGGTTTCATTGTCGACTGCCATTCTGAATTTCTTCCTCATTATGGTCCACCTGCTGGCTATTGCTTATGGAAGGTCTCCTCTCCATCGGTTTCCTTCTCTGGCGCCTGTACCATTCATCACGCTTCTGTTCCAGGGATTTTCTATGGTGGTTACTTGCATTGAGACAAAAAACTCTTTCTATTAAGATTTTTTTTTTTTATCTTGCTGGAAAACACCTCCAGCATGTTGTGGAAACTTGGAAGGGGCTTCTGGATTGTTGATATTTATTTCTGTTGTTTTCATCATTGTTTTGACCAGGGGTGGCCAAACTGTGGCTCAGGAGCCACATGTGGCTCTTTCACACACATTATGAGGCTCTTGAAGCCCCCACCGCCCCATCAGCCAGCATGGAGAAGCCTTTTGTCTCTTTAAAACACTTCTCAAAGCAAGCCAGCCAGCAATTTGGAGAATACATTTTAAGTTGCTTGCTTTCTTTCCCTCCCTTTCTCCCACCTACCTACCTACTTACCTACATCTGATGTTCATGTCTCGCAGCTCTCAAACATCTGACATTTATTCAGTGTGGCTCTTCCGTTAAGCAAGTTTGGCCACTCCTGGTTTTGGCAGACTGCTTGAAAGTACACGGCAAGCCACACTTAAGCACCCCAATGCAGTGGTTCGTTGTCTGTGCACATGCGTGCATTAGCCTGCGTTGTGCTTGTGCAGGATAAAAAAATTGGGCACAGAGTCCACATGCTTTCTGGATATGGGCAGGGTAATGTTAATGTATTATTAATGTTAATAATGTTAATGTTCTGGGTTAATGTTCTCATGCCATAGCATCTCTGAGGAGGGGGAAGAAAGGCAGTACTCTGGTGGTACCACGTCACTATTCTTGTAAAGTGTTTCTCTCATTTAGTAACACTGACCAACTATTGAACTGGGCATGGTGGCTGGCGGAATGTCTTTTCTTGCACGGGCAGTTCCTTCTGCAGTAATTCAGCTTGAGGGCCTTTTCAGCACTTTGTTTTTGGTTCCAGGAATTCTGCAGCGGAGACGGTGGATCAGGAGCTCTTGTTTGTGGGATCAGAGACTGGGAAGCTGCTAGCTGTGAGAGACCTTGTGAAAAAGGTAGTTCAGGGTTTTGCTTTTTTACGGCTCCTCGTCTGGTGATGCGGATGCACTTGTTAATAAAACAGGCTGGATCCAGTGAACACATGGCTCTGCCTTGTGCGGAATCAGACCTTGGTCCAACAAAGTCATTATTGTCTACTCAGACTGGTAGCAGCTTTCAAGGCGGAGATCTTTCATGTCACTTACTGCCTCATCTTTTAACTGGAAAAACAGAAGCTACAATGGAGAGGGGTGCAGCGCCAGTTTAGTGTAGTGGTTAAGTGTGTGGACTCTTATGTGAGAGAACCGGGTTTGATTCCCCACTCCTCCACTTGCAGCTGCTGGAATGGCCTTGGGTCAGCCAGAGCTCTGGCAGAGGCTGTCCTCAAAAGGGCAGCTGCTGTGAGTGCTCTCTCAGCCCTACCAACCTCACAGGGTGTCTGTTGTGGGGGAGGGAGATAAAGGAGATTGTGAGCTGCTCTGAGATTTGGAGTGGAGGGCGGGATATAAATACAATATCTTCTTCAGGCAGCTGCTTCTCTCAACACAATTCCCCTGCAAGCAGAGCACTAGTACATGGAGAGGGAAGTTCTAAGCTAGCCATCTCACTGTTATGCTAGATTTTGATGTGCAAGGGGGGGATTTTTAAAAAAACAAATAAGGAAGAGCAGCTCCCTTCTCCAGAGTCTGAAGTGGTATAGTCCACTCTGCTGTCTTGCTGTGTTGCATGTATCCTTCCGGTCTGTGGTGAGGCCATTCCTATATATGGACTCTCCTTGAAAGAGTTTTCTTCCTCCACATGTTCCATGCTTCAGCAAGATGAAAAATGTGATGAAGTACACGGCGTAGAATTTGGATTTTTAAAATCTGAAGTGTGTTCAGAGAACTTTCTCCATTGTACATAAACAATTTTATTAGCAACATATGGTAGTAGAACTATATCTACAACTTATAAAAGGCTTAAGATAAAAAAAACATCATTCTACCCCACATCTTACTTTTCTCCCACCCCTACCCCCAATACTTGACCCCCGCCAGTGTTATTTTTTTTGAAAAAAACAGATATTAAAGGTACCTTTAACTATCAAGAAAAAACTAAAATTGATAAAGAAAAAGATCCCCCCTTCAAAAGTTATATTCTTGTCTTAAATGTCTTAATCATCAAAAATTGTCCAATGTCCTTTTATTTTCCACTCTTTTTCTACATATCTTCTGAATTTCTTCCACTCCCGATTAAAAAGTTCTAAATCGCAGTCTCTTAGTTTTCTTGTTAATTTGTCCATTTCACTCCATGACATAACTTTTATAGTCCAATCCCATTTTTCTGGTATTTTTTCTTGCTTCCACAACTGCGCATACAATGTCCTAGCAGCTGAGAGTAAGTACCATATTAAAGTTCTATCTTCTTTTGGAAATTTTTCCATTTGTAATCCCAGCAGAAAAGTCTCTGCTTCTTTGTTAAATTCATATCCCAGGATCTTAGATATCTCTTGTTGAATCATCTGCCAAAACATTTTAGCTCTTTCACAAGTCCACCACATATGGTAGAAAGAACCTTCATGCTTTTTACATTTCCAGCACCTATCTGGCATCTTATTGTTCATCTTTGCTAATTTTTTTTGAGTCATATACCATCTATACATCATCTTAAAACAGTTCTCTTTAATACTATGACATGTTGCGAGTTTCATAGAGTTTTTCCACAGATATTCCCAAGATTCCATCTTTATTTCTTTATTTACATTAATTGCCCATTTTATCATTTGAGATTTCACTACTTCATCTTCTGTAGTCCATTGTAAAAGTAATTTGTACACTTTTGAAATTAATTTCTCATTATCTCCAAGCAGAACTCTTTCCATTTCTGTTTGCTCTTTCCTTATTCCTTCAGCTTTAATATCATTCTCCATCAAGCTTTTTATTTGTTGCATTTGAAACCAATCATATTTATAATTCAATTCTTCTGCAGTTTTCAGTTCTATTTTCCCACTTTGTATTTTTAGTAGTTGGTTGTATGATAGTTGTTTTTCCTTAACTGTTTTGGCCGTTAACTTTATCACTTCAGCCGGCACTATCCACAAAGGTCTTTTCTCATCGCCATATTTCTTGTACTTTATCCACACATTTAGTAAGCTACTCCTTATATAATGGTGAGAGAAAAGACCATCCATCTTCTTTTTCCCATAATACAAGTAGGCATGCCAGCCGAATTTTTTCCCATGGCCTTCTAACACTAGAAGTTTTTTATTTAATAGCGTTATCCATTCTTTCAACCATACTAAACAAATTGCTTCATGATACAGTTTCAAATCTGGTAATTGAAACCCACCTCTCTCTTTTGCATCTATCAGGACTTTCATTTTAATTCTAGGTTTCCTCCCGGCCCACACAAATTCCGAAATTTTTCTTCTCCATCAGAGAACTTTCTCCATGGCCTTGGAGAAGCTTCTCCAAAGGAGGCCGTCCCAACAACAGAGAACTTGACTCCTGCAGCTTGAGTCCGCCTGAGCTGAAGAACCCAACTCCTGGTCCCCGTGGTTTGACCGTCTCAGTAACACGGATCTCTCCGCCCACTTGGCCGCACAGCCCTGCCTGTGGTTTTTGGTCAGCCGCCTGCTCAGTTTCACTTTCTTCCTCCCTCTCTCCGCTGCAGGGCTTCACGCCGCCTGTCTTGGTTTTTGTCCAGTCCATTGAGCGGGCAAAAGAACTTTTCCATGAGCTTATCTACGAGGGCATCAATGTGGACGTCATCCACGCAGACAGAACACAACAGCAGGTAGGACTTTGCCGTTGCTGAATCCAGAGGCTGTTGTGCCTTCAGGCTCTCCCTTGCAGGTGCTCTGGGATGGATTCCCACGGGTTGTCTAGTCACTGCTGGGACTCCATCAGGCCTGCTTCTGGGAGCAACACATGCTCTGAAGCAGGGGGGGACCAGCAGTTGGTGTCTGTCTGCTTACAAGTTCTGTGTCTCCTCCTCCTTCAGCGTTATATTGTGGGAGCTCTTGTGGGGCAGTGGCGAAGGCTGCACTGCTGTACGCAGGGCCAGCACCAGAGTTCCTGGCACCCTAGGCCCCGCCCCCGCAGACCCAGGAAGGTGAGAGCAGGGCAGGGTGGTGGCCTGTGGCAGACTCCAAGGGGTGCACGGGACACCCCACCGCTCTTGGCTTCCCCGGTCTGTGTAGCGGGGTGAGGTGGGCTCAGAGGAGAGCACATGCCAATGCACCACCCTACCGCTCTTGGCTTCCTGGGTCTGCGCAGACCCGGGAAACTGAGAGCGGTGGGGCTAGGGGAGGGGACACCTGGCAGCACCCCTGTAAGCCAGGTGGTGCCCTAGGGGGCTGCCTACCTGGCCTACTCCTGTGCGCAGGCTCTGGCTGTACACCTTCTCCCAGCAGTAAGCCCAGTGGTGGCGTAGTGGTTAGGGTGTTGGACTAGGATCTGGGAGACCCAGGTTCGAATCCCCTCTCTACCATGGAAGCTTGCCAGGTGGCCTTGGGCCAGTCACACACTCTCAGCCTGACCTACCTCACAGGGCTTTCATGATGAATAAATGGAGGAGAGGAGAACAAAGGAAGCTGCTTTGAGTCCTCACGGGGGAGAAAGGCAGTGTATATGTGAAGTAAATAATGAGAAGATGAGATTGCATTTATACCTCACCTTTCACTCAGGGCAACTTACAATCTCCTTTCCCTTCCCCGCCCCACAACAGGCACCCTGTGGGGTAGGTGAGGCTGACAGAGCTCTGAGAGAACTGCTTATGAGAGAACACATCTGAGAGAACTTGTGACTGACTCAGGGTAACCCAGCTGGCTGCATGTGGAGGAGTGAGATATCAAACGATAAATATAAGTTGATGGGGTGTGAATTGACAGAGACTTACCAAAAGAGAGATCTTGGGGACGTGGTAGATAACTCACTGAAAATGTCAAGACAGTGTGTGATTGCAATAAAAAAGGCCAACGCCGTGCTGGGAATCATTAGGAAGGGAATTGAAAACAAATCAGCCAGTATCATAATGCCCCTTTTTAAATCGATGGTGCGGCCTCATTTGGAATACTGTGTACAATTCTGGTCATCACATCTCAAAAAAGATTGTAACATTGGAAAAAGTGCAACAAGAATGATTAAAGGGTTGGAACACTTTCCCTATGAGGAAAGGTTAAAACACTTGGGGCTCTTTAGCTTGGAGAAATGTTGACTGAGGGGTGACATGATAGAGGTTTACAAGATTATGTATGGGATGGAGAAAGTAGAGAAAGAAGTAGTTTTCTCCCTTTCTTACAATACGAGAACTCATGGGCACTCAATGAAATTGCTGAGCAGTCGGGTTAGAACGGATAAAAGGAAGTCCTTCTTCACCCAAAGGATGATTAACACATGGAATTCACTGCCACAGGAGGTGGCAGCGGCTGCAAGCAAAGCCAGCTTCAAGAGGGGATTGGATAAACATCTGGAGCAGAGGTCCATCAGTGGCTATTAGCCACAGCATATTGTTGGAACTCTGTGTCTGAAGCAGTGATGCTCTGTATTCTTTGTGCTTGGGAGGGGAAACAGTGGGAGAGCTTCTAGTGTCCTGGCCCCACTAATGGACCTCCTGGTGGCTCTTGGGTTTTTTGGCCACTGTGTGACACAGTGTGTTGGACCGGCTGTCTAGTCTTTGTATTTATTGGGGGGGGGGGATATTTGTCTCCCTAGAGAGAGAACGTTGTCCAGAGTTTCCGGGCAGGGAAGATCTGGGTCCTGATTTGCACCGCTTTGCTAGCAAGAGGAATTGACTTCAAAGGAGTGAACATGGTCCTCAATTATGACTTCCCAAGTAGCGCCGTGGAATATATTCACCGGATCGGTGAGTAGAGATCCTGGGGCTCTTCTTTCTTTCAGCTTTATGGTGGGGAAGCATGCTAGCGGAGGACTTGTGTTGCTTGTTTGAGACCTCAGTCCTCAGTGTCTCCAAGCTTTAAAAAGAGAGAGAGAGAGAGAGAGAAATCTCCACCTGTAGCAGAACTCTGAGAAAACTTTTGCTGTTTAGCATCTTTACCTGTCCTTGGGCAGTGGCGAAGCTGTGTGGGTGCCCCAAAATTCAACAGGCAGCACAGAGCATGGTTCAGACAGTCTTCAGTTTTCACTCTAAAAAAAAGTTTCTGGCCCTCATGGATTGGGAAGATATTCCTGAAAATAGTGTGAAATCTCAGAAGCCAAGAAAGGTCCCTAGTGTTTGGGAACTGTGGTTGACAAGAAAACCTGAAAAAAATTGCAAAATAAAAAACTTATTGCTTCAGTTTGCACCTATACAGGGTGTGGGATTCAGTTTTTCTTAGGATAAAAACTGAATTGCCTGGGTGCAGAATTTAAGTTCCTTCTAAAAATTAAGCATAAAGAACATATATGCAGTAGTGACAGTTGTGAACTAGAAAGGCTGGCTCAGTAGAAAGTGGATCCTATACAAAGTGGAGCAGTTAAAAATGACACATTATTATGATCATTTCTCTTTTACTACACTTTCCCACCACAAGGAGTTTCAAAGTAACTGTACTATCACTAAACATCTATTCAAAAACCAACAAGGTGGAAGAAGACAAAATCATAAACGGACATATACTTAACACGCAAGCACAGATGGCAGAACCACAACTGTGTCCTGCTTTCTGGAAGCTAGCAACAGACTAACCCGGAAGGAGATGTGGAAGACGCCACTCCTGTAAACGGCCTTGCAGCCAGTAGACAATGGCATTATTTCTAACGAGGAAGGCCCTCTGAGCAGGTCTTGCCCACAGATGTACAGGAAGGCTCGTAGGGGAAGAGGCACATTTTAATCTAGTGCCTGGGAAACGTGGCTGTAGGTGGACCTTGCCATTACGCTCCCATGGGTTATATTTGAGACCTTTCTGTTGTTAGGTTGTTCAGCCTGTTTCACAAACACAATGGAATGATCGGTTTATTTCTTTAATTATTTCCCCCCCACACACACACACACACACACACGTAGTTGTGGAATCCAGTTTTATAGCCTGGAATTTGCTGCTGTGCAGAGAACTTGCTGATGACTGCTCTGGCAATTAATAGGCATTCTTTCTGTCGCCTGCTGTTCCATGTACACAATCCCCCTTTCTGTGTACCAGAATATACGTTAGAGAGAGAGTTTATCTTGCGTCTTCCCATCTGGCAGGTCGCACGGGGAGAGCCGGACGCACAGGAAAAGCAATTACTTTCTTCACCGAAGATGACAAGCCGTTACTAAGAAGGTACTTCTCTAGCTTTAGTGTGTTTGCGGATTGTAAAGCCGTATTGCGGCTGAGGCTTCTGTTTAGCAGCTGTGCAAATGGGAACTGGTAGGTGTGGGATTTATCATAGGTGGCCAGTCACCGGCAAGGAGGCGCTCTCCCTGTCTAACCTTTGTAGCATCCCAACAACTGATGAAAGCAGGGCCCCGTTTCTCCCCAAGTTCACACTGATATTGTACGATACAAGATCACACCTCTATGAGAGATGGCGGGAAGAAGAAATTGACATGGCTTGCAGAAAAGAAAAATGGTTGGAAGAAAATGATGTGGCGTGTCTGCCCCAGCCAGGGCTTCTTTTGTAGAAAAAGCCAAGCAGGAACTCATTTGCATATCAGTCTACACCCCCTGAAATCACCATTGTTTCACACAGGGCTTTTCTGTAGAAAAAGCCCAGCAGGAACTCATTTGCATATTAGGCCACACACCCCTGGAGTCACCATTGTTTCACATAGGGCTTTTCTGTAGGAAAAAGCCCAGCAGGAACTCATTTGCATATTAGGCCACACCCCCTGGAGTCACCATTGCTTCACATAGGGCTTTTCTGTAGAGAAAGCCAAGCAGGAACTTATTTGCATATCAGGCTACATCCCCTGAAATCACCATTGTTTCACACAGGGCTTTTCTGTAGAAAAAGCCCAGCAGGAACTCATTTGCATATTAGGCCACACACCCCTGGAGTCACCATTGTTTCACATAGGGCTTTTCTGTAGAAAAAGCCCAGCAGGAACTCATTTGCATATTAGGCCACACCCCCTGGGGGGTCACCATTGTTTCACACAGGGCTTTTCTGTAGAAAAAGCCCAGCAGGAACTCATTTGCATATTAGGCCAAGCCAGCCTAAAGTAAATGCATAAAAATGGAGCCTGGGGCTATGCATGGGAATTGGCTGCTTTTCATGGCTGCTGTAGAAATTAATTCAGTACTTCTCACTCCATGGTTCTGATTCCAAGGCCAGAACAAAATGCCTAAAGTTGATGAGGGTTGTTGCATCTGACTCCTTTTTCCTTTTTCCTCTTCTAGCATAGCCAGCGTTATTCAGCGAGCCGGCTGCCCTGTGCCAGACTACATAAAACATTTTCACAAACTGCAGAGGTACCTTATATGTTATTGGATTGAGGGAAATGGTGACACTAGGATGGGGGAGGGAGGTAAAAAACAAACAACGCTCTGTGGATTCGCCATGTTGGACAGCCATACTCATTGTGGTCTAGCCTGTTGCTGAGGCACCGAATCCTGACCTTGGACAGGAGCTCTGGAGGCAGAACACTGCAGCCCCGGGTGTTTGAGTCTCGAGCACACGCTCTAGCCACTTTCAGTCCCCAGCAGATTACAAGTGAAGGAAATAAATAAGTAAGGTTTTAATGGGCCACCCCTTGCTGCCTGGTGTACTTGGCATAGGCCAAAGTGCCCTCTGAAGCCGTGTGTTTGACCCCCTCCTCTGCCACAGGAGGCCTGCAGCAGTCTGTGTTTCACAGCTGGTGATGACTGCTCCGCTGCTGGGCTGCCCTGGCCCTCCACCGTGGCCTTGAAGGAGATGCCAGCCAGTGCTCCCTCTAAGCTGTGGAGTCTTGTGAGCAAAAATTCTACTGAAAGTTGTGAGCTAAGGCATGAATTGGTTTGCTCTGGGGCCATTTTTCCTGAACGAAGACAAAAAGTGTGAGCCAGAGGTTAAAAATCTGTGAGCTAGCTCTCACTGCCAGCAAAGGGGAAGGCCTGCCTTGGCTCTTGGCAAACGTTGACTTGGCAGGTCTCCTTCTGCCTGGCGCTGTGCAGTGACAACTTTTGCCTGACCACCCTCCCCACCTGCTTCTTGGGGTCCTCTCTAGACTTGCATAATTCCTCTCCTGCTCCTCCTTTGAGCTGCCTGCTAGAAGACTTGCATTATGAATTCTGTGAACTGACCTGTGTATATATTTGTTTTTAACTGCTGGGAGAAGGGAGAAAAAATGCAGTGACTTTCTAATGTAGCTCTTCCCCCACCCCTTCCACAAATGCCATTTGTTTTCAGCAAGCAAAAGAAGAAGCTGATGAAGAAGCCTTTGGAGAGGGAGCACATCCTCACGTCCCCTCGGTTCTTGCAGCGGAAAGCGAAGAGGAAAAGGTAAGTCACGCGGGCCTGGATATTCTGTGTCCTTGGGCAACAGTAGGGGGAGGCTTGGAAGTCTCTGCTTGTAAGTTTTCAGTGGGTCGGGGACATCTGGTCGGCCACTGTGCAAAACAGGATGCCGGAGTTCCATCAGGCACCTCTCTGATCCAGCATGGCTGCTTTTATGTGCTGATCAGAAAGGCATTTGGGAAAGAGCAGCAACTCTGCTTATGTGGTTCCACGCAGATATATGTGGAGGGAAAGCAAGAGAGTCATGGTGGGCTTATAGCCCTCTGTTCCATAGATGAAAGTAGGGACGTGTGCAGCGCTTTTCTAGTAAGTAAACGGAGTGGCTGCTTCTAGCCTTTGCCTCTGGCCTCTCTTTCACCAGTATTGACTCTGCCCTTAGCTTGGCCTGTGCTGATTCACAAGCAGTTGTGGGATGCATTCGCTTTATTAAAAATATGTTAACTGCCCTGTGATGTTATCCAAAAGATGCTGCCGTTATGAAAAGGCTGGCTTTGCTGCACAGCCTTGATGCATGCATTTCTATACCTTGGAGCAGAGCTACCCTGTGACCTGGATAGCCCAGGCTGGCCCAGTCTCGTCAGATCACAGGATGACGCTGGTCTGCGTTTGAATGGGAGACTACTGAGGAAGCCCAGGGTAGCTACACAGATGCAAGCAATGGCAAGCCTCTTCCCTTGAAAATGCTACAGGGTTGCCTTAAGTCAGCTGCAACTTGATGGCAAAAAAGAGCTGCCCCACTCAGGGATTTAACTGCGACGGACTGACCCCGGGGGGGGGGGACGGGGGAGGGAGGAGGTGGGGCTGAAGAACAGCCACTTTAGCAGCTTGAGCTAACATACTTTTAATAACAGGGCATTTCCAAATGGCAAAAACTAGGGAAACAGAGGCAGTAATTTCTCAGGTCTGGGAATAGGACTGTCTGTGGGACAGATGGAGCCTGTGTACGCTGCCTCCATTTGTCCATGGAGCCCCAGTGCCAGTCTGAGTCAGAAGTGCTTTGTGCTTGCCTTTCTGAGCACATGCCACAGCTTGAGCCTTTGCGTAGCTGCTCAGCCTCTGAGCATATCGTATTAACTGGAACAATAATACATTGGAGGTTCTGGATCTTAAAGCCAGTTTATAGCCTGGCAAAGAGTGTTAAGCTGTTTCTGAAACGTGCTCCGGCTAGGACTCTGGTGAACTGCTACAGATGGCAGCTTCTTAAGAATATCGGAAGAGCCCTGCTGGATCAGATCAGTGGTCTGTCTAGTCCAACGTCCTGTCTCACAGAAGTGGCCAGCTGTTTCTTCTTGGTCTGGCAACGAAGCATAGCAGCCAAGGCCTTCCACCCATGTTGCCTCCAGGTACTGGTATTTACAGGTTTACTACCTCTGAATATGGAGGTTCCATTTAGTCACCGTGGCTTGTAGCCATTGATATACCAGTCTCTCCTTTATCAGTCCCTCTTTAAAGCCATCTAGCTTCCAGATACATCTTTATATTAGATGTCCCAGTTTGCTTTCAGGGTGATATTGTGGAATTCAGTCAATCTTGGTGTTTTGACAGGAAGGGAGAGGTGTGATCTATAAAATATGCAGGACCCAGCTTCTTCAGGTAGCGGGGCTTGTAGTTGTCTTGCCCTGTTGCCCGATGAACTCATGTGCCAAAACCACCCCCATGTTGGGCACTGGCAGTCCAGGACAGAATGTGACTGGTAGCCTTAGGGCTGAATGGCACAGCTTGCTTCCCCAACATCTGCCCACGACTGGATTGATGCTGTCAGCTTGCCAGGCGGCATCATGGATGGCAGGCACCCGAGGCCTCGCTGAGGAGGAAGCCGGATGGAAATGGAGGAGACGGACCTTGAGAGGAAGTTCCCGAAGGGCCTTCCATTCGTCTTACGTGAAATGGGTTCTGAGAGCTGAAGAGCTTGCATCTAAATGGACTGCTGCTTTGTTATGGCTTCATTTAGGGAATAGTGCAGAAATGAAGAGTGCCTAAAAATCTTACACACAGGACTTTTTTTGAGCAGGAATGCACAGGAAGACGGTTCCGGCTGGCTTGATGTTAGGGGGTGTGGCCTAATACACAAGTGAATTCCAACAATGGTGGTCAGAGGGTGTGGTCTAATATGCAAATGAGTTACTGCTGGGCTTTTTTTTAAAAAAAAAGTGCTTCCCCACTGCTCCTTTCTCCAAGCACATCTTGTACAGCTGGCTTGGAGATGTAGGTCCTGGCTTTCTGCTATAAATGTGAATGATGTTGTTGTGCTAATATAGAGAGCCTGGCCCCTGTAATGTTCAGGCTTGAGAGAAGGTCTTCCTTCGCCTTTTCCTGTCTGTCTATCTGTCACAGTCACTGAACAGCTAATGTCTTCAGCCAGTGGTGTGATCGCAGCAGTGCCTCCTGGCTCCCACAGTCTCTATGGTGACTTTGGCTCCCCTGCCATTCCTCCTCCCTCTCCCACATCAGTACCTCAGGCAGGGAGCAGGGGACTGGCTAGAGAGGTCACTTCCTTTGGCTGATGCTGGCAAACTAGGTATTAGTGGCTTGGAGCAGCTTCAAACATGGACTTCAGTTGCATGTGCAAATAGTGTAATTAGAGAAACCATGTGGGTAGCAGGAAGGCTTTCTTCATATTTGAGCTTTTGGTGGAGGAGGCAGCCTTGTATAGGGGCTAGAGCACTGGTTGAGACCAGATTTAAGACCCCTGCTGAGCCATAAGGCTGACTCAGTGAACTTGGTCAGTGAGTCAGCATGAACTGCTTTGGGGGGGCGGGGATAAAAATGAAGGGAGGGACTCCATCATCCATTGCTGAGATTAAAGTGTGACAAATAGGTGGGTTCTTAGAACATGAGGTTAGAAATCAGAAACTGCACTTGGAGTCGTTGAAGTTAAAGAAGGGACACCTGCACTCACCCCTGGCCAGAAACACCACATTCTGTGACTCCTCTGGGCTGTGCTAGGAAATTATTTGGGATTCAGTTAATCGAAGATATCCCAATCCTAACCACTGGAATGTTCGCAGAAACCAACAGTCCCAAACACAGTGTATTAGCATGGATACTCTCTCTGTTGCTTCACACCCTGGCCTCCTTAAAAAAATTAGGAGTTTTATTCTGATTTATAGCAACTACCTGCACTTGCTTGGTTCTGCAGGGCTTGTGGTTAATACAGAGCTGTCATTTACATTGTGTTCACTGAGGAATCAGAGGCTCCTCTGAGACCTGTGGCTTGTTTTATTTCGAGATGTTCATAAAGCTGGACCCATTAACATTCTTCTAACCTTGCGCTTGTTCCCTCTTGTCTCCTCTGCCTTAGGATAATCTCCAAGAAAGGTGCAAAGAAGAATAAAGCCAAAAATAACAATTCTCAGTCACAGACTGAGTGCTTTGAAAAATCAGTCAAGATATAAAGATTCCTGGTTTGTAGGAATGTTGATTTCAGGACACTCAAGTGGTTGTTGACGGACCTGTGGGGTGGAGGCCTTCCTGTTGTGCTTTTTGACAACAGTGGCAAGCTTCGTTCCTGCCCAACATTCCCCTGCCATCAGTATTTCTGCCAAGCTCCACGCCTCCAGGTCATCATGCCCCGTTTCCCGAGGATGAGGCAGCATCAGCACAAAGCAGAACATTACAGACACCTGATCATTGCGTCGCAGGCCTGATGCTGTGCACTTTGAAGGGAACCCAGAAAAACATTCAACGCTGTGTCCTTTGAAGAGAACAACCGCATTTTCCTGGATTAATTCCATCCATATGGCTTGAAAGAAGTCACAAGTGTGGCTCCTGTTGAGCATAATATTTGAAGTTTGTGTTCTCAGAATAAATTTGTCCCTCAAATGGTTTTCTAATAGTCTGTATGTTAATGTGTTAATTCATTTGAAATGTGTTGGAGGAGAGTTTTACAGATACCATTGACCACCAAAAAGAAAGTGGCTTCTAGTTCATACCAAACCTGAGCTCTCTCCAGAAGCTAAAATGAGCCAACTGGGGCTATTGTACTTTGGTCACATTCTGAGAAGACAAGAGTTACTGGAAACAACAATAATACTAGGAAAAGTTGAAACAGCAGGAAGGGAGGAAGACTCAACAAGAGATGGATCAACTCAATCAAGGAAGCCACGATGTACATTATTTGTGGCCCACCTTCCTCCCTGGGATTCATGGTGGATCACATTGAACACATGAAGCTGCCTTCTGAGTCAGACCCCTGGTCCATCAAGGATCTGATTGTTGTCTACCCAGACAGGGTGTGGCTCTCCAGGGTCTCAGGCAGAGGTCTTTCACATTACCTATTGCCTGTTCCTTTTTTAACTGGAGATGCTGGGGACTGAACCTGGGACCAAGCAGATGCTCTGCTACTGAGCCACAGCCCTTTCCCACGGAGTATGTAAATACATTCCCCTGGTTGGGACATCATAAGAACATAAGAGAAGCCATGTTGGATCAGGCCAATGGCCCATCCAGTCCAACACTCTGTGTCACACAGTGGCCAAAAAAACCCAAATGCCATCAAGAGGTCCACCAGTGGAGCTAGAAGCCCATCCACTTTACCCCCACCCAAGCACAAGAATACAGAGCATCACTGCCCCAGACAGAGAGTTTCAACAATGTTGTGGCTAATAGCCACTGAGGGACCTCTGCTCCATCAAATAAACAATGCAGCAGTAGTTGACTTAGGAATCTGGAACCAACCAGGAATCTGAAATAGAGCTGAAGCAAAGCATAAGTGTTAACATGACATATTAAATGACACAAAATTTACATAGTAGAAACCTCATACAGCAACAGATAGTATGAACTATACTTGGGTATATAGTACATAGTCCCTTCAAACCCTTTCCCAGCATCTTTTTGAACCATTTTGTTATTATAGAGGAGGCTTTTATGTTTCCTATTTTCAACTTTTATTTTTCTTAGCAGCTTGCAAAAGCTAGGAGACATACTAGAGTGGTCAAGAGTGTAGCAGTTTGCTGCATGCACTTTTGCATCTTGGGGTTATTTGCAATTCTGCTTTTAGAAAACAGAGGCAGCTGTACTGTTGAATGTCTTAAATATGCCAGATTGTACAACTATTTATGCTAAGTTCTAAATGATGGGTATTACTTTATTAAAGTGGCAAAATAAAGTTTAGCTTTGATAAGATCACATCTATTCCAATTTTCCCTTGTATTATGGTGGGGGGTGGGGTGGGCTGGAATTCAACCCTTCTGGTTTTGAAATGCCTAGAATGTTTGCAGCTCTGCTTCCTGCTGCCATGTGCTCAGGACACACTCTGAGGGGATCTCATGTCCACTGCAAAGAGGGAAATCTTCTCAGTGATCACTTGATTTGTAAGCATTTAGCAAATGGCTTTTGACTAGACCTTTCGGGCTAGTTAGAGTCTTTGGAGGCACATACGCAAAAGCAGTGCTGATCTGAATTTATTCTGGACTCTCCATCCTCTTATCCCAAGTAGGCAGCATAGTTCTTCACCCCAAGTCCTGTGTGTATTGCACTGACCACTGCTGGTCAACCTCAGCAACCCAATATAAAGAGCACTTAAAACTTTTCACAAGCACCTGATCCTTTATGCATTCAGATCTCCCTTTCAGCATTTTTTATATTATAACAACATCAGCTGGAAAGCTGTCCACTTGGCCCGTGAGAAAGGCAGTGTCATCTTTCAGGGGCAAGAAGGAAACAAGGCATCACCACCCTAATGAGCAAGCTACTTCTGCCTAGAATTGTGAAAGGTGCTTCTTTACCAAGGGACAGAACATAAAACAAGATCAAAATCCCTTTATATAGCTGTATTGTGAAGTTACATTTAGAATAAATATTTGTAATACTCAATGTGGCCAAATCTGTGGATACATGAACAAACAAAAACCTCCAAAGGAAGTTTAGAATACCACTATGGGGCCAAAAGTTAAAAAACAATAGTTACTATATGCAATAGTTATATACAAAAGCCAGATGATTGATGGATGGATGGATAGATAGATAGAATTGACAAGATAGGAAATTCAATAAACAATGCAATAAGACTAGGGTTGTAGAACCAATCAGTCTAAAAACAAGAAAAATAGATGCATAGACATGCAGAGCCAAGCTTGCAAGCAACAGAGTAATTGACCGACATTCTCACATTTTGACATGTTACTGTTTTATTGGTTTCCCGCAAATGCTATCAAGACCAAATGTTCTCTCAATTCATTAATTTCACTATTCTGCCACTGGATTTTAACTGTATCACTTTGCATAGCTTAACCACTGCCCACCAGCTATATGTAGCCCTGCTCACTGTACCCCATTCCATTGTCTGATGAAGTGTACATGCATACGAAAGCTTACATTCTGAATAAAACTTTGTTGGTCTTAAAGGTGCTACTGGACTCCTACTTTGTTCTATGGCTTCAGACCAACACAGCTGCCCACCTGGATCTACTATCCCTCTATCCAGTTACCTATCAACAGAGCATTTCCCACAGGCCCAGGGGCGGTGGTCTCTCCATCCTGGATAGATCCAGGTGGGCAGCCGTGTTGGTCTGAAGCAGTAGAACAAAGCAAGAGTCCAGTAGGACCTTTAAGACCAACCAAGTTTTATTCAGAATGTAAAGGTTCATGTGCATTCCTACTTCAGATGAGGAATGAGGTGCAGTGATGTCCAAGTGTACATTTCCTTTCTTACAAGATGCATACACTCCGACATTACTATACCTCATTCCTCATCAGAAGAAGTGGGTATGCAGATGAAACCTTACATTCTGAATAAAAGTAAAGAACATCAGAGAAGCCATGTTGGATCAGGCCACGGCCCATCCAGTCCAACACTCTGTGTCACACAGTGGCCAAAAAACCAGGTGCCATCAGGAGGTCCAACAGGAGCCAGGACACGAGAAACCCTCCCACTGTGCCCCCCAAAGCACCAAGAATACAGGGCATCACTTGCCCCAGACATAAGAACATCAGAGAGGCCATGTTTGATCAGGCCAATGGCCCATCCAGTCCAATCCTCTGTGTCACACAGTGGCCCAAAAACCCAGGTGCCATCAGAAGGTCCATCAGTGGGGCCAGGACACTAGAAGCCCTCCCACTGTGCCCTCCCACAAGCACCAAGAATACAGAACATCACTGCCCCAGACATAAGAACATAAGAGAAGCCATTCTGGATCAGACCAATGGCCCATCCAGTCCAACACTGTCACACAGTGGCCCAAAACCCCAGGTGCCATCAGAAGGTCCATCAGTGGGGCTAGAAGCCCCCCCCAGCACCAAGAATCCAGAGCATCACTGCCGCAGACAGAGAGTTCCATCCATACCCTGCGGCTAAGAGCCACTGATGGACCTCTGCTCCATAGGCTTGTCCCTCATTTGCTGGTCTTAAAGGAGCGCCTTGGCTCCTGCTTTGTTCTCCCTCCGCGGCCTGGAAGCATCTCTGCCTCCCTCCCTCCCTCCCTCCCTGCTGCCTGCCGAGGCGGGCGCTGCGCAGGCGGAGGGCCGGGCGTGGCGCGCGGGGCGGCGGAGGCTCGGCGCCGGAAGTGGCCCAGCTGACAGGAGAGGCTGCCGCTGCCTGGGTGGGAGGGGAGGGGAGGCGGGCGGCAAGATGGCGCTGCGGCCGGGCCTGGGAGCCGCCGGCGCCTCCGCTGCTCCCGCCGCTGGCCCGCCGGGGGTCGTGGCCGGAGCCGCCTCCTCAGGCGCTGGGGGGGGCGGCGGCGCGGGGGCGGCGGGGCCTGCCAGGTAAGGGCCCCGGGGGGGAGGGGGGCGCGGGGGCTCCTTCGGGGGGGGGGGGGCTTCTCGTCTCCCTCCTCCTTTCCTTCGCGGCTCCTCTCTTCAGCCGCGGCTGCCCGGCCTCGTTTCTCCCGGCCTGACGCTCCCCAAAAGCAGAAATTCAATTCACTGCCACAGGAGGCTGGCCAGCGTCAAGAGGGGACTGGGGCAACATCTGCAGCAGGGGTCCATCGGCGGCTCTTAGCCACACTACAGTGTTGCAGCCCTCGGTCAGCGGCACAGATGCTGGGGGGCACAGTGGGAGGGCTCTAGCCCCACTGGTGGACCTCCTGAGGGCAGCTGGGCTTTTTGGCCACTGTGTGACACAGAGTGTTGGACTGGAGGGGCCATTGGCCTGATCCAGCATGGCTTCTGTTATGTTCTTATGTCTGGGGCAGTGATGCTCTGTATTCTTGGTGCTTGTCTGGGGCAGTGATGCTCTGTATTCTTGGTGCTTGTGGGAGGGCACAGTGGGAAGGCTTCTAGTGTCCTGGCCCCACTGATGGATCTCCTGATGGCACCTGGTTTTTTCTGGCCACTGTGTGACACAGCGTGTTGGACTGGATGGGCCATTGGCCTGATCCAGCATGGCTTCTGTTATGTTCTTATGTCTGGGGCAGTGATGCTCTGTATTCTTGGTGCTTGGCCACAGTGGGAGGGCTTCTGGTGTCCTGGCCCCACTGATGGACCTCCTGATGGCGCCTAATCTTTTTGGCCACTGTGTGACACAGAGTGTAGGACTGGATGGGCCACTGGCCTGATCCAACATGGCTTCTCTTATGTTCTTATGTTTGGGGCAGAGATGCTGTGTATTCTTGGTGCTGGGGGGGGGGGGGCACAGTGGGAGGGCTTCTAGTGTCCTGGCCCCACTGACGGACCTCCTGATGGCAGCTGATCTTTTTGGCCACTGTGTGACACAGAGTGTTGGACTGGATGGGCCACTGGCCTGATCCAACATGGCTTCTCTTAAGTTTGGGGCAGAGATGCTTTGTATTCTTGGTGCTGGGGGGGGCACAGTGGAGGGCTTCTAGCCCCACTGGTGGACCTCCTGATAGCACCTGGGGTTTTTTGGCCACTGTGTGACACAGAGTGTTGGAGTAGATGGGCCATTGGCCTGATCCAACATGGCTTCTCTGATGTTCTTATGTCTAGGGCAAGTGATGCTCTGTATTCTTGGTGCTTGGGGGGCACAGTGGGAGGGCTTCTAGTGTCCTGGCCCCACTGACGGACCTCCTGATGGCACCTGGTTTTTTAGCCACTGTGTGAAACAGAGTGTTGGACTGGATGGGCCATTGGCCTGATCCAAAATGGCTTCTCTGATGTTCTTTTGTTCTTATGTTAAAAATTCTGTTGTCATCCACACAAAATGTGGTTATCTTCAGTAGGTGAATGGTGGGGAAGAACTGCCTCCTCGGAGAGACAGGTTTTCCCATCGGTGTCATTGCTGGCATTGGAATGAGGGCGTATGAACATATATGTGAACATATATGAAGCTGCTTTCTACTGAATCAGTCCCTCGGTTCATCAAAGTCAGTCTTGTCTACTCAGACTGGAAGTGGCTCTCCAGGGTCTCAAGCTGAGGTTTTTCACACCTACTTTTTAGTTGGAGATGCCGGGGATTGAACCTCGAGCCTTCTACTTACATATGAATATATGAAGCTGCCTTCTACCGAATCAGGCCCTCCTCGGTCCATCAAAGTTAGCATTGTCTACTCAGACTGGCAGCGGCTCGCCAAGGTTTCAAACTGAGGTTTTTCTCACCTACTTGCCTGGGCCCTTTTTAGTTGGAGATGCTGGGGATTGAACCTAGGACCTTCTGCTTACATATGAACAAATGAAGCTGCCTTCTACTGAATCAGACCCTGGGTCCATCAAAGTCAGTATTGTCTACTCAGACTGGCAGCAGCTCGCCAGGCTCTCAAGCTGAGGTTTTTCATGCCTACTTGCCTGGATCCGTTTGGAGATGCCGGGGATTTAACCTGGGACCTTCTGCTTACCTAGCAGATGCTCTACCACTAAGTCACCGTCCCTCCCCAAATGGGCACTTCTATTGATTAATAATTGTGGCTGTGAACCATAGCAACACAGTCAGTTACTATACCCGCTTTGTATTGTGAAGTGCCATTTGTGGCGATAACTGTATTGGATGTGTGATCTGGAGCTAAAGAACTTTTTAAAGAAGGGAAATAAAGCTGGTGTTTGGGTGACAGGCGCTTGTCTTCTCAACTTGTCTGATGCTGGGAGTTTTATATTATTTTTTTCTTTTGTAAAGTGGGGGCAAGTATAAGCCATCGGGTTTGGAATCACCGGGCTTTTAAAGATTATTTTAATTATTGTTTTTAAATTATTTAAAAATTAACTAGTTGCATAGGAATTTAATAATGCTGCCTAATGGAATAGCTAAAATGTGTGTGACTCAAAGGGATGGCCTCCCTCTTGTTTGGACCAGTTGTCTGTTTTAGGAGTGCAGGCTCCTTGGGGCAGGGGCCCTTCTTCCCTGTTGATTGCAGTTCCCAACTAGAGTAGGCTCAGGTGGGCAGCCGTATTGGTCTGAAGCAACGGAACAAAGTTTGAGCCCACTGGCACCTTGAAGACCAGCAAGATCTGGGCATAAGCGTTCATGTGCATGCATTTTCTGTTGTGTGCATTTCCTGTTGGGGGGCCAAGGTCATATTGTCAAGGGGGGAGCATCATTGGAGAGGAGCATTAAGAGTGTAGGAGCTCTTATTCCTTAATATGCATGCAGCTTTACTTGATGTGCTAAAGTGTTTCTTTATTCACCCTTACAGCAGTTGTGTTGGGAAAGAGGCAGGGAGTTTGGTAGGTGTGTCATGTATAATTAGATCTTGAGGACAGTAGGGTGAAGAGGTTAAGAACTTCTGTGTAGGGTGCAGTAAGACAGGCCTTGACAAATTTGCTTTGGCTGTATGAGCCACCCCCAAACTTTAGGAGCCAGGCTTATTTTCCAGCCTTCAGGGTTTTATATGTTTATAGCCATACTTTCTAATGACTTCTGTCACAAAACGTAATCCTAGACTCTTCACAGTTGGTGATTTTAACCCCACCCCCCCTGTAACCTCTGTCATCTAACTAAGCTTTGTAGTTCTTCTGAGGATCACCAAGAAGCTCTTATAGATGAAAACTCTAGGTGCTACAATAGAATTTCTAGGTTCCAGGGTGCGCTGGGGCCCATATTTGTCAAGCCCTGCAGTAAGCATCAGTGGTCTGACCATTGCTGATGGTTTGTACCCTTGGTCAGCAACTAGATTTATGGAAGGGCTGCAGAGATAATGAAGGGTGGCAAACATGGTGCCACCCACCTAGGGATGGAAGGACAGTGGGTGGCATCCACAGGACCATTCGGTTTGGGGGCAGAAATGGTAGCACAATGCATGATGCTGTGCACCGTCATTTCATCCTCCAGACCTTTCTCCTGCTGGTCCAGGGAGCAGAGGCAGGAGGGCGGGCCTAGCAACTGGAGCCCGCCCACCAGAAACAAGCACCCGGCAAACCTACTCCCACCTGCCACAAGGTGGATTGGCAGTAAGGTCTGGCTCATACATGCAGGGGAATTGGGTAGTAGAGGCCTGACCAGGGAGAATGAACTGCTGTGCTCTACATTCTGAAAAACTCTACTGTGTTCACAAACTCCCTGGAATAACCAGCAGGTCAAGCCAAGAAAAAGGGAGAACTTTTGCCCCCTGTTCTGCTTGCTTTCTGTCTGCATGACTTCTTTAAGGTGAAAGAACATTAAAAGATGGGCTCTTACTGATCCCTTAAACATTACAAGGGTTTTAAAATTATTCATTTCACTCACTTTTCCATCAATCCTATTAAGTAGATTACTTGTTATTCTCATACAGGCAATGGTAACCTGACTGATGCTTCTTAATAAGTCCATATCAGAAGTGGGGATTGAGACTGTGTGGCAAATTCAAAGCAATTGTAGTTTAGCTTCTTCCTAACACTCTCCTTGTCTTTTCTTTCATAGCAACAATGAATGGTGTGGTTCAGTTTCCTTCCTTTTTTAGAGTATATTTATGAAGAACATGGGGATTCTAAGTATATGCTGCAGCTAGTGATCATTTTGTATTAATTAACATGGGACAAATGACAACTGGATGGTCCTTTTGTACATGTGAGCAGCCCGACTCTCAGCTTCAAGCTCGTTTCCATTCCATCTACAAAGATTTTTTGCTATGAAATTATTGCACATTTGCCTATTTTCATGGGTGAAAATAATAGTTTTCGCACTCTGGAGCTGTGTTCTATTTAATATGCATCATTTTCATGTGTTTAAAATGTAGTGACTGTGAAAACTAATAATTAGTGTTCGTCTCTGTGCTTCAGTGCTTTCAGTGTCCCATTTTGTGCCTGTGTGTATATATAAAATTGATTGCTTTCTTTTTTCTTGTTGTTACAATGGAGTTCAGTTAAGATGTAATGCGAAAATGGGTTTCTTTTAACTGTGATTAGTTTATGGAACCAGGGTTTGGCTTTGAGACCATAGCTGCTGGCTTTCCTTGACAAATGATTTCATTCCCTTTGTTCTAGTCAGGAATTACCGTATGTCTGGATGTCTAGGTTTGTACAGCACTCAAACCATAGCTAAAAACTAACTAGTAGCTAATAAAACAAATTTAAGTAACAGTTTCTGATCCTGGATTTTTGTTTCTTAGCTAAGCATTTAGCTTGGCTTGCATTTAGATGATCATCTAACTATAGAACAAAGTAGGAGTCAAGTCACACCTTTAAGACCAACAAAGTTTTATTCAGAATGTAAACTTTCGTATGTATGCATACTTCTTCAGACAAGGGGATAGGGTACAGTGGGCTGAAATACATGTAGTTGATGGGTTAACCCACCAGCTATATGTATTTCAGCCCATTGTACCTTATCCCCTCGTCTGAAGAAGTATGCATGCATACGAAAGTTTACATTCTGAATAAAACTTAGTTGGTCTTAAAGGTGTCACTTGACTCCTACTTTGTTGTACTGCTTCAGACCAACACAGCTGCCCACTTGGATCCATCTAAGTATAGTTACCGTATTTTTCGGTCCATAAGGCGCTCCGGACCATAGGACGCACCTTCCTCCTGGGGGGCAATCCGCTGCCTCTGCCTCCGATCCGGCGCTTCCCCCGCGCCTGCCTGCCTGGCTCCATCTTCTTCAGGCAAGCGCTGGGATCGCTCCACGTGGTCCCACCGCAAACCCAGCGCTTCACAAGCACCGGCTGCAAAATACGGTAGTTTACTTAAACCATGGTTTTGTGTGATGTCTGAACCAAGCCTTTGTATTGGAGAGAAGCCTGCCTCAGATAAGATAGTGTCTGTACCTTTTATCTTGCCTTCTATATAGTGCAAGATACCTGTTGCAGTTAGGCATCCCGGAAACCACAGCGGGATTGTAGCTGTTGTGCATATTCAGAAGGGTGGCTCTGTAGTTTGCTCTTGAGCTGTGATACCTTAAAAAAAAAGGAGTAAAAGAAGGAGATTACAAAAGAAAAAGAAAAAAATAACTATCTGGCAATATGGTTTACATCTGTTACAGGTGAATATTACTGTATTCATATATGCAGTTTTAATGTGTTTATTCAAAAATTTAGATCCAGCTTCCCTCCCAAATTGGGGGCTCATGTGGCTTATGTACAAATTATACAGCCCCCCCTCCCCCTCTCCCACATTAACAGAGAGGTACAAAACAGGCATTTAGGACACTCTTCCAGCTTACTCACTGAATGATAGGTGTGCAGTGAGAAAGAAAAGCCAGCTTTTTAGACCAATGGCCCCCAACCTTTTTGGCACTAAGGACCAGTTTCATGGAAGACAATTTTTCCACGGACCGGTGGGGAGGGGGGGTGCTGGGGTTTTTGTCATCCCAGGCTGCCCCCCCACCCATGCCACATCCCTGCTCCCCTTGGGGGGGGGGTCTTTAAATGGGGTGGGAGACTGGGGCTGTTTCTGCCTTCCTCTCCCATTGAAGGACCCCTGCCGATCAGCTAATTGGTGGAAGTCTATAAATGAGGGGTAGACTAAGGTCACAGCAGTGCAGCCCCTTCTGCCAGCCTGGGACCCAGGTGGATGAAAGAGGCGATGTGGCCTTGCAAGGGGAGGCAGCCTTGGAGCGAGGCCGTGCCACCTCCTTAGTCCAGGGCTGCGCTACCTTGCTCCATGCCACGGTTGCTAGCAGGCCACGGACCGGTACTGGTCCACGGCTCGGTGGTTGAGGACCCCTGGTTTAGACCCATCTGCAATTTTTTAAAAAAAGATTTTTCTCGTAGCCCAATAATAGCAAAGAGAAGTTTTGAATTGGTGTGATCTGATTCAAGAGAGTTATGCTTAAAGAGTTTCAAATGATGGTGAAAAGTGCCGTCAAGTCACAGTTTATGGTGACCCTGTAAGGGTTTCCAAGGCAAGAGATGAAACAGAGGTGGTTTGCCCTTGCCTGCCTCTGCACCACAATCCTGGATTTCCTGGGTGGTCTCCCTGATTAGCTTCTGATTGGGCTAGCCTGGGCCATCTAAGTCAGGCAAAGAGTTTTAAACAGCTCCTAAAACGTAGCTCAACCTGACTTGGATAGCCCAGGCTCGCCTGATCTCGTCAGATCTCGGTAAGAGTGTTGGCCCTGGCTGGTATTTCAGTGAATTCACTGCCACACATAGCCAGCTTCAAGAGGGGATTGGATAAACATCTGGAGCAGAGGTCCATCAGTGGCTCTTAGCCACAGCGTATTGTTGGAACTCTCTGTCTGTGGCAGTGATGCTCTGTATTATTGGTGCTTGGGGGGCACAGTGGGAGGGCTTCTAGTGTCCTGGCCCCATTGATGGACCTCCTGATGGCACCTGGAGTTTTTGGCCACTGTGTGACACTGAGGATTGGACTGGATGGGCCATTGACCTGATCCAACATGGCTTCTCTGATGTTCTTACGTTTGGGGCAGAGGTGCTCTGTATTCTGGGTGCTTGGGAGGGGCAACAGTGGAAGGGCTTCAAGAGAGTTACCCTTAAAGAGTTTCAAGAGGCCCTACTGATGGACCTCCTGGTGGCACCTGGTTTTTTTGGCCACTGTGACACAGAGGAAGTGTTAGACTGGATGGACCATTGGCCTGATCCAACATGGCTTCTCTGATGTTCGATCAGAGACCACCAAGGAATCCCAGGATTGTCCCATGGAGGCAGCCAGTGGTGAACCACCTCTGAACGTCTCTTGCCTTGAAATCTCATAGGGTCACCCAAATTCAGCTGTGACTTGATGGCACTTTCCAGCAGCCGTATATAGTTCATTTCCTGATCGTCTGTTTGTCACACCCTATTGTATCTGAGAGCAGGATCAACTTGTTCTCTGACAGACAGGTGTATGTATGTTTTGTGGAAACTTTTGTGGGCTAACTTATTAAAAACTGTAAGTTTATATCCACTCGAGTCAATACATATCCTATCAGGGCTACTGTGAGAGACTACAGATTAGGCAGGGGTACGGAACGTTGGCTCTCCAGATGTTTTTTGCCTACAACTTCCATCAGCCCCAGCCATTGGCCATGCTGGCTGGGGCTGATGGGAGTTGTAGGCAAAAAACATCTGGAGAGCCAACATTCCCTACCCCTGGATTAGAGTGTGGATGTTTTTTTAAAAGTCCTCATATTAAAGTCAGTAATAATGGTGATAAAAGTATTTGAATAACATGATTCACTTTTGGCAGAATAACATCATTGGTGGAGCCTTACCAGTATGCCGGCTGCATTTTAATACCTGAGAGAATTCTTGTTTTGTGAGTTTCTTAAAGGAGAGCTGGGCTGTAATTAGCACGAGTGTTTCTTTATAGATGCTTATAAATAAGTCACTTGCTTCTCTAGAAAGGCATGAATGTTTAATGATCTGGCCTTCATTCGCTTGCCTCATGAAATGGTAACCAGCACTGCTTCTTGACTGAGTTGTGCTGTGCATCAGATCAACTTGTGCGTCTGCCCGCTTGCTTCTCAGGGGAATCCTGACGTAGAAGCAGGAGGAATATTATTCATTTATGGAACTGCTGATGCAAATGTGATTTCAGCAGGAGGATTTCAACGTGATGTGCTGGTTTTGAGCAGACGTCAACAAAGCAAGCTGCAGAAGAAGAAAATGTCTGTCTTTTTAAAAATGTTGTCGGTCGCATTCAGGATCTTATAGTTCAAAAGACTGGGTGATAATCACAAGAACAGGTGGTGGAAGGGGTGCTGTGATTCTGAGCTAGGAGTGTGCTGACTACAGTGCCAGGGTTTTTAACTCTGATGAGAAGAGAAGGCTGTACTGGCAGGTAGGAGAAAAAAGGAACTAGGTGTGAGGCCAAACAGTTGATTAGATCTTTTAGATCCCACCTTGAAGATCTAATGAACTGCTCTACCTTGTACCTTGTGCCTTTTGGAGCCAGTTTGGTGTAGTGGTTAAGTGTGCGGACTCTTATCTGGGAGAACCGAGTTTTTCCCCACTCCTCCACTTGCACCTGCTGGCATGGCCTTGGGTCAGCCATAGCTCTGGCAGAGGTTGTCCTTGAAAGGGCAGCTGCTGTGAGAGCCCTCTCCAGCCCCAGCCACCTCACAGAGTGTCTGTTGTGGGGGAGGAAGGGAAAGGAGATTGTGAGCCGCTCTGAGACTCTTCGGAGTGGAGGGCGGGATATAAATCCAATATCTTCATCTACCTCACAGAGTGTCTGTTGTGGGGGAGGAAGGGAAAGGAGATTGTGAGCCGCTCTGAGACTCTTCGGAGTGGAGGGCGGGATATAAATCCAATATCTTCATCTACCTCACAGGGTGTCTGTTGTGGGGGAGGAAGGGAAAGGAGATTGTGAGCCGCTCTGAGACTCTTTGGAGTGGAGGGCGGGATATAAATCCAATATCATCATCATCTTCTTCTTCTTCTTTTCTTTTAATTTTGATGCACATCCTAAGGAGGGCTGGACCAGATGCAACAATTGCCCCTCCAAGGAGTGCTACACACTTTTCTTTATGTTAAAGGTGATGATTGGCAAACGGGACACAGCTGTGTGCACTGGACCGTGGTAACACATGTCTTAGAACATTTAAACTGAGCAGCTTTTCACAAGCCAGTTATTTGGAAAACATCAACCCATAGTGCAAGATCAAAGCACTTTGCATCACTTGTTAGTGACAAAAGACACCGTTATGCGGCCAGTTTTCCCTCTTGTTGCAGTCTTCACTTGACGAGGCTAACCAAAGATTCTCTCTTGTCCAAAAGCTCAGTGCTCTTAACAATTTATGAAAAGGAGAAATTAATACTTGTGGTGAGTTTCTTCTTTGCCTGCAGTGTTGCCGTTAGCTGTCATACTGAATTTGCTGGTTGCTAAAATTCTGAGCAACAGATGACTCTTTGGTGCTGTTTGCAAACAGAACTCCTAACGCCTCTTGTTAAAGAGGCATGATTCTGCTTTAAAGCAGGGGTTCATTGTTCTTTCTGCATAGATTTCACTGGACATGTTGTTTATTTCTTCCCTTTCTTTCCCCTGCTTCCACAAAGCATTTTTCTCAAATAATTTGAGTATAAAGTAGGTCAGTATTTTTTGACAGATGTAGAGAGAAGTCCATGATAGATACAGTTCATCTCTGCATGCCCTGTGTGCCATCTCCCACTACATTTCTGTATGGGATACCTGGCGGTGAGTATCAGGGAGGAAAGTAGGTTTTGCTTTCTTCATAATAGGATGCAACATAACAGCATGTACCTGTAGGAGAAAATAGCCATTCAGTTACACAAGAAAAAGTAAACAGGTATACTTGGAATGTACATGTGCAGACTCTACTGGTGTGCTGAACACTGTTCCTAGTGACCTTAGCTATTGGGAATCAAGCCTGCTCATATGTGCGTAGCGTTGTATCTTCATTTTGCATAGTGCCATTCTGGGTTCTCTTTCTTTGTCACGCCAAAACATTAAGCAATGTTGGGGGAGTGCGTGTGTATGTGTGTGAGAGAGAGAGAGATGTAAAAGTAACACTGAGGCAGTGTTTTGCAATATTGCTTTTATTTTTCAAAATTGTAAACATGATTTCTTTTCCCTATTTCAGCTTCATGTTTCCTGTGCCAGGTGGTCTTGGCCCTCCTCAAGGTATGTACAGATGTCAAGAGTTGTGCAAACCGCCTAATTTAATGGCTAGAGACTGTAATTAGATCTTTGCTTGTGAGGATCAGAGATAAACATGTCTCTGGGGATTTTAGCTGGCATGTTATAGTGTAGAGCTACAGTAATACTAGTTGAAGGGAAGGTGTTGGCTTGTTCTCGAAGACCCCCAGCCCTCTTACACCCCTGCCCTTCCACCATAAGGATATAATACCCACAATTCCTTGGAGGGAAGATGGAACCTCTGGTACACTAGAATTGGTGCGGGACTAAGTTTTATGTGCTCTTTCTCCCATGGGCACAACATCTCCACATGGTCCTTGGCTATTGATAAGAGTTTACATGAGCACTGGCATTAACCAAGCTTGATGCTAACCAGGAAACTGGTTTAGAAATAGTTTCCAGTCCTTAACTTCATTCATGGTTAATGCTCTATGTGCTGACATAGATGTTAACCATGGTCAACATATGGACTTTGGCATAGCATTCAATGGTACATTTTCACCTTGCATCCAATGGTACATATGAACATATATATGAACATATGAAGCTGCCTTATACTGAATCAGACCTTTGGTCCATCAAAGTCAGTATCGTCTTCTCAGACTGGCAGCGGCTCTCCAGGGTCTCAAGCTGCGGTTTTTCACACCTATGTGCCTGGACCCTTTTTTGGAGATGCCGGGGATTGAACCTGGGACCTTCTGCTTCCCAAGCAGATGCTCTACCACTGAGCCACCGTGCCTCCCCAATGGTACATCCAATGGTACATTTTCACCCTGCCACACTCACCACCCCTTGCCTAAATCAATCTGAAAAGCAAGGGCATTAGTTACTCTAGCACAAGGGTCCCTAATCTTTTTGAGCCTGTGGGCACATTTGGAGTTCTGACATGGCATGGTAAGTTCAGCAACAAAATGGCTTCCTCAGGAGGTGGAGCCAGCCATAAAGTGATTGCCACAGCTTAATTTCAGTAACATAGTATAGATCTTTGTGCTGTGGTGGCAGCTGCTACTATAGCTTTTAAAAATTTGCACAGCCAATCAGAAGTCTTTCTGAGCAAAAGCCGCCCCACCCACTTCCTAAAAATACTAGGTGGGTGCTAGAAAAGGTGTCAGCAGGTGCTATGGCACCCACAGGCACCATATTGGGCACCCACCTTGCTCCAGCATTTCTGTCTCTAAGCTGATTCCCAAAGCATACATCGAAACCCTGCTCCAAACGGCAAAGCCATCTCTCATGCAAAGCCAGGTGGAGTACCAGATCAGGTTCAAGGTTCTGGTGTTAGCCTACAAGGCCCATAATGGTCAAGGACCCATGTATCTTTGGGAACACCTCTCCTGGTATATCCCTCGAAGAGCATTGTGCTCAGCAGATGAGAACTTACAGGTGGTCCCCAGCCCAAGAGACATCTGGCTGTCCTCAACCAAAGCCAGGGCGTTTTCCGCCCTGACTCCAATCTGGTGGAGCTCTCTGCCAAACAGCATTTGTGCCCTGCGGAATTCAATGCAGTTCCACAGGTCCTGTTAAGGCTGAGATGTTTGGTTGAGGACAGTGACAGCTTCCATCTGTCTGGAGCTTCCTGTTCTCTGCATCCCCCCTGTACGGCGGTGGCACAGTTGGAAGTTTTTAATGCCATCAAATTAGGTCAATTATTGTACTTCTGCTGTTTTAATTGTGAATTCAAATATATGACTGTATTTTTATTGATGTATTCTGCCCTGAACCCTGCTGTTACAGGGGAGAGTGGTCCAGAAATTTAATTCAAGAAGTAAATGAATAAATAATTGGTAGTTACTGAGTCAGTAGGCGAGGACATTATCGCCTACTCCTAAGGAATGTTGCATCTCATGGGGTTTGGGGGGCAGGGTGGGTAGGTTGATGGAATGCTTTCTCATGCATCATCAATTTAAGCAATTACCTGAGCTCATTCAAAGGTAATTTGTGCCACAGAGGAAAGAGGGCTGGCGGAAGCAAGCACGTGGTCTCGCGACCCAGCCCTACTTCCTTAACTTTGGTTAATGGACAGGCTTTGGTGTGTCTGCTCCGGCCCAGAGGAAATATACTTTTAGTGTAACAGTGAACTAATTTTAGCTAAAAGAGAATAAGAATACTAACTAGTCTTTAATGTGTTGGTGCAGGCATGATCCGCATGCAGCAACAAGGCTTCCCTATGATGTCGGTCATGCAGCCCAACATGCAAGGCATGATGGGTGTGAATTATGGCTCTCAGATGCCTCCTGGAACAATGACCATGCAGGTTTGTGCCCAGTGCTTGGTATGTGACTTTGGTTGTTGCTTGTTGACCCTAAGCCTTTTGGTTTTAATCTGTATCTAAAAGAGTGACTCCAGCTGATCTTGGCAAGAGGATGAAAACCTAAGCAAGACATGCTCTTACCATGCTAGGATTTGGACAGGAATTAGCAAATTTATATACTGCCTTTCCATGAGCTGAGGAAATCTGCTCTCAGAGACTTTACAGAAATATTGTTTGGCTACAGCTCTGCTCACAACCTGAGTTTGATCTCAGCAGAAGCCGGGTTCAGGTAGCCGGCTCAAGGTTGACTCAGCCTTCCATCCTTCCGAGGTTGGTCAAATGAGTCCCCAGCTTGCTGGGGGGAAAGTGTAGGTGACTGGGGAAGGCAATGGCAAACCACCCCGTAAAAAGTCTGCCATGGAAACATCATGGTGCAATGTCACGCCAGTATCGGAAACGACTGGTGCTTGCACAGGGGACTACCTTTACTACTTCTTTTTTACTCCACTGCTTTGCAACTTGTTTGTGGAATTTTCTTAATATCCGTGAGTTATGATGAAGCTTAGGAGGATGTGCGGTAGACAAGGGTTTCCCAGCCTGTGGGCCCCAACTCAGAAGTGGGTGGAGAAGCCTGTGAAAATGGGCCCCAGGCTTTTACAGTTTGATTTGTGAATGCTCTGTCTTCTAAAAATTGGGTCAGCGTACCAAATAAGTTTGGACTGAGTGTCGCCATACCAAAAAAGGTTGGTAACCACCACAACTGTGTCCATCCTCTTGACTAAAATGGGGTAACATTTAAACATACATTTGATATAGGGAAGTCTTCCATCAGGTAAGCCATCCAAGTATTTTTCCGTGAGTTCTTGCCCTTATGAATATATTTGTTTCCTATGGTAGACTTAATGCGATGGTGCCACTGATTTGAAACCAACCAAAAGGTTTCTTGCAGCAGTTTTGTGCTGCTCCGCTTCATGGGATGGCTCACACACCCAGCACATTTTTAACAATCTGGTGACTAATCTATAAAAACGAATGAGTGTTCCTAATGGTTCTGGGTTTATCTTTGAGTGCTGAGGCTTCCCTGTAAACAGAGATCGTGAAAGTTCCAGGCCATTGAAACCATTTATTTATTTGTAATTTATATCCCGCCCTTCCCACCAGGTGGCTCAGGGCGGCTTACAGCATATAAAATCTAACATGAGAATATAAAACATTTCATACAATTTACATAATTAAAATTTAAACAATTCAGACAGTTTACATCATTAAAATATTAAAACATACAAGTTCAGTGCTTGGGCTTAAGTTACAAAGCAGTGACCAGCAATTCTGCATATCTAGGTGTCTTTCTTTAAAAAGTGATAGTTTCATGTTGCAATTTCAAACTTGTGTTGCAGGGTGGCATGCCTTTGGGTCCAATGCCCACAGCTGGAATGCCATACATGGGGCAGGCTCCCTTCCTCGGAATGCGCCCCGCAGCTCCTCAGTACACCCCCGATATGCGGAAGCAGTTTGTCGAAGAGCAGCAGTAAGTGGTGCTTCGCTTTCCTGTCGGAGGTGGGGGCAAGAAGAATTGTTTGTCCGTCACAGCCTCTGCATTGACAAAGCGCTTAACCAAGGGGCTGGCACGTAGAATCATGTTCTCTCTGCCGCCTGCCACAGACATTCTGTTCTTGGTGTCATTGGCAGTGGTCTTTGTAGCTAGTTAAGCAGGCTCCTCAACCCCAAATTCAGGCCTGGCTTTGGTCTGGTCTACATGCGTAGCAGAAAGCAGTGATAGAATTTGTGAAGTAGTAGAATGAGCAATATAGCTTCAGACTGCATGTGGGAAGAATCATGCTTTTAATGCTTTCTCCTGTAAAAACTTCTCGCAAATAAGAAATTAGTAGCGTATCAGAGAGAGACATTCTAAACTAGCAGACCTTTGCATGATATGCTAGTTTTGGCTTACAGGCAATAATGTAAGGGAACTTTGAAAAACTTAACCCCTTACTTGCAATCTGAAACAGGTACAGTTCACATTACCATTTCATTACATTCAAAAGCATCGTTTCACATCTTTAGTTTGAAGTGATACAGTTTGTTTTACCCTCTCACTGCTTTATGTGTGAGGCCTGGTCTACTTTCTGCTTCACAGTAGACCAGGGCTTAAGAGTTTTGAGCAAAGTCCCACGCTGGAGAGTATGGGTAGGGAGATCCCGATAAAACTTACATGTCAGCTTGAAAGAAAAAAGGCTAGGAAACTGCTTCAGCTGTAGTTTGCTTGGTGTAGACCTAGTGGTTAATTGTGATTTGCAAACCCACTTCAAACCATGCTTCTGCATCCCGTCTGGAACACCATTTAAGTATTTAGATGGTGCTGAACTATGGAAATCTGTAAAACAAATTATGGTAAGTGTTATGTCTGTACAGGACTTAAATAAAGTTTTTAAAATTAGAATGGCTTGTGCATCATTGCAGGAAAAGGTATGAACACCAGCAGAAGTTTTTGGAAGAGGAAAGGAAAAGACGCCAATTTGAAGAACAGAAACAAAAACTAAGGCTTTTGAGCAGTGTGAAACCAAAGGTATGTACAAACACTAATTCAGTGGCCGCCTCTTAAAAGTTCTGTGAAATAATTACACTTTATCCTTCTGCTTGACTGGAAAATCAAAGCAGCTAACAAAACTCAAAACCAGTAAAAACGTATCACCAAGAATTCACAGTAATTGTTTGGCTTCTGTTTGAAGGCAACACCAGAAGTTTGCTGCTGGGAAGCTGTGAACTGGGTACAGCTGCTTTTGAAACACGCACCAGTTTTTCAACAGAAATCTAAACTACTACTTGGCCCATTTCAAAGTATCTTACGCTTGTATTTCAGATGGGTGAGAAAAGCAGAGACGATGCATTGGAAGCTATTAAAGGGAACCTGGATGGTTTTTCCAGGGATGCTAAACTGCACCCTACACCAACGTCTCATCCCAAAAATGCAGGTATTTTATTTTGGAGAAAACCCTTGAAATCAAACATGTAATTATGTGGTTTAACATTAATAAAAATACATTTAATTTGCCAAATCTTCCTATTCTTTACTGTGGCTGGGTCATGGTAAATGTTATGAAAAATCAGTTGGCATGTCTAAAGATTGTAAGAGGTAGATAGCAGATTCTAAGTTTTGTTGTTACAGATCCACATGCATGTCTGTTTTCACCTTGGATGGGTACTGTTTGACTGTGTTTCATTCTAGTACTGTGGTCCTTAAACTATGCTCCAAAATCTACTGATGATGCCCGGATTAAAGTGGATGTATATGGGAGGTTTCCGCAGCCTGCGGAACAAGCAGCCTTCTTTTCGTTTTTGAACGGAAAGTGGGTTGCCTCTTCTGTGGATGATGCAGCATTGTCAGCATTTTTCCCTTTTGAAGTTTCTTTCTTTGTTTTCAACATCTGCTATCGCTAAGTCTTCAGCAGTTCGCAAACAGAATAAAACAGCACAGACTGTATAGTAAATGATAAACAGATTAAAACAGCAATCATAAACACAAAAATTCCAAATGCACATTAAACAATGAATAAAAATAAATTCAAACCCAACAGTTGAAATTGCATGATTTATTTAAAAAAATACTTTTTACAGGATAAAGGGAATTGGCTAGTAGGTAGTTCTCCCTGGGAAAGTGGTAGCCCTGTGGCAACACAGCCACCGAAAAGGCTCTGCCTTTTTATCCACTTATGTTATTCTTTCAACCATAAGCAGAACCTGCCTGGGGCTGTCTTAAGGTGCAGTGGAGGTGGAGCATCCAGGACAAGCTCCTCCTTCAAGTTTTCACACCTGTCCAAGAGAGTAACCTGCTCTGCTATAGAGATTTCAGCTGGAGAACAGGGTTACCTCTTCAGCAGTGCAACAGGGCTAGTGTTGTGCAGGTGTCAGAGTGTTGAGCTAGGATTTGGGAAAACCAGGTTCAAATCCCCATGCTGCCATGGGAGCTTGCTGAGTTACCTTGGGCCAGTCACACATCCTCAGCCTAACCTCTCTCACAGGCAGGACTTTTTTTGAAGAAAACTTCCAGCAGGAACTCATTTGCATATTAGGCCCCACTTCTGGACATCACCATTGTTTCACACAGGATTTATTTGTAGAAAAACCCAGCATGAAGTCATTTGCATAGTAGGCCACACCCCCTGACACCAAGGCAGCCGGAACTGCGTTCCTGTGCATTCCCGCTCAAAAAAAGCCCTGCTCATAGGGTTTCAATGTGGGTGAAATGGAGAGGGGAGAATGCTGTAAACCACCTTTGGGCCCCATTGGGGAGGAAAATGGGGTATGACTGAAGGAAGTAGCTAACATAAATAAGTGGCCAGCCTGTTGCGTACGTGGTTCTCTCCTTCTGTCTATCAAACACCCCAGGACAAATGAACCACAAGGAAAGGTGGGACATAAGTGTTTTTAAATAGATATACCGTTGAGTTTGGGGGTTTTTAAATTCAGAAGCATCTTTTTCTGTGGTTGGCCAAGCCATGTAACAACAGGCCAATGGTCCTCAGTACAGAAATGCTGATATACCACAGTTCTAACTCCCTGATCCAGAAGCTAAGTAGCACTATAGCAGATGTGCTCTGCCTTCATTAGAAACGACCCCCTTCTCACTCTTCCTAACAAAAAGCCTTGTTTTTTTCTCTGCCTCATCTGTTTTCCATTTGTGTGTATGTATGTGTGTGTCCGTTCCATTTTGCAGATCATCCCACACCATCCCATCCCACCGTGTCTGTCTCCCAAACCTCTGCCTTTCTTGACGACGAGGAGTTTAGTGACTTTATCCAGGGGCCCATGGAACCCCCAGCTCTTATGCCTCCAACCTCTTCCCAGCCTTTTCAGTCTTGCCATCCTTCTTCCCAGGCTGGGCAACGGCTTTCCGAGAAGGCTGTGGCCCAGCCTCTCCCTCCAGTCCAGATTCCAGTGTCCTCCATCTTCCATGGTACCCTTGGACAGGCTCCTTATTTCTCTACTTCTGCAGCTTCTCAAAACACTCAGAAAACAGGTAACCCTTGCCATGTCTTTGGTGGTGGAACAGAAGACGTCAATCCTGATCATGTGATCTTGACCTCTGGGCTTGAGAAATCCCATCTAATCAAAAGCCAAAGAGGGGCAAGGGATTGAAAGGGAATGAAAAGCTTAATGAAATGATGCTGATTTGGGTGGAAATCAGGAAATTTCTTGTGATCAGTTCGATATTGGGGAGGCGCATGGAGGTTATGAAAATGTGGCTACAAATGATAATATGGCAGGAATGCTGGCTGGGACCAAGGGTCTTGAGATGATGTGGCTGAGACTGTAGTTGATGGGCTGTCCATGTGGCATATTTGAAGCATGTGCACTCCTCCTGTGGTGTAAATGGCTATCCATCCAAGGAGGAGATGCACTGAGTAATGGTGCTACTTTGGGAAGGTGCAGACAGATTATTCTGTGCTTCTTCACTAGGAATAAGAGATCATTTGTAGGCCATCATAAAGCTAATGCACACTGAGTTTCCTCTTAACTGAGGCATGCTAGATGGTACTTTTAATCTGTACCTGAAGGACCGTCTCTTCCCATTCTCTTCCAGCCTGCCTGCTAAAATCTGCCTTCCTTGTTTTCTATGCCCACACCTTCAGAGGTGAAGCAGGTGGCAGCTAGCGACAGGGCCTTTTCAGTGGTAGCACCTTGCCTTTGGAATGTACTCCTCTTTGAGGCCTTAGGCACCAGGACAAAACCTTTCTCTTTATTCAGGCTTTTAACTAAGGGGTTTTATATTTTAAAAGCTGTTTTATGTTCTTCTCTGAGCCTGAGTACTGTTTTCATTAATGTCTTTTAGACTGCTCTGTTTTAATGCTAGTTTTATTGACCTTTTTTTGTTAGCTTGTCATTTTTATTGGCTTGTAAGCTGCCTCAAGCAGGTTCTAGAGAGAGGCAGCCTAAGAATTCTCTAAATAAACAATGAAATAATCCCTGGCTATGATGGGGAACTGAACATTAACTGTTCGTGGTTCAACAAGGGAAGGTTGGGGGGGGGGGGGCTTTGTGTTGGGGACAGGAGAGCTGCTGCCTTGTGGCTTCTTCCCTGACTTTAAAAAGCAGTTAAGAGATCAGGATCTTTGCCTCTGTAGTGCTCTGGAGCTGGTGGGAGGGAGGGGAGAAGACAGGGAAGCAAGCACAAACAGTAGCAGAAGTGTTCAATTGTACAAGTTTCTGACCCCCCCCCCCCCACTTGGATTGGGATGTGATTTAGCATGTTTTCTGTGATCTGTATGTAATTAAAAAAAAAAAACTGGGATTAATAAGTATGCCTCGTTAGCTTTACATAGCAAATAAATATCATAGGATCTTATTCCAGTAGTCTAAAGTGAGTGAATTGAAATATTTGATTGGGGGAAAATCATTCAGTTGTGCTTACAGGATTGATAAAGCAGCTGTGTGAGGCAATGGCGGAAGGGGATGCATTTGAGAGGCACTGATGCCCTCTCACCTTCACCTTTTGTCTCTTTGTACAGGAGCCAAGGTAGTAGCCAGTGTCCCTCCCCTCTTGAAGCAGGGCATGCGTTTCAAGTGGGGCTTTCCAAGCTCTCATTTCTTCTGTTGAGGCATGTCTGGGTGATTCCAAAATTACAATCAAATTCAAAACCTTATTTTTTTTGTTGTGAAACTTGCAAATGTTATAAGAAGACACGACGATTCGGCTGTATACACTTCCATTGCATAGTTGAAATTTGGAAGAAAAAAACAACTGAGGTGTGAGAAACTGTTAATGTAATTCTCAACTGCTCAAAGACCTGTGCATAATTTCCCTGTTAATCTGCTTGGGCAACATGAAGCAGCTGGAATTCATACAGAGGTTGGGCAGTCACTATCAGTCATACAGTGCAGTCTTATGGAGGGGGATATTGAAGTTGGCAAGTAGCAGCATCCACTCACCAAAAGTTATGCCACAATTGATTAGTCTTTAAAGTGCCCTGAAATCCCTCTGGGATCTGACAAAAGGGCGCTTTGACTCTAGAAAGCTTATACTCCGCGAATTGTGTTAGTTTGTAAGATCCCTTGTTACTTTTACTTCAACAGAACAAAGTTTGAGTGCAGTGGCACCTTTAAGGCCAACAAAGCACATTTCCTCAGGTAAAATGAAATGGAAGAAATCTTTGTTCTGTTGCTTCAGCTGCCCGCTTGGATCTTACTTCAGTAGAGTTAAACTTCCAGTCGCCAGTTTTGACTTGACTCTGGATCCGTTTGTGCCATTGTAACTGACTTTCTGAAATGACGGTTTTAAACAATGGAATGTTTTCTGCGGAGCATTTTCCAGCACTTTACTTCCCGATGACTGTGCACAAATACACGCCATATAGGGTGAGTGCATATGTAATGTTCCTGATATCTAACAATGGAGATGGGGACTTTACAGTGCACCAGCTCTTTGAATCTGTTGGGGTGTTTGTGCCTGCTTGTTTGGGTACCTAGAGTTCCTTTTTCCTGTCAGGGTGGAGTGGAGCTAGAGTGGGGAGAAGCCCCAACATCCAGCCTGTGAGCCATATACAAATAACCCCTCCTCTGTTTATCTAGGCCAGTCCAGAGAAGAGCAGCCTCCACCCCCTCGCAGTTTGAATGAATTTGGGGAGATTCAAGTCAAATTTAAAATGCCTGAAATTGATCTGGGTGCTGCAGCTCTCCACAGCCCTGACCCAAGGCTGACAGCCAATAACTGCAACCCTTTAGGGGAGCTGGCAGATGGCACCCCGAGAACAGGGGCAGACAAGGCTTCAGACCAAAACCTGTCAGTCGAACAGAGTGGTGAGCAAACTGCATATGTTCAGATACCGCTGGAGTGAGCTAACCTCTTAACACAAGCGCCAGCTTGACTTTGCTCTGAATCCCTGCTTGAATAATGACCACAGTGGAGAGTCCCTTCTCCTTACTCGCACGTAACACAAGCAAGCTACTGCTCTGATTTTAATACCCTGTGTTTCTAAGCCTGAAGCCTAACACATCTTTTTAAATGACTCGGTCTTTATGGTAACCAGTCTTCAGTGCAAATCTTTCCAGTCCGTGCATGCTGTCTTCTGATTCTTGTTATTGTTGTTGTTAACCTTGTGGGTGGGGAAAGGCCCTTTGCCTCCAAGACCCCTGAAGTAGAGAGCTGGCATCATTCAGCAGTGGAGACACTGGACTATGAATCAGAAAGTCCCCGGTTTGAATTTCACCTCTGCCATACGTTCCCTAGCAAGCCTTAGGCAAGCCTGTCTTTCAACCCCTTTCAGAAATGTAGGGTTATTAATACCGTCCTCCTTTATGGGGCTTTTGTGAGCTTTTCAACTCTGTATATTTATAATGCTTCAGGCACTCAAAAAGCCCAATAGAAATACCAAGTGGTATTGCCATTAAATTGAAAAGGAGATATTTAGGGTAGGCAAAAAGTACTTAGCCCAGCATTCAGTCAAATGGTTGAGTTCATTTCCACAATATGTGGTGAGCGTCATCGGTGCTCATGATTGACTTTTGTAGTGGGAGCGAAGATCACTACGTGTCATCACTACGTGTCGTGTCCATAAGCTTTATCAATAATATTGTTCAGCTTGGAATCCTAGTTGAGCACTTCCCCAAGAGTATGGCTCATAGAGAGGTTTTGTTCTCAAGTTTTCTGCTTTGTCTGGCTTGTTGTTTGGATGAACTTTCTTCTAATTAATCTAACAATTGTTGAAGAACTCTACTGGAATTGAATGCTCTCTATCTGCTTAATGAGTGCATAAAGTAACCGTGTTATTTAAGCCTCGTGGGTTTTTTTTTTTAATCTATTTTGGTTGGGTTCTGTGAAGTTAGAACGATAGTATCTACTTACCAAGTGTGAGCTCTAAAATAAAATTGATGTGTCTTCATACAAAACAAGAGACAGCTGTCAGCAGTCAGATGAACATAGGAAGCTGCCTTATACTGAATCAGACCCTCAGTCCATCAAAGTCAGTATTGTCTTCTCAGACTGGCAGCAGCTCTCCAGGGTCTCAAGCTGAGGTTTTTCACACCTATTTGCCTGGACCCTTTTTTGGAGATGCCAGGGATTGAACCTGGGACCTTCTGCTTACCAAGCAGATGCTCTACCACTGAGCCACCGTCCCTTCCCATGCTTGATTTGACCCATGAGATGGCCAGTGAGCTGTTCTCCTGTGAGGCCTTTTCTCATGACACTAATTCCATTTCAATGATTCCCACCACTGGGGAATGCAAGACTCTGCAGTTTGGAAAGGGAGGGATGGGAAGAGTGTTGCCTGAATACGTCTGGCAGCCCTGGGAAGGAAGGTATAGGTATTCTCTAAGCAGAACATTTCTTGATAATGAATGTTTGAAGATAGAAATGTCATCATGACCAAGGAAGTAATTTAATAAACCACATAATAAGCTCCATGGCTGGCTTATTGGCCTGCATTTATTTTCATCAAAATCCAGCAGAGCTGCCAGCTTTTCTTAGAAGCTTGGTGCAGGCGAAAGCCCTGATGTGTCTGTTATATGGAAAATGGGAGGCTGCATTCTAGTGTCAGAGCAAACCTCCACTAGTCTGCACACTGCACATATTTGGACACTCCCTTACCGCTTGTTTCACTCATGAGGCAGGACTGAGGACCTTCTTGTTGATCAAAGTTCAGTCTGTCTTGACATCTTAGTGCAGGCATTTGTCCTGCACGGGGAATTGGAACTTGGTCAAACCACGGAGTTTTGAGTGGTGCTCTTTGAACAAAGGGAAGAGGGAGCCTGAGAGAACTACATGAGCACGGCAGACAAGCTCTGCAGTTGCCTATCACAAACAAACGTGAGTGTTGTGACATGTGACAGTTGTTCTCTCTTCCCGTGTTCATATTTTTGAGCCAAACACATGCCACTTTGATGACACCGCTTCTGGCAATCTGATTCTGTCTTTGAAATGGTTTGATGGGAGCGCTCCAGATGAGTCACCGGCTACAAGTGATGACTCACTAAATGATGGTTCTCTTGTCTGTGTCTTTAGGTGTCGGTGTATTTCCTTCACAGGATCCAATCCAGCAACTGATGCCTCCGTGGATTTACAATGATAGTTTAGTTCCAGGTAATAATATTTAGTAGTAGCAATGCACCTAGAACAAATTGTCATTGTTGGTTTGTTAGAAATGCTGCAGGCTCATCTGCCTTCCTGGAGTCCTTGTAACTAAACCAGCTTTTTTAAAAAAGGATTATTAGTCATTTCCACAAGCTGGAGGTCTAGTAAAAGAGAGAATGAAGCACTGTGCTAGGCAGGGGTCATTTCATAGAAAAATAGGTGGTGGAACTCATTAGGATAACTCATTAGCATATGCCCCCCCTAGCCAAAAGCAACCCTATGCAAAGAAGAAGAGCCCTGGGCGAGTGAGGCCTGCTAGGGCTGGCTAGAGATCCAGCCAGCCCAAGCAGGCCTTGCTCACCTGGGACTCTCCTTGGCCCTCCTCCCCCAGTCAAAAGGCCAGCAAGCCACCCACCACCCAAAATCACATAAGCAGAGAAAGGGTGGGATGGGCTTCTCCAGGGGCTAATGAGGGCTGCTGGGGGCGTGGCAAAGCTGGCTGCCCGCTCTTCTAATCCAGGGATTGTTATGCAGCTGCACCTACTCTTCAATGGACAAGGTAGATGGGGAGGAAGAGGGGGAACCCTCAGAAAGGTTCAGGAGCTGTGCTCCTGTGAGCTCCTGCTGAATTCAAGGCCTGGTGCTAGGTATCAATTAGGCAGCCCTGAATCACAAGCTGATTCCTGCTGCTAAGGTTGTCTCCTCTTCAAGGATTACGTTAAAAGTCTGTCTTCAAATATTATGCAGTGGATTATATCAAAGGGAACTCATTCTCAAAGGAACTCTGTACAAGTTTGTATACAGCCTGATTCTGGCCCTTTATGGAACAGTCAGCATTTGGTTATGCCCAAATTCAGTATTTGTTTGTAATGCAAATTTTGCAAAGCTGCAAAATTTTGATTCTGAAATTGAGAATGTATGTATTGTGTTACTGAAGAGTTGCATTACTAGGATGACAACTCGCATCAATTTTCTGAGAAATCTGTATTAAAAACCAGTGTGGTTGTTTTTGTTTCCATGACAGCAAAACGGGAAGAGGTCAGGTTTGTAATGTCAGCTGGCTGAAACAGTGACCATTCAATAGGAGGGCCATCACTCAGTGGCAAGGCATCTCAGGTGCTGGGAAAGATCTCTTTCTGTGCCTGAGATCCTAGTGGTCCTCTGCTAGTTGTAGGAGACCATCTGACTCCATTATGAGGCAGTGTTGGGAACTTCTCGGTTGCCAGACCCAAGTTCCATTTTGGTGGAGAGGGCTGGCTGGGCACTCTCCTGGCCAGGAAGAGAGAGACGCACACAAACCGATGCTCCCTCGCAAGTTCTGTTTATTAGATTTCAAGTAGAGAATTGTAAAGACACACTCTGAACATATAAAGAAAGATACAGAAAGATAAAGAAGGATTAAGGAATATATTCTGGCTACATATCAAGGCCCAGTGTCAGCACATGGCATTGATGAGAAACCCCAACTATTAGAGGTATATATCTTCCTTGGACCTATAGCTGCTAACATACCTACTGATGTATAGATGCAGTAAATGTGGTGCAGGACAAACTGGAATTGACCAAAACTGACCAGATGTACTGACCCAAATCCCTCCTTTCTATCTCGGGGGCAGAGGAGTCAAGAAAGTCAGGGAAAGTTAAGGTAGTTCAGAGAGTCAAGGAAGCTAGTTTCAGATAATCTGTCTAATTAAACTTTAACAGTGGCACCTCTAACTCCAGGAATGTATAAACATCCTCTAAGGCAAAAATAATGTGCAAGATTATCGGTACCAAAAGGCCACAACACCAGCAGAGTTCTGCAGCCTCCTGGGAAACAGAACCAAAGATTCAATTATAGAACCTAATTTTAAAGTAACAGGTTTAGCAGGGTGTGAGGCTCAATTCAGTCCTAATTCTGCAACAGACAGCTTCATGTGACTGGACTTCGTATGCTTTGTAATTTAGAAAAGAAATGATGCCAATATAAGAGAACCTTCATTTTGAGGCAAGAATAGCCAAATTATGTATGTCTTTTAAAATGGCATAGCCAGTTTTGGTGGGGGGGGTTGCTTCTATAATCTGTTTTGCATCCACTGACCACTTGGAAGGAGTCCTGTAGAACTATACACCTCGTAACCAATAGATGCTGGCAAAGTTCAGTGTCTAAGAGGGGGGTCCCAGGTTTGGGTTTCTGTTTAACTCACACTGTTGCCAGAGAGGCAACAGTTGTTGGAGGGAAGGGCAATGAAGATATTTCCACCTTCAGTCATTATGTGTGCAACTTCTAGATAAGCAAGGGGGATGTGTTATAACTGCTTGAGCAACCTTGCTAATTATAGGATGAGGGAGACTTGTCTTGGCAGTAGTATGTAAGATCTAGGGGTCTTAGTGGACCATATACTGAACATGAGTCAGCAGTGTGATGTGGTGGCTAAAAAGGCAAATGCAATTTTGGGCTGTATCAACAGAAGTATAAAGTCCAGATCATGTGAAGTGATGGTATCGTTATACTCTTCTCTGGTAAGACCTCATCTGGAGTATTGTGTTCGGTTTTGGGCACCACATTTTAAGAAGAACATAGAACAAGGGTGGCCAACGGTAGCTCTCCAGATGTTTTTTTGCCTACAACTCCCATCAGCCCCAGCCATTGGCCATGCTGGCTGGGACTGATGGGAGTTGTAGGCCAAAAAAAATATGGAGAGCTACCATTGGCCACCCCTGATATAGAACAAGCCAAAGGAGGGCAGCAAAGATGGTGAGGGGTCTGGAGACCAAGTCCTATGAGAAAAAGTTGAAGGAGCTGAATGTGTTTAGCCTGGAGAGGAGACAGCTGAGAGGTGACACGATCACCATCTTAAAGAACTTGAAGGGCTGTCATATAGAGGGTGGTGAAGAATTGTTTTCTGTTGCCCCAGAAGGTCGGACCAGAACCAACAGGTTGATATTAAATCAGAGGAAGAATTTCCTGACAGAGCAGTTCCTCAGTGGAGCAAGTTTCCTTGGGAGGTGGTGGGCTCTCCTTTTTTGGAGCTTTTTAAAGATAGGCTAGATGGCCATCTGACAGCAATGCTAATCCTGTGAATTTAGAGGGAGGTGCATTTCCTGCATTGTGCAGGGAGTTGGACTAGATGACCCTGGGGGGTCCCTTCCAACTCTATGATTCTATAAGTCCACAAAGCTGCTAGTCCACAAAACCTTTCACTGTCCCACCTCAGCCACACATAGCCCTGTTAGTTGTAGCACGTCAGTGACTTGAAAGTGAAAAAAAAACCATCCACTTCTCATTTATGAGAGCTCTCCTGCTGTTTTATTCCGCAAAGATGCCCAGCAAAGCAGCTATTAATACACTTGGAGTGGTGTGATAACTCATAGGCATCACCAGCATTCTCTTCAGATAAGTCCTGTGTTGGACCATGTCAGTGCTTGCAGACTTATATTCTGAACACAAAATAGTCTGAATAATTCCAAGTATGTCTGCTTCCTTCTTTACAGATCTGTACAAGAAAATTTTAGAAACCGCTATGACGCCTACTGGGATAGACACTGGCAAACTCTATCCTGTTCTGATGTCGTCAGGGCTTCCCAGAGAGACTCTTGGGCAAATATGGGCCTTAGCCAATCGTACCACACCTGGGAAGCTTACGAAGGAAGAACTGTATACAGTTCTGGCTATGATAGCCATAACTCAGGTAAGGGAGTGAATGAGAGTTTTGGGACAAAGAGGAAGGAAGAACATTTCTTGTCCCACTTTCTGTTTGCAGCAGGGAGCTGTGGCTGGGGCTCAGAGGCAGGGAATATGCTTTGCATGCAGAAGTTCCAGGTTCGTTCCCCAGCATCTCTGTCTGAAAAAAGGTCCAGGTAGTAGATGAACATATATATGAACATATTAAGCTGCCTTCTACTGAATCAGACCCTTGGTCCATCAAAGTCAGTATTGTCTTTTCAGACTGGCAGCGGTTCTCCAGGGTCTCAAGCTGAGGTTTTTCACACCTATTTGCCTGGACCCTTTTTTGGAGATGCCGAGGATTGAACCTGGGACCTTCTGCTTCCCAAGCAGATGCTCTACCACTGAGCCACCGTCCCTCCCCGTAAAAGACTTCAGCCAAAGGCCCTGGAGAGCCACTGCCAGAAAACAGAAAATGCTGACCTTGATAGACCAAGGGTCTGATTTGATAGAAGATACATTCGTGTTGTGTATGAATGCTTGTATCAGGAATCAAGCAGTCCTGTGGCAAGAGTGGTAAAGCTGCAGTGCTGCAGTCCTAAGCTCTGCTCACAACCTGAGTTCGATCCCAGCAGAAGCTGGGTTCAGGTAGCTGGCTCAAGGTTGACTCAACCTGCCATCCTTCTAAGTTCAGTAAAATGAGTCCCCAGCTTGTTGGGGGGGAAGTGTAGATGACTGGGGAAGGCAATGGGAAACCACCCCATTAAAAAGTCTGCCGTGAAAACGTCATGATGCGACGTCATACCAGAGTCGGAAACGACTGGGGCTTGCACAGGGGACTGCCTTTACCTTTAACTTTATCAGTAATCAATCTGGGTTACTTGGATTTCTCTGACTTCAGAGGCCTGTTGCAACCCTAATGCTTCTAATCGCTGCCAGTGGTAAAGGGATCAGAAGCAGGCTGTGGGATCTCATGTTAATTCCTTGCCACTCTGAACCGTGGTTATCCACGTCTGTACCAGATTTATACATATGTTCATCACATTTTTATCCCATCTTTCTCCAAGGAGCTCAGGGCACTTTACAGTGTTCTTCCCTTTATGCTCACAAGAATCCTGTGAGACAGGTTAGGCTGATACAGAATGACTAGCCCCAAATCATTCAGTGAGCTTCATCACAAAGTGGGGATTTGAACCTCACATAGCCCATTCACCATTGTACCACATTGGTTGTGTTCTAGTTTAAACCATGATTCTGTTATGGCCAATGTTTGCAGTGCAGCTTTGGACTCCAGTTAGAGGGGACCCTGTTTAGACTTATGGTTCAGGTTGGTGCATAGCCCATAACCATTGTGAAGGAACAGGCTTGCAAGCCTCTCCTTTTGGGTTGGTGCCCAGGAGATCAGAAAACCTGCAGCCATCCCAGGCCTCTCTTCAGCACCGCCATCCTTTCCTCTCATCTCTGAGGGATGGGGAAAACCATCCGGGGAACTCCCCCGGCTGCCAGCAGCTCTGAAAGTATCTCCTGCTGAATGGAGTTGCAGATCTAGCACTGTGTGTCTGTGTTGCCATTTAGAGGCTCTGCCTAGTTAACATGTCTCTCCTGCTTCACTGCTGTGAGTTAGCATGGAGGCAATTTATCACAACTGCAATTTTGAGCTATTGGGCAAGTTTGCCCACTACTTCTTCCCCATACCACACCGCAGGTAGCAAGATTGAATAGGTGCAGTGTGCTTCATCAATGGAATACTACTTGCAGTGGTGCATAACCTACTTAGCAGGATTGTTTTTCCTTGGATCCTAAGTTTTTTCTTTGCTATGACCCAGATCTGTATCAAATCCGTCTGATTTGTATACCCTGCCTGTCCTTGAAGGAACCCAAGGGCAACATACATAGTTTTTTGTTTGTTTTGTTCTCACAATAACCCTCAAAGACAGCGGGAGACTGGCCAGCAGTCACCTGCCAAGTGAGCTTTGTGACTGAGCAGGATCTGACTCAGACCTCCTGAGTCCTAGACCGATTTCCCATGAGCCTTATGCCGCTCTCACTCTCCTCTTCTCTGTGGGGTTTCACGCAGATTTCACACTATCTGCCCCGGGGCTGCACCTCACTCCGCCTCATTTGCACAGCAAACAAGATCCTCTAAAAACCAGTTTTCGTTTGCCATGTGAAAAAGGTGAAGCTAGGAGCAGCCCCGGGGCAAATAGTGTGAAATCTGACGGAAGCCCTGCGGAGAAGAGGAGCGTGAGAACGGCATAAGTCTAGTGGGAAATCGGTCCCCATTTGATATTCACTGAATTAAACCAGCCGTCCATTTCCAAACTATATAATGCTTTTCTGTTTGCTTTCCATTTGCTTGCTTGCAGAGGGGAGTTCCAGCCATGAGTCCTGATGTTTTAAACCAGTTCCCATCTGCCCCGATCCCTACGCTAAGCGGGTTTCCAGTGGCCATCCCTGTCACAGTGAGCCAGCAGCCGATGATGTCCCCGGGACCACCAGCTTCCATGCCTCTTAGTATCGGGCCCTCAGTCGTGGGGCTCAACTTGGCCGCACCAGTTGGTGGAGCCGCAGCGCAGGGTTCCGGTGGCTTTCTGCAGTCTTTCCCTGCACATCAGGTTAGTGCTGCCTCTGATGTATAATAGATGAGCATTATTCTCGAATCAGGCTTAGAGCAGCTAGTAGCTAATTTTAAGTGATCCAGCCCAGATGTCAAAAGGGTGCTTTAATGTGCCCTATTTAAAATCCTTTATTTTCTGCAGCCACTTCTAAGGTTTGTTGTTGCTGTTTCTGCTGTAGTTCTACTCAAAGATACTCCCAGCAAGAGTGGGGTCAATTTGATTGGCATCACTTCTCCATCTCATTGGTGGTGCTGTGTGGTTCAGTGGCCCTCAAAGCCCTGCTCATGCGTGGCTCAGTCTGTCTAGAGCTGTAAGTCCCAAACTCCGTGTCACAAGACACCAGGTACTTGATGTTACCCACAGTACTCCCTCTAAGCCGTGTAGTCTTGTGAGCAAAAATTCTACTTGGTGAGCAATTGGCATTCAAGTTGTGGGTGAGCAATTTGGCTGCTTCATAAATTAGTTTGCTCTGGGGCCATTTTTCCTGAGCTAAGACAAAAATGTGTGTGCCGGAGGCTAAAAAAGTGTGAGCTAGCTGACAGTAACTTAATTTAGAAGGAACATTGGTCACTGATGAATTTTTTTGAGCGCAGTGTTTACCCACACAACGGCTGTCTGATACGTCTCTGCACAAGATGATGCTCTGCTGTTGCCTCCTTTCAGATTTGTCATAGTGCTTATTTATGAAGAGTGTCAGGGTTCACACACTGAGTTGGATATAGCAATGTGTGAGTTGAAAAGAAAATGCACCTCTCACAATTCCATGGTGCCAGCAACACGCAGCACCTCGGTGTAACTTTTGATAAAGCAACAGTGTGCCCACGAAGCAAATAAAATATGCAATAAATGCTTTGCCTCGTTTTTTTAAAATTTGATTTGATTTTGAAGTCATAGCAGAAGAAATGCAGCCTATTCTGTCTTGCCCACACAGAAAAGATAGCAGAGAGAACCACTGGAGAGCCAGTTTGGTGTAGTGGTTAAGTGTGCAGACTCTTATCTGGGAGAACCGGGTTTGATTCCCCACTACTCCACTCGCACCTGCTGGAATGGCCTTGGGTCAGCCATAGCTCTGGCAGAGGTTGTCCTTGAAAGGGCAGCTGCTGTGAGAGCCTTCTCCAGCCCCACCCACCTCACAGGGTGTCTGTTGTGGGGGAGGGAGATAAAGGAGATTGTGAGCCGCTCTGAGACTCTTCGGAGTGGAGGGCGGGATATAAATCCAATATCTTCTTCTTCTTCTTCTTACTTTCACTTAGAGAAAGCAGACAGCAAGGAGTGGTTTAAGTATTTCTGTATGCTTAAGTTCTCCCTAAGAGGCGGAGGACATCTTGGGTGTTTCCCACCGTCCAATCAGGGAGGCAGGAATCTTAAAAAACTTCCCCTTCCTGTGGATGTGGGAACCACCCTCCTTCCAGTTTATTTCCTGCCTCGACAGGGAGTAGCAGCGTTTAGGCTAGGTTCCTACCCTTTCTCATTACTTGCCTATCTCTTTAAAAAAAAAAAAAAAAAAGATACTTTTTCTTTCCCCTCAGTTCCTACCTTGTTGTTCATCTCCTGATATTCTACCTCAGATTTTTTTTCTGCCTTCTCAATCCGTCCTTCAGTCCCTCTCAGCTTCTCTGCCTCCTTTCCCCCCCCCCCCACTTTCTTCAGCGCTTCAGAAGCGGCGCGGCTGTTTAAACTCAAGCCGCGGCCGAGCGCACAGCATTCAAGCCGCAGAGGAGAGGGAAAATGACGCGTCGGTCAAGAGACGCGTTCATGGACGACGACCTGGTTCCTGACGCCTGGCGCGGAACCGAGAGGCCCGCCTCCGGAGCCGGCATGTCTTCTAAGCTTGCCTCGGCTACCGGCAACGTGCCCTGTAGGGGCGAGAAAACCCAAAGGCGAACGCAGGCGGCGCTGGTCTTCCCCAGCCACGGAGGAGGCTTCCTCGTCAGGGCTCTTCCCCACTGGCAGCGGCCATCTTGGGGAGCGCAAAAAGGCGCGAAACGGGGACAGACCTCAGCCATGCAGCTTCCAGACGCAGGAACGTCCCGATGCCAACCTCCTGGCGGGAGACTCAGTTGCAGATGTGATCCAACCTGCGCTGGAAGCCACGCAGACCTGCCAGCCCCAGTCGGGCTTGGGTAACGTACCCTTTACGGGGCCCTCCTTTTTTACTGAGTTTCTTGAATCAATAAAGCAGACGGTGGGGGCAGCAGTCAGGGCATCTGGCCATAGGAGACCCAGGTCCCCCAGGTCCAGTTCCCCCTCCAGATCACCTTCTCCAAAGAGGTCCAGAGGTAGCTCCAGCCACCATAGGGTTTCAAAGAAACCTCTGCTCTGTGACCAGATGGAGAGCGAAAGATCCATTTCTGAGACCCACTCTCATGATTCCTATGGGGGAGATCGGGAGGAGGGCGAATTCTTATCTGATGAGGAGATAGAGGACGTTGCAGTTCCGGAACCCTCATCACGTTTTTTTTTTCAAGGCAAAAGAGTTCCAACCTCTTTTAGCCAAGGTGCTGTCTGCTCTAGACTTACAAGCATCACCCGAGGAGCAGGAGTCTCCCCACCCACTAGCCAACCCCAGAAACAAACCCAAGGGAAATACGGAGTTTCTCCCCAGATTCAGATCCTCTGAAAAGGTTTTTCCCTTCCCTGAGTTCTTTGAGCGTCAGTTGAAATCTGAGTGGGCCAAACCTAGTACCAACAGACAGGTACCCAATTCTATCAAGAAGCTCTATGAATTACCTGCCTTTGCTAACGATATGCTGCAAGTACCATTGGTGGATGCACCAATCGCAGCCTTACAGTCTGTTAGCCTAACAGCCTTACAGTCTGTTAGCTGAGGATGGCCATGGCTCGGTGCGAGACAACTGGGACAAAAAGATAGACTTGGCCTTGAAGAGGAGCCACGAAGCTACGGCTCTGGCCATCAAGGCAGCTGCGGCCACCTCTATAGTTTCCAGAGCAGCGATCGTCTGGATAAGACGGCTTACTCAGCTACTGCCGGACGTGGATAAACGGGTCCTGGAAGGTACCAGCAGACTCCTTAGGGCCTCCGAATTTTCAGCGGATGCCTCATTAGATGCCCTCACTTTCTCCGCTAGAGCAATGGCATCAAGCACTGTAGCAAGGCGGGGGTTATGGCTCCGGGCTTGGCCGGCAGACGTGCACTCAAGGTCCATCGTGTCAGCATACCCATTCCAGGGAGAAAAGCTATTTGGAGACACCCTGGATAAGATCCTGGTGGAAACACGGGATAAGAAAAAGGCCATGCCCAAGTATCTGCGACGCTCCGATAAGAGAAGCTTCGGGTCTGGTTCCTTTCGTGCCTCCTCCAGCTTCTCCAAACCAAAACAGGACTTCAGAAGAACAACCTGGGGACAGTCCAAACAGAGTTTCCAAAAGGGCTTCTCCAATTCACGATTCCAGAGGAATCAGCCCGATAGGTCCGACAAATTTGAGAAGGGCCCCAAGCCCAACAAAGCATGACTGGAATTCTATTCCAGTGGGGGGCCGTCTACTACACTTCCAGCAGGCCTGGGCGGCCTCGAGGGTCGATGCTTGGACGTTGGAAATTGTTTCATGGGGTTACCCCATAGAATTCAAAAGGGCACCTCCTGTTCGTTACTTGGTGTCTCCTCTTCACTCAAACCCAGAACAAAAAAGCATCACCCTCAAAGCAACTCAACATTTGCTGCAAATGGCAATGATAGAACCTGTTCCTCCATTGCAGAGAGGTCAAGGCGTCTATTCCATCTTCTTCACGGTGCCCAAGAAAAACGGGGGCTGGAGAGCGATTCTAGACCTGAAATTTTTTAAACAGACATATCAACCTCCGTCACTTCAGGATGGAGTCCATCAAATCTATAACGGAGTCCCTGCACCATCAGGACTACATGTCTTCTCTGGGCCTAACAGAGGCATATCTGCACATTCCAATCCTCCCAGCACATCGCAAGTTTCTTCGTTTTTTGCGTAAATGGGACTCACTACCAATTCAGAGCCTTACCCTTCGGCCTGGCGACGGCACCACGGGTGTTCACCAAGGTGTTGGTGAACCTGATTGCAATCCTCAAACAGAGAGGGATACATGTGCACCCCTTCCTCGACGACCTGCTGATAAGATCCTCGTTGAGGGAGAGTGCGGAGCAGGACGTTATACACACCATATCCTGTCTTCAACAACACGGGTTCATAATCAACACTCCCAAGAGTCATTTACAACCGTCCCAGAGGCTACAACATCTGGGTATGGTCATCGACACAAGGATGAATTCTGTTTTCCTCCCAGAAGACAAGATACTGAGGACCAAGGCATTGGTGCTCCAGTTAGTGCGGGAACCATTGTCATCTCTCCAGACCCTGGCACGACTTATGGGTCTTCTAGTCTCAAATCTGGAGGTGCTACAATGGGGTCGCTTTTCACACCAGACAACTTCAGATGTTTTTGCGCCCTTATCAGATCCAGATCATGGAGAAGCGCCCTATGTCGTTGTCTGTTCCCAAGAAGGTCAAGGAGAGTCTCCTGTGGTGGACGAAGGACCACAACCTGCGTCAGGGGAGAACGTTCCTCGTAGAGAAGGAAATACAGCTCCTTTCGGACGCCAGACTTTCAGGTTGGGGGGCGACCCTCAACGAGATACCTACCCAGGGCCAGTGGACACCCGAGGAGGCGAATCTTCCCATCAACCTTCTGGAACTCCGTGCGAACGGACAATATCGCTGCCAAGGCCTATTTAAACAACCAAGGGGGGTCCAGGTCGACTTCCCTTCGCAAGGAGGCCGTGAAACTGTTCGAATGGGCGGAGAGACATCTAAAGTCCATAAGGGCGGAGCATATCAAGGGGACTTGCAATATCAAGGCGGACTGGCTCAGCCGGGAGAGCATTCAATCGGGAGAGTGGTCTCCCAACAAGAAGCTTTTCTTAACGCTTCGGCCCGCCGGTGTTGGACCTCTTTGCGTCTTCTCAGAACCACCAGCTTCCTCGATTCTACACGAGGTACTACCACTACCAAGCGGAGGCCACGGACGCATTAACTTCTCCCTGGCCGCAAGGCCTTCTATACGCCTTTCCCCCAATCCCGATCATTCCGAGGTTGCTCAGAAGGATCAGGCTGCTAAGGGCCGACGTCATTCTGGTTGCTTCCTGGTGGCCGCGACGTCACTGGTTCTCATCAATCCAACAGATGTCAGTAGCGGAGCCGCTTCACTTACCAATCTGTCCAGACATGCTGTTACAGGGCCCGGTGTGGCATCCTCATACAGACTGGCTGAGGTTGACCGCTTGGAGGTTGAACGGCGCTCTCTCCTAGATCTTGGTTATGCAAGTGACGTGACGATCACCATCCTAGCATCCAGAAAAAGCTCCACAACGCGGATCTATGACATGTCCTGGAAAGCCTTCCACAGATGGTGTCGGAGAAAAGCCGTGGACCCGTTGCATCCTTCTGTCCCCAAGATCCTACAGTTCCTTCAGGACGGTCTCCATTCTGGATTGAAGCCAGCTACCCTCAAACGTCAGGTGGCAACCTTATCCTCAGTTCTCCAGCAGGTGGACGGCGTGGACCTCTCATCTCACCCCCATATTCGACGCTTCCTTAGAGGAGCCTCCATGAGTTCTCCACCACAAGTACATCGGTTTCCTACCTGGAGATTGAACCTGGTACTCTCGGCCCTAACAGGTCCTCCTTTCGAGCCCTTAAGTTCTGTATTCCTAAAGTTCATGCGTATGAAGACCATCTTTCTGGTGGCAATAACATCAGCCAGAAGAGTTTCAGAGATCGGGGCCTTATCGGTTAAGAGGGAACTGTGTGTGTGTTCCACAAGGACAAGGTGGTCCTCTATCCGGACCCTACCTTCCAACCGAAGGTCTCTTCTAGATTCCATCAGAGTCAAGAGATCAACTTACCATCCTTCTGTCCGGATCCCAAGCATCCCAAGGAGCGCACATGGCATACCTTAGACGTGCGAAGAGCAATTAAGGTCTATCTTACAAAACTGAATCTATCCGAAATTTAGACTTCATGTTCATTAATATAGCGGCTCCTAGACTGGGACAGAAGATGTCCAAATCAGCAATTAGCTACGCCATCAAGCAGTGTATATCGGAGGCGTATAAGGCATTAAACCTTCAAGTACCACCAGGGATCACTGCACACTCAACCAGGAGTGCGGCCACCAATGCTGCCTTCAACAGGAATGCCTCCATAGAGGAGGTGTGCAAGGCAGCTACGTGGGCATCTATCTCCACTTTCATCCGACACTATAAGTTGAACGCATATGTGTCGGCGGACGCAACTTTGGCAGACGAATCCTGCAACACGTGCTGCCTGAGTAGGACGATCCCACCCTGTATGACATACTGCTATGGGAGCATCCAAGATGTCCTCCGCCTCTTAGGGAGAACGACCCTTGGCACTTACCGTGAGGGGTCCTTCTCCTAAGAGGACAGGAGGACATCTTGCCCTCCCCTTCTTCTATCGTCCTACCCTGGGCAGCATCTATGTATCTGGATCTAACTTCTTCTCCTGTAGTCTCACCTACAGCTGTTGATTACTCTTTAACACAGGCTACCTGTAGTTTACATGTTTTTTCTCAGTTTCTATACGAGTTTATTTCAGTCGGTTTGGGAGGCTCATGCCAAGTTTTTGTACCGACCACCAGTTAGCTCACCTTTTTGCATAGCAGCGATGGTTGCAAGAGTTCTTTACTGCTTCTCGGAGTCACCCGAACTGGAAGGAGGGTGGTTCCCACATCCACAGGAAGGGGAAGTTTTTTAAGATTCCTGCCTCCCTGATTGGACGGTGGGAAACACCCAAGATGTCCTCCTGTCCTCTTAGGAGAAGGACCCCTCACGGTAAGTGCCAAGGGTCGTTCTATGCTGCGTGCAGTTTTGTTTCATGTGATCCAGTTTATGATCTCACATAACAGGGGAAGCCCAGGCTGAGAGAATAGTGATCATTTGCATGAGGTTGCCTATTAGGGCCAGTCTACGCATCGTGGTGGACTTGGGTCCAACTATGGCTGCCAGTGCCATTTTAGAAGAAAATTTAGCCATTGAAGAATTGCCTCAAGACCACATTGCAACAGCACCCGATGATCCCCCCTACCTCCCGTATGCATCTTTCCAATTTCCAGTACAGCCGGCAGGGGGAGTGCAGTTTCCACACTTCAAAAGGCACAGAGGAAGGAAACTAGATGGCTTGAGCCACCAGACCACAATTTTAGCAGCTGAATTTTCCTCTGAAATGGCATTGGTGGCTATGGGGTTGGATCTATATTCATAGTAATGTGCAGCTTGACTCTCGCAATGGCTGCGCTCTTGAAAGGTGTGGGCTGTCCCAGAATACAGATCATTCTCGTAGCTGCTAAGGTGCATCTGCTCATTTAATGTAGAAATGTATTGTTAGACTTTAATAGAGCCTTTGGTGTGAATTGCATCTAATGTAAAAACAGTTTATAATCTGGGAAGAATTCTTGCCCATTTCTCATTTGATTGTTAAATTTTAAACAGGTCCCCATCAGGCAGGTTTCCAAACCAGCACATTTATTTGTTATGCCACTTCAACCAGGGAAGCTGCCCCAGGTGGTTTACAAAACAAAAATACTATGATCATAACACTTTAGAAGCTATTAATTAAAATTAATTTAATGAATAAAAATTCAGGATTAAAATCCAGTTTTAAAAACCCCAGGCAAAGCCAAAAAAAAAAAGCATCTTAAATTAACTGTTTTCAGACTAAAAAGCACACCATAAAATGGAGTCACAAGATTAGCCCCTTAAAATGTAAAAGTACCTCTTCTTGGAATGTTTAAAACAGGGTTCCCCGGCTCTTTTTGTGCCTGCGGGCATCGGTGGAATTCTGACACAGCACAGTGGGCACAGTTGCAAAATGGCCGCCACAAACAGCTGCTGCAGGAGGCAGAGCCAGCCACAAAATGGCTGCCACAACTTACCTTCAGTCACACAGTGAAGGTCCTTGTGCTTTGGTAGCAGCTGCTGCCAAAACAACCTCTTTAGAAATGGGCACTGCCAGTCAATCTCCAATGGCCAGTCAGAAGCCTTGCTGGGCAAAAGCCACACCCACTTTCTAAAAACACTCAGGCTCTAGGAAAGACATTGGTGGGTGCCCACAGGCACCACGTTAGGGATCCATGGTTTAAAGTAAACTTTGGCAATGTCCATGGTGCTGACTGTAAGTCTTGTGATGTTATTTACTCTCCAAAAGAACACCGAATCAATCGGATCTTTTTAAAAACAGACTTTCATGACAGAGGCTTTTTTCAGTGATTTTTTCCTTCCCAAAGGAGCTTCCCCCTCTGCCTGCCACCACTTCATCATCTTTCCTGTGTATTGCAGAGGTCTCTGACTGTGCCTGTGGTTCTGTTGTACTTGTTTGAGAAAGGGTTCTGTGAGTTTGTCTTTTTCCTTAAGGCATCTTACTGTTCAGGTGCAAAACTGAAATGCTTCCAGGTTTAATATGGGGAAAAAATGCTCCTTTACTAAGGGTCAATTTAGGGCCAGGTGGTCTCTTGGGGTGCCCAGGGAGGGGAGCTAGGGAGGACTTGAAGGGGAGCTAGGGAGGACTTGCAGTAGGCTTTAACTGAAGTATCCGCTGGAGAGCTGAAGCAAGTAGCAGAGGTTCAGTGTTCCAGCCAGTGTTGATGCCCGATTCAGTTTCTTGAGGCCAGTGCCTTTCAGCTTAATTTTGAAAGCTTCTTAAGCTTAGAGGAAACAAAGTTCTTTTATGTGCTTCTATATGGCACGGATAAATACAGATTTACAAATCCTAGCATGCAAATTAATCATACGACAGGGATAAACCAGGCTTGCAAATCTCGCCTTGGAAGTTGTGAACCAGGCTATAAATGCAATCGAAAAGACGCTGAACGAGCTTCAGTGGGGGTGCAGAAGGCTTTCTTTGCCTGAGCCCCACGGGGTCTGTGGCTGGCCCTAACCCTTGGCTTGTGAGGAATTCATGCTGGTGTATGTAAAAAATGTAAATAATGGATTGCCCGAAGAAAGCTTCACGGTCTCATATAATTTAGGCAGCCAAACCAGAAGATGACGATTTCCAGGATTTCCAAGATGCTTCCAAGTCTGGGGGGCTTGATGATACTTTCACGGATTTCCAAGGAGATGTGTCTGGATCTACCAAGACTACCACTGCACAGCACCGGAGCAGGTAGAAATTAAGCTGTGATTTCTTATTTAGGTGTATGCTTATTTGTGTGCTCTTAAAGTATATTAGAGGATCCAGCAGTACCAGTGTGCCTGAATGGTCCTGCTTTACTCTAAGTCACAATTTTAGATTGCTAGATTCTGTGCCAGGACACACTCGTGTGTCATAGGAAGAAAACTCTATGTCCTGCTATTAAATAATTGGACCAAAGTACAGAAGAAGAGCTCTGCTGGATCAGACCAAAACTCTGTTTAGTCTCTGAAGGGCTGGTAAACAGGACATAAAGGCAGCAGCTTTTTCCCATTCCTGCCTCCAATCAGGGCCAGCAGCTTATTTTCAGTTACACACTGCCAAAGAACTGGGTTCAAGTCCAGTAGCAACTGAAGAAACCAACAAAATCTGAGAGATATATCCCTTTGTCTGACATATTGTAACAACGACGACAACCTTTAATGGCATATGATAGTATCATGATATCTGGTATCTGATGCGGGGAGCTTGGACTCTTAGAATCCTAGAGTTGGAAGGGACCTCCAGGGTCATCTAGTCCAACCCCCTGCATAATGCAGGAAACTCACAAACACCTCCCCCTAAATTCACAGGATCTTATTGCTGTCAGATGGCCATCTAGCCTCTGTTTAAAAACCTCCAAGGAAGGAGAGCCCACCACCTCCCGAGGAAGCCTGTTCCACTGAGGAACCGCTCCTCTAACAGTCATAGAATCATATAATCCTAGAGTTGGAAGGGAGCTCCAGGGTCATCTAGTCCAACCCCCTGCACAATGCAGGAAACTCACAAACACCTCCCCCTAAATTCACAGGATCTTCATTGCTGTCAGATGGCCATCTAGCCTCTGTTTAAAAACCTCCAAGGAAGGAGAGCCCACCACCTCCCGAGGAAGCCTGTTCCACTGAGGAATCGCTCCTCTAACAGTCATAGAATCATAGAATCCTAGAGTTGGAAGGGACCTCCAGGGTCATCTAGTCCAACCCCCTGCACAATGCAGGAAACTCACAAATCCCTCCCCCAAAATTCACAGGATCTTATTGCTGTCAGATGGCCATCTAGCCGCTGTTTAAAAACCTCCAAGGAAAGCTTCTACCATGAAAATCTTAGTAGGTCTCTCAGATGCTGCTGGGGTCAAGTGCAGCTGTTCTGTTGCAGACCCACTTGGGTGCCCTCCTCAAACTACCAAGGTGTGTGGCTGTTTCACCTAGTTGCATTGGCTAATAGCCCCTGATGGGACTTATTCTCTGTAAATTTATCTAATCCAGGGGCGGCCAAACTTGCTTAACATATGAGCCACAGAATAAACATCGGATGCTTGAGAGCCACAAGACAGGAAGGAAAAGATAGAAGAAAGGAAAATAGAAAAATATAGATTGGGGTGGTGGAAAGAAAACAACTTTAACTTCAAATGCATTCTCCAAGCTGGCCAAGCAGGTGGTGGGGCTTCGACAGCTACACACGATGTGTGAAAGAGCCACATGTGCCTCCCAAGCCACAGTTTGGCCACCCTTGGTCAAATCCCTTTCTAAACCAACCTGTGGTCACCCCTATGGCAGTGAATTCTACAAGATGTCTGAAGAGGCCTTTCTTATTGTCTGTGCTGCTATCCATCGGCGTCACTGAGTCATCCTGAGTTCCGGTATTATGGGATAAGGAATAAAACTTAAATAATTAAAGGCCTTTGTTGAACCCAAGTTACACCCTGCCAGTGGCCCACTAGGCCTCTATATGATGTACTCCTGCATTTGCCACCTTGCTTCTGGTGGGAGAATCATTTTTGCACACTATGTGTGATTCATTTATTGAGTCTCTTACCGGCACAGAGGCACTGGTAAGTGTCTTTGAGGTGACTGCCAGGTGCCTCTTTGCATGATTCCCTGCTCGAAGCTTACCTCCTTCCAAGGGGAAGTCATGCTCAGATTGAATCACAGGCAGTAGATGCCTCTAAAGGTTACACATTCTAAACATTTTTGGGGTGGGGGGTGGTGAGAGATATGGTCTTCAGCTTGGATATAGTGTGCCTCTGCTGTTAGAAGTGTGGGGACATGGTGGCACAGCTCTGCAATATCTGTCTCCCCTGCCTCTTCCCATAAGTCCCCCCCACTTAAGAGCCTATCATGCCCAGTGACAGAATTATATGTGTGTTTTAGACTGTGATGAAAAGCACCATAATCACAGCCAATGAAGCAAATCAAGTCCAATAGGAAAAAATGTATAAAGGAGAGCCAGTCTGGTGTAGTGGTTAAGTGTGTGGACTCTTATCTGGGAGACCCGGGTTTGATTCCCCACTCCTCCACTTGCACCTGTTGGAATGGCCTCGGGTCAGCCATAGCTCTGGCAGAGGTTGTCCTTGAAAGGGCAGCTGCTGTGAGAGCCCTCTCCAGCCCCACCCACCTCACAGGGTGTCTGTTGTGGGGGAGGAAGGTAAAGGAGATTGTGAGCCGCTCTGAGACTCTTCGGAGTGGAGGGCGGGATATAAATCCAATATCTTCATCTACCTCACAGGGTGTCTGTTGTGGGGGAGGAAGGGAAAGGAGATTGTGAGCCGCTCTGAGACTCTTCGGAGTGGAGGGCGGGATATAAATCCAATATCTTCATCTACCTCACAGGGTGTCTGTTGTGGGGGAGGAAGGGAAAGGAGATTGTGAGCCGCTCTGAGACTCTTCGGAGTGAGGGGCGGGATATAAATCCAATATCTTCTTCTTCTTCTAAACAAAATGAGCATGAAAGCAATTCTGAAAACAATAATCAACCAGGAACAAACCTTAAAGCAGCCGGCCATATTTCTTTCACCGTCTTTCTGTGTGTGTAGAGAGAGTTTGTTTGTGTGTGTAGAAACAATAAGAAATGGAGTTTCTCTCTTTCTCCATGTGTGTTTCCAGCTTGTAATTCCACATTGTCTGGGGACAGGAGGAAGGCAGAAATGCCTCGCAGCTTTTATTTTTACTTATTTTTTGTAAGCATTTCAGAGATGTTCACTTGCAGCATATCAGAAATGATGGTAAGTATACCTTAGAATAAAGGCTGGTCCTTTAGAATCCCATCCGCTGTGCTACTGTGTTAATACATGGATTATAGTTAGAAGTTTGTTGAGAGTTTTATCCTCCTTTATGTACATTATTTATAGTCGGCCTTTCTCACTGGGAATAAGAGTGACTACACAGAGTGAGTCAATACAGTTGACAGGATGGGACATTCAGTAAAGAATGCAATAGGATTGTAGAATTCTGGAAACCAGGAGAAATCTAAAAACAGACCTGAAACAAAGCATAAGTATTATCATGACACATTAAATGTTGCAAAATTACATAACAGAATTCTAGTTAAGAACTTAAGAAGAACCTTGCTAGATCAGACCGCTGGTCCATCTAGTCCATCATCCTGACTAGCACAGTGGCCAGCCAGTTCCTCTGGAGGTCCAGCAACAGAGCGTTGGGCCCGAAGCCTTCCCCTGATGTTGCTCCTGCCACTGGAACTCAGAGGCTTAGTGCCCCTGAACATGGAAGTTCCCTTTAGTCACCATGGCTAGTAGATAGATCTTTCCTCCATGAATCTGCCCAGCCTCCTTTTAAAGCTGTCTAACCCTACCTACAGCAAGCTGTACGCAGCAGTGTGCCCTTTAAGACAAGAACAGTCCCTAATAATTTCTCCAAGTAGCTTTGTGCAACCCTTTTTACCTGTGTAGAAAAGCCTTCCTGAATACTTCAGTTCTCCATAGTGCATGTAAACCCAGGGGAGGGGAAGCCTTCCTGATCTCCTCAGGCAGACTGTACCACAAGGTGGAAACCACAACGGAGAAAGCAGGTGTCCAGGCAGTTGTGGATTTTGCCCATGAGCAGATTGGCCCTTTGGAAGGCACCACGACTGGTTTCCAGGCCTTGCTCTGCCACAAAACTCATTGAGTGACCATATGCCAATCACTCACTCTCAGTCCAGCCTACTAGTGTGAGGATAAACTGGGGGCCAGAGGACCATGTGCAAACCACTCCAAGCTTTTGGGAAGAAGGAGGGGATAAAAATCTGATATGTGAATATAAATCTCTAACTCCGTTGGAGCTGGCAGCAGCTCTCCAGGGTCTCAAACAGAGGAAGGTTTTCCCAACATCCAAGGCCAGATTAACAGTTAGGCCAAGTAGGCACTGGCCTATGGGCCCCCATGCCTTTAGGGGCCCCAGGCCAACTCTTCCCCCCGTTTCTCCCTCTGCTTGCAGCCCTCCCAGCCTGCACGCACAGCCAGCAACTGAGCCGCTCTTTGCCCAACTTGCCCAGTGCGGCTGCTGCTGGCTTCATCGCCAAGTTTGCCTCTCTCTGCCTCTCCCCCGCAGCTTTGTCAAAGGAGCTTTTGAGAAGATGGCTGCAGCTTCAGCAGCGGGTGGTGGGGCAGGCGCTCCAACTCTGAGATGATTTGCGAGGGCCCCCCAAGATTTTGACTGCCTAGGGGCCTCCATAGGGTTTAATCCGGCACTGCCAACATCTGTTCCTTGAGAACCTCTAACTGCAGATGTTGGGGGATCATCCCTAGTGTGCATTTAGATTGGGTGCTCAACCTCTGAGCCACAGCTCCTCCACACCTCACCGCTGTTCTGCATTTTGCTCTTCTCTAATTCATAGCCTTTTAGATTCAGAAGCCATTTTTTATCTTGTGTCAGTCCATCCAAGTTTCTTGGCATTTCCTCTCAGGACAGCAGTGCATCCGTCTGCAGTCTCCTTGTGCTATTCCAAGCTTTGTTGCCTTTCCTGTTGCCAGTTTTCTATCTTTATTGAAAGTGTTCACTTTTTGCACAGGAAATAACCTCAGTTGACCTGACTAATGGGGCATAGGAGCTGCTTTCTTTTGAGGCGACTATCTGGGGATTGTGCTCTGGGGCTTTTCGTTCCACCTCCCTCATTTACAGAGTAATAAGAAAGTCTAATAGCTGTTTACAGGCTTCCCTTTGTCAATAGGAAACAGTATTCAGTTCTACAGTTAACAATTAGATTTGCCCCTGAAGCAGACTCTTAGACATCCAGTGTGAAATTGTATAATATTACCATAAATGTCATCTCTCAGTTTGCCTAGTCTCTCTTTGTCTGCAGGCTTCTCGGGTTCCCATTAGCGTGGGTCTGCAAAATACTTAGCTGGTACGAGGATTGTAGGCAGCTGATAAGGAGATTTAAAATAGTAGCTGGAAGCTCCTGGTGCAAAATAAGCGAAACAAAAAGTGGCCCAGAGAAGCTTACTGGCAGCCATACTTTCCATGGACTTTGTCCTGGGTTGCTGGAACTTTGGGGTCACGGAATACTAGTTTGAATGTCTGCGATGTTATGAAGAGCTGCTATGATTTGCTAAGAGGAAGGGGAAGAGAAAAACGCTGATCCAGAGGGCTTTTCCTCTGCTGAGAATTGCAGGCACCATTTAAGTAGCCCTAGCATTTGCCTCCGTAGAACAAAATATATATTTGCCCTGGGGCTGCAGTCCATTCAGCCAATTAACTATGTTAAAAAGGTAAAGGTAGTCCCCTGTGCAAGCACTGAGTCCTTACCAACCCACGGGATGACGTCGCATCATGACGTTTTCTTGGCAGACTTTTTACAGGATGGTTTGCCATTGCCTTCCCCAGTCATCTGTGCTTTACCCCCAGCAAGCTGGGGACTCATTTGACTGACCTTGGAACTGTGTTGCAGACCATTAAAAAAAAAGAAATCTTGTTTTTTGAACCCATTTCCAAACCTCCAATGAGAGGCAGCATCTTGGAAGCAGCATTCCCTCTTCTCCCAGGCATGGCCCCTGCTGCAACACATGCAGACTTCACCCAGAAACTTCTGATACTGCTTCGGAGCAATAGTTTTCATTCATATGCAAATTTAATCAGTGAACTCATATGGTTAACAGAATGAGTGTTCTTTGGGCTTAATTTGCACACAGAAGAGCATTGCTTGCGCAACTGTGCTGTATTCTGTAGTTGACTTTTTGTAAGTGGCTTCCTGAACCCATGCTTCTTGGAACAGAGGCACCTACTTTAGGAAGAGGATGGGCATGGGGTTGCCAGTCTCCAGGTGGTAGCTGGAGATCTCCTACTTTTATAACTGATCTCCAGGGAACTGATAGAGATCGGTTCGCCTGGAGAAAACAGCCACTTTGGACGTTGGACTCTTTGGCATTATGCCTCAAACCTCTCCCTCCTCAGGGTCCATCCCCAAAATCTCCAGGTATTTCTCCACCCAGAGCTGGCAACCCTAGATTGGCAGATGCCTTCTTTGCACTTTACTTGAAACGATAGGAAGCCTGAGGTCCTCATCCATCCAGTTCTCATCAATATGCTGAATACTTGAAGCCCCACCCCCCATAGATTTGTGTGGCACTGCCTCTCCCCCGCCCCTTTCTTCCCCATGGCAGAAGCACCAACCAAATCAGAATGCTCCCCAGGTTCATTCATTCATTTGTTCTCATTCTCTCTGTCTCTCTCTCTCTGTCTATCTGTCTCTCTCTGTCTTTGTCTGTCTGTCTCTCTCTCTCAAAAAGCAGGGATCTGCTACATTCCGCCCAGGGGGGGAACCCACCTGGAAACAGAACAGGGTTGGAATAGGCCAGGGTAAAGTAGGGTAGTAGATGATTTATTTATTTTTAGCTTATTTAAAATATTTATTATATGCCTGTCTTTCTCCTGAGTAACTCCGGACCCAAAGCAAGAATATGTGAGTGATGTTCCCTCCCCTAAAAACGGCACTGCAGTTTGGAGGCCAAACCTCTACATGGAAGCAACCAAAGAGGAGTGGAAAGGAGGGCTTTTTGAGTGCAAAAATGTTAAAAGGCACCAGAATTAGAAGGGTTTTTTTGTTTTCCTTTAGGTGGTGAAGAGGGGCAAAGGAGATACCGTATTTTTTGCACCATAAGACTCACTTTTCCCCCCAAAAAAAGTGGAGGGAAAAGTGTGTGCGTCTTAAGGAGCGAATACTGCAAAAAATTCACACAAATGCCTCTAAATTCACACAAACAGCTCTAAAAACTAGGTGCGTCTTATGCTCAGGTGCGTCTTATGGAGCGAAAAATACGGTAATTGTTGCAGGGGAGGGCATGGCAGCCAGTTCTTCACAAAGTTAACAAGTTTTGGAGTACAGTAAATGACAAAAACAAAAGGTAGATGGGTTATCTAATTGGGTTATTTCCACTCTAATTTCTTCTGCTAAAAATATCTCCAGGAAGCATAGCAGCATTAATGTTAGGACAAGAGTAATAACTGCATGATTCTTTCAGCGTTCAAAAGCACCCCACATAAATAATAACAATAATCTTAACAGCAGCCCTGTAAAATAGTCCTGTGTTGTGCCCAGAACATGAGAAAGTGTGCCTTGCCTAAGTCCTCCTAGTGAATGTGCCTGAGATGCGGTTTGAATGAGGGACTTCCCATTTTACTCTTGGCCGTAGGTTAGGTTAGGTTGCCCTGCAGGTTCAGTTGGTTTTCTTGCCCATGTCACTCTGCAGAGGTTCTGCCTAAGTTTTTATTGGCATGTCTTCTCAGTATCACAAAATGGCCTCCTGTCAAGCTCTCTCCAGTCTCGTTTTATTCTGTTTTGCCATTTTGTCACCATCATCTTACTTGAGGATTCAACTCCCGTTTGACTGATGCCCACAGCTGCTGGTTTCCCAAATTGAGAACTTTGCACTAAGACCGCTTTCTTCTCATTTTGCGTAGTGCTTCTCCGATGCTGATACCACTGTCTGGCACCAAAGTGCCTTCTGCTGTGGATAAGTACGCTGTTTTTAAAGGGATTGCGTCTGACAAGCCCGCTGAAGGCCCGGCTTCCCTTGGAGGTAAAAGCAGTTGTCTAATCTGTGCTTCTGTTTATTTAAAACATTCATTAGCCACTTTCCTACTTTGTAAAGAAAAACAACAGTTAATTGTCAAGATTGTCAAAAAAATTCTAATGTTTTACCATCTTGCTGCTCTGTGCTGAAACACCTGCTATGCTACTGGGAAAACGAGAGTATTTAGGCCCTTTAACACTGTCTGTCCTTCAGGGTCAGCAGTATCTGTTGGAGTGTTTTGCTAACGAATACTGTGATGTGAGAATAAGAACATAAGAGAAGCCATGTTAGATCAGGCCAATGGCCCATCCAGTCCAACATTCTGTGTCACACAGCGGCCAAATATATATATATATATATACACACACACACACAATGTGGCTAATAGCCACTGATGGACCTCTGCTCCATATTTTTATCTAACCCCCTCTTGAAGGTGGCCATGCTTGTGGCCGCCACCACCTCCTGTGGCAGTGAATTCCACATGGTAATCACCCTTTGGGTGAAGAAGTACTTCCTTTTATCCGTTTTAACCTGTCTGCTCAGCAATGTGTGCCTTTTAGCAATTCACTGCTTTGAACTTCTCTCACGCCAGAAAGTTAGGCGTGCATGTAATGGCTAACTGCTTATATATATATATTCACTCACCTGCATCCTGCCTTAATATCGCCACTGGCCTTGCCAGTGGTACTATCCTATCTTACCATAAACACTAATCCTGATGAAATGGAGAGCTGTTATTGTTGAAGACAGTCATAGACCTGACAGTTATAAAAATACATAAAATGCCACACTCTAAATTCACGGTTGGGACTCTCAGCAAATAAGCTGTCTTCATCTGTCTCCTAAAGATGGAAAGTGTGGGTGCCAGGTGCGTCTTCCCAAGGGGTTTCTTCCGTAACTGTGGGGCTGCCACCCAAAGGGCCTTCTCTGCTGTTCCCAGATTCTTTGATTGATGGGGCAATCATGAGGACCTCTCCTGTGATCTTAATTCTGTGTCGCTTAAACCCCAAATCCGAAACCAGGGGTCCCCGGACTTTTTGAGCCTGTGGGAATTCTTATGCAACGTGGTGGGCACAGCCACAAAATGGCTGCCACAGCTCACCTTCAGTCACGCAGCGAAGATCCTTGTGCTGGGGTAGCAGATGCTGCCAAAGCAACCTGTTTTAAAACAGGCACTGCCAATCAAATCCCCAATGACCAGTCAGATGCCTTGCTGGGTGAAAGCCCCGCCCACTTTCTAAAAACATTTGACATACGCTAGGAGAGGCACCAATGGCGCCATGTTGGAGACCCTCGGGACAGTCGGCCACAAAACCATTAAACTTTCTGTTAATGTATGCAGTGCTTTCAGCTGTCCAAAAGCCGTTCTCATATATGGTGTTGGATCTTGAGAATCTGTTCCCCTGGCAGAGGCACTTTCCTCTGGCAGAAGGAGCATCTGGTGCCAGGCGCTTGGAGAATCTTGCACTGTGGAAGACTGTTTCCTCCTGTGGAAAGAGCCTCTGCTAATAGAACAGATCCAAAGCATCCAGCCCATTACCTTGTCATGCTTACAACAGCTCTGTAAGGTAGGTAAGTATTGTTATCCCCCTGTTCGCAGTGGAAGGGGGCTGAAAGACAGTGGCATAGAAGGCTGCCTAATGAGTCCGTGGCTGAGGTGAGGTTTGAGCCTCAGACCTCCTGGTTTGTAGCTTATTCTCTTAGTTCCTGTGTGACAGCAGGTCACACAATACCAGTAGTTGTCGTGTGGGGGTGATACCATTGGGGAGGAATTTGACAGAGCAACCTAAGCAAGAAAAGTCAGATCCCTGCCCCGGAGAACTCACAATTCAGCTGGGGAGTGGGGTGCTAGGATAGACAACAAGGTCAGGAATGCAAAAGAAGAAACCCAGCTGCAAAATGATTCCAGAGGCACAGTGACAGCACTTGGGGAAAAGGGACTCTGTAGGGCCAGCGTTCTCACAGAATGCTTTAGTGCCCGGGGTGTAAGAGGAGTTCTCCTGAGCAAGAGCAAAGATCCCCCACTGCCGTCCATCCAGATGCTTCCAGGTGGTCCACCAAAATGCTGCGAAGGCAAGAGCTGTAGCCCACTGTTGCTGCCTCCTCGTTTCCAGCTACTACTATTAAGGCCTCTTCAGCCTCTGGAGCTGGTTCTGTTTAGCTGTCTCCCCTTCTGCTCATAAACGTGACCCAGTCCATGGGGCAGTTCTTTTCTGCAAGTCCCATTGCAAGGGAGCTTCTTTCTCCTTTTTCCCCCGCCCCCCGGCAGGGTTTGGTTTCAGCCGGGCTTGTGCTGGAGAAAGCATTCTGGTCGGCTTTGGATCAGGACTGTGTATCTTTAACAGGGACCAGAGTCCGCTTCTTGAGACAGTTGCCTCACTTTACCTCATGGTAGGACTCTATCTGTAGGAAGAAAATTAGAGAGAGCTTAAATGAGGTCCAGGGGAGGGGAGGGGTGTCTCCGTGACCATGAGATGCCAAAGCCGTGCAGTTCCTCATTTGGTAATGCCTTTTAACGTTGACTAGCAGCCACTGCAAAAATGTCTAGACTGCTAGATAATAGGTACTTCTTGTCTGTTGAACCCACGCGTTTTTTCCTGATTGCAGTCTAATTTAACACTTATTGTAACTAAACTTCTGTCTTAAATTACATGCACAGTAGATTACGGAGACAAATACAGTGCTTTCCGGGAGCTGGAGCAGCCGTCTGAGAGTAAAGCCCTAGGTAAGCATGCCAAATTGTGCATCCTTGATTTAGTTGGGTTTGTCAGACTGTGAGTGATTCCTCACCAGCATTTGCTCCACCCCCACACTTCTCCTTGCATTGGCACAAGCCATCGATTCCCCACCAGTCACTCTGCAGCGCCTCTTGCTTCGGGGCTGATTCCCATCGTGGCAACTAGAACTCCAAAAAAAACAGCATCCTGTTGCCATGATGGTAATAGGAAGACGCTGCGATGTAAGAGACGCCTGTGTTACAACTAGTGGGGAATCCATCGCTTGAGCCGATGCAGGGAGAAGAGTGGGGCGGAGCAAATGCCAGTGAGGAATCACTGTTTCAGTGCTCTCTATAGACTGGCAAAAATCCCACTGACACAGGTGTTGGGACGGAAATATATTCTAGGTAGGATTTTTACAAATAAATGGTGCACCCCCGTTCAAAGCTTCAGAATGGTGCCTAGTCCTTGCACCCTTTGAGAGGAAGGCAGCATGCAGATAGGGGTGGCCAACAGTAGCTCTCCAGATGTTTGTTGCCTATAACTCCCATCAGCCCCAGCCATTGACCATGCTGGCTGGGGCTGATGGGAGTTGTAGGCAAAAAAAAATATGGAGAGCTACCATTGGCCACCTCTGTGTTAGATAAATAAAGGTACAGGAATCTCTGGAAGTTCTGGAGCGGGGTGGGGGCTAGGAATGGCCAGAGGAGGAGTACAGGTGGTCAACTATTACAGGCTGAAATTAGTTTAATGATTGGAGATAACAAGCCACATCTTTATCCTCAAGCTTCTAGTCTCTGCTTCGCATGTAGAAGGTTTTATTTTCTATTATAGTGGTTCCCTGGCACCCTTCCTGGCAGAGAAAATGGCACAAGAGAAAGTGTAAGCCTTCCTCCTCTTGCGCCTCAGGCCTGATAACTGAGTCTTGATAACAGTCAAGAGAGTCCACCCACACTGTCCAGAAACTTGAGATTTGGCACACCTGTGGTCCAAGAAAATCCATTTCCTAGGAAAGTCTGGACATGCTTTCTACCCCCAATGCGCTCCTTTCTTTTATAGTATAGTTTGGTTGAGACATGACAAGAAACTGTGATTCGCTGCTCCTTGAATGAGCTGGAATGGGGTGGGGATCCTCTAGCTCACAGGCACCCTCCTCCCATGCACACAGCCTGCTAACTAGAGCTGTCCATTTTTACCTATCCGACCCGGCACACTGTGGCTTATGATTGTCCTCTAGAGCAGGATCCCAGAAGGCCCTGCTTGGAGTCCTGGTTGTGAAGGCAAAGGGCAAGCTGCCATTTCCCAGATTTTTTTTAAAGCATTATGTTTGTATTATTTATTTGTGAAAAAACAGGAGCAAAGATTTTGGCCCACTAAATAGGATTTGCTGTAAGTAACTCCATAGGACAAAGATCTTAATCCAGCACTTTCTCCAATTTTAGTCTTTTGAATAAATTGCCCATTTTTGTAATGGGCGTTGGTGACCATTTTGGAGCTTGAAGCTGTCATTTATCAGCCTAGACGTCTGAGGCAAATTACTGCACAGAAAACCTCTAATTGGCTGGCTGGGGGCGGGATAGAGAGCCTGTGAATAGGTTCTCTCTCCCCTCCCCCAGCTCATTCAGGGTAGCGCCAAGCCTCCGTTTTTGCCATTGTGTCTGAATTATGCCAGCGTCTGAAGGGGAGCGAGAACCACTGGCTGCATTTCTGGAAGAAGCAGCTGAGCCACTTGTGAACTAGGTGGTCTCTCTCCACCCCTGCATCCCAGGGCTGTCTGGGGCATAGACATAGTAGTAATGGAGAGGCAATGAGGGTAGCATTTAGCCCTTTCTGTGTTCCAAAAGATTCTCTTCCTGTTATCTTGTGATTCTTACAACCGTCCTGTAAGGGAAAGTAGACGATGCCCTTGTTGTGGCTCTCAGAAGGCTGCTCAGTGACTTTGTAAGGGAAGCTACACCTGAGCAGCTTGTTCTCCTAGCCCCATTGGTGCCCCCCCCCGCCTTGTCACTAAGAAAGACGGCAGCGAAAATGAAATTAAAGCTGAAATTAAGAAAAGGTGCTTGGCAGGCAATGCTTAACTTGCCCAGAAGAGTAGAAAACAAAAGCTCCCTCTGTTTCCATTGACTACCAGAAAGTGAAATAGGTTTTTGAATTGCCCGTCTTGTCATTTTTAACCCTCTCACCAGCTTGCATTTCTAACGGGAAAGTGTGCAGTCCATCAGTAAGTCAAGTTTGCTGTGCTGTGCCTTGGTTTTGGTGAACGTCAGTTTCACAGACTGCTTCAAGGGATGCTGGAATCCGCCAAAGTTGGAGTTGTGTTCAGAATGCCATCCATGGTTTTGTCACAGCTTAAATCCCACTGAAACAGCTACAGGCTGTTTTTGTTTACTTGCCACAGAGTTTGTGAAACTGACTTGATTTTGGTGGTGGCCACGAAAGGGAAGTGTGCTGGTGGAGACCGAGGGAGAAAGATGCATGACCTGCCTGCCTAAAGCAGCTTCATATATTCACTTACACACGTTATGTCTAAGAGGTCAGGGGAAAGTTAAAAGGTAGCAGATGACAGGGAAGACTTTTCCCTGCCCTTGATCCGGAACAGCCGCTGCCAGTCTGAGTAGCTGAGCTGGATTGGCCAGCAGTCTGACTTGGTGTAAGGCATCCCGCATATGTGTTTTGAATCAGTGCACTCTTTAACTGACGAAGGTGCAAATTTTTAACAGCGGCTTCTCTCTAAATACATCAAGCTGATGAATGGGTTAATCATGATGTTAACAGGTATTTTCACCTGTCCAGTTTTAACAGATGGAACTGTGGTTTATACACTATGAAAGAAAGCAATTTATTTCACACTTAACTTTGTATCTGCTAAGCCATAGCATTGTTTGAAAAATGGTAAAAGTCAATTTGAAATTTTAAAAAATGGAGAAAGCACAAGTACCCGCTTGCTGGTTTAACATGCAGCATTCACATCAGGCAATTGCCTGTGCACAGTAGCTATTGACAAATCCATATTGATTTTTTTTAAAGTGGCAACAGCAATTAAAGACATTTTGTCGGCTACCTCTTTATCTTAGGCAGGTAGCTGGAAACAAACCTTTTGGAAAAGCACTGGCGTGTGCTGCACATTCAGCCATTTCCCAGATCAACCTCAAGGGAAGCCCTATGTAGAGCAAGTTACAGTAATCCAGCCTGGATCACCGTGGCTCAGTCAGGGAATGACAGAAACGGGGTCAACTGTTTAACCTGGCAAAGATGGTAGAACACCAGCTCTCTACTACTACAAATGTTATTCTGTCACTGTATGCAGAAGACATTACCCAGATGCTTTCATCCGTATCCTGGGTGTCATAAGGACTAGCAACTTGATTTTTTAAATTATCACTTTGATTCTTGGAAATCTTAATTCTGTGCCCAGAAGCAGATTAATCAGTTTTTCTGAGGAATTGTAGCAGACATTAAGACAGTCGCCACATGCAGGCTCATCCACAGGTTAGGCACACACTGACTAAAAACAGGGAGTTTTGCAGACTTAGGGGACCCTTCTGGTTTTCAGAAAAATCTGAAAACTTTTGGGAAATACACTGGGAGGGTTAATCCCCTCCCCCCCCCAAAAAAAGTTCCTGCATTGAGGCTGCAAAGCTGGAGACAGGCAGCGGAGGGTCAGGCCCCATTGCCATGGAGGGAGGAAAGTTGTTGCTGTGGAGGGGGAAGTGCTGGGCAGACAGGCAGGTGGACCCCTGCCACCTTTGCTGTGTGGGTGGGGGAAGCAGGCAGGCACAGGTAAGTCTTCTTAATTCTGTGCTGGATTGTGTCCCCCAAAGTGCTGTGACCTTTACAGGTGGCCTGTATTATACACGGCTGCATTTTAAATAAGTAAATCAGCAAGTAAATCAAACAAGTGCATCAGCAACCCTGCGGGCTCTCCTTCTCCAGGAGGGCAGTGTGCTGTTACTCTGTTTTTAATGGGAAATGTTTAAGTCTCACCTACTGAATACGATGGGATCTTAAAAGTGCTTGACTTTGACTGAAATGAGCTGGATGTCTTCTTACTTTAAAAAAAACACTTGCCTTGAGAATTGGGCTAGAGGTGGGATGGACAGGAAACTAAATTAATATACTCAAAAGAGCCATTTCTGGTGTTTCTGTGAATCCGCATATTTGTTCCTTGAATGGGTGTCATCCTCAACAACAACAACAAAACATCTTTCCGACACATCTTCCCTTTTCTCTTTCTGCCCTTCAGGAGACAGCTTTGCAGAATTCAAATCTGCCGGGGCAGATGACGGCTTCACAGATTTCAAGACCGCCGACAGCATCTCACCACTAGACCCCCCTACAAAAGATAAATTGTTTCCTTCCCCTTTCTCCTCTCAGCCTGCACAATCAAAGCAGCAGCAGCAACAAGCAAAACCTTCTCTGAACCTGGCTGACTTGAGCCTGCTTTCCTCAGCCTCTGCTGGAGAGAACAGGTCTCTTCAGTTTCCAGTCTCCTACAATTCCTCGAAACCGGCCTCTTTCCCTGTGCCACTGCCCCCAACATCCTCCGCTGCCCCCGCTTTGCCAATGCCCAGCAATAGCTCCATCTTAGCCAACGACTTTGCCGACTTCAACCTTTTGGGGGGGCTGTCAAGTTATCCCCCCACCCACACTCAGGATGAATTTGCAGATTTCATGGCTTTCAACAGCAGCGCCAGCTGTGCAGAGCAGAAGCCGGGCGAAAAACCCAGCACTTTCAAGCTGGACGCCAGCCCTGTCCCTTCGACTGCAAAGAGCGCGCAGAGCCCTCCCTCCTCAGCCCCTCCCACAAAATACGACATCTTCAAGCAGCTCTCCCTGGATAGCTCTGGGTTAGGCTTTGAAGAAACAAAAGACCACACCCCGTCGTCCGCAAAGAGCGAAGACGACTTTGCTGACTTCCACTCCAACAAATTTTCCTCCAGTTCTGACAAATCCCTGATTGACAAACTGGCAGCTTTCAAGCACGCCAAAGAGGACTCTGCCTCTGTCAAGTCTCTGGACCTCCCGTCCATCGGGGGCAGCAGTGTGGGCAAGGAGGACTCTGAAGATGCACTCTCTGTCCAGTTTGACATGAAACTGGCAGACGTGGGAGGAGACCTTAAGCATGTCATGTCTGATAGCTCTTTGGATTTGCCAACCGTTAGCGGGCAGCATCCGCCGGCAGCAGGTGAGGAACTAGTTAGATTGCTCTGGTAACGAAAGCAATAGATGCATCCCAAAGTGTTATTCCTTGAGCTGAATTTCAGTATTATGTGCTGGTCCTCCAGCAGGAGAAGGCTTCTGAACCTGTATTCTTGGCTAGCTGCTAACCCCTGAACCAAGCAGTGTTACACCTGACTTTTTCGTTGTCTTATGTAGTTTTTGGATGGGATTATTTGGACTCCAAACCCTACAGTACTTGGTATGATATGACTGATGGCCTTTTAGCAGCCCCACTTTGTAGGGGAGGTATTCTGCCAGTGCTTACGGTGTCCCTAAGGGCGTGGGAAATAGACTGCTGCTAAGAAGAGGCAGCCTTTCCCTTCTAGGGTTTAGCCCAACGTTCTTGCAAGTTCGCTTTGGCCAGCTTCCGTTGCGTGAGGGGTTGTTCCTCTTTCCAAAGTAAGGCTGTGGTCTGTTCTTGGAAAGCTCATCCCTTTTGGAATGTCTATGAAACTGTAATGACGGATAAAGGTCTCTGGATGTCCAAGTGCCAGTGCAGATGTAATGCTCACTCTGTGTCTTGGCTGTGAGATTGGGTTTGCACATTCTCCCCCTGGGAGTAGATTCTGTCCTCCTGCCTTAACCTGTGGTCAAAAGATGCTTCAGCTCCAACATTAACAGCAGGTGTTAGGATTTCAGCTTAACTAAGATAAGAAATGTGCAAGGAAACGGTATTAAAACTCAGCTACGCTGATGTGTGAGCTGACTTTATCTGCAGGTAATGTCAGCGCTGAGGTAATTGCTGAGCCGTGGAGGGGGTTGTGTGCAGCTGACACCCATACTGAGTGTTTGCTGGAAGCCGTGTTTCACTTACACTGGCCTTGCATCCCTTTCCGAAATTCTGCCTCATGTGCCGTCTTTGCACTGCAATAATCTTGAGCGTTGTGGCTTCCGCATGATAATTGCACAGGCCGTCAGATGTGGGTGAGCTCTTGAGTGCTTTGCCATGTCTTCTGAAAAGAAACAAATGGAAGCACAGCCCCAAAACTGCAGTTGCTATGAAGAACAGCCAGCCAGCACCTCTTTTTCTTTTTCTTTTTCCACAAACAAGTGCACACTTATGTATGGAGATGTGTGTTTTTACAGGACGGAGCGGTTGCACCCAAGTGTGTGTTTTTATCCCAGTATGCAGTCCACACGAAAGGTTTCAAGTGGTATTCATTAGCATCAAAACATCCACCACTGCAGCCTGTCTGATGTTACAGAACATGCCAGTCACAGTGCACAAACGATGGACTTGGTCATCTGGAAACGTAGCATCCAAATTAACCCTGTAGAATATTCATAGGAGCTGCTAGTGGCTGGGAGACCTCTGTCCTGTGGCAGCATCCCTGAATAGAAGCCACATGTGGATGGGCAGTTGCTTAGCCCTTACTTCCCACCCATGGAATTAATTTTATCGGCCTTGTCCATCTGTCATGGGATCTTTCCCACACAGATGCATGCGCCTGGCAGAGAGTGGACCACAGAAGGATCATGTAGCAAATGGAATATACTTGGGTTGCACTATTCTGAACTGGAAGTGCATTAGCAGTTAGTAGGGGCTTATGTATTAGCAAGGGTTTCCCCCGCCCCCACCCCCGTCTTTTCACTTCAACAAGGAAATCCTATTTAATTTTAATTGGGATTCTTCTCTCTTTAATTTCCTCTATGGAGTTAATGTGTCAAAGCATCGAAGCCAGTCATCTCCCATCTGGCTGCAACTTCTTAAACTTCACAAGTGTCCTGTTTTTGTTCGTTTTCTCTGCCTGATCTGTACATAGAGAGGAGAAAGCATTGAATCAGATGTTTTGTGGCCTTTTTAAAAAAAAAAAAGATGGGGAAACGACAGTATTCTTTTTAAAAAAGTATTCTGCAGCTTTTGTGCTTGTGACAGAGAGCTGTTGCTGTCCAACATCGTTGATTTCTACATTAGCTGTTTCTTCCACCATATTTTGGGTGGGGAAAGCGAATTACAGTATTGTAATTTTCCATTGTGTTTTGAAGTGGGAACAGGGAAAAAAAGTTCCATTTATGGCTTTAGATGTGGAGAATTACTCTTAACAGGGTGCAAAATATCAGGAATAATTCTTCTTGGTGAAGAATGACTTTCCCCCCTCCCCAGGCCCTGGTGGGTTGTTCAGTTTTCTGATAACTGAAATGTGTATTCTTGAAAGTTTTTACTTCTGACTCTTGGGGGTCTTTTTGTTTTCAAAGCACTTTTTCCTACTATTTTTCTACTCTTTCCGGGCGGTAGTTTGACCTTTGTGTTGCTTGTTTCCGAGAGATGAGTTTGGCATCTGTCCATTGCAATTCAAAGGTTGCCAATTGCCATTTGGTGCATCAAAAGATGAACTCTGGGTATGAAAGGCTGCTTAAATAGATCATGTGTTTAATGTTAAATATTTTGATATCTGAAGTGTAATTATTATTATTAGTGTTTTCCCCAAGAATGTGAATCAAGATCTTCACCTACTTTCTAATGTGCCAAGTCTAAAGTATTCCTCAAAGGGCTTGTTCAACTATTAATGCCTCCTGTCTTTTAACCACAGTTATGGGATCAGCGTGGTTAAAGGATTCTCTGTGGAGTAGCCCCCTGTCTTCCCACGGCCTCTTACCTCCTACACATGAACTCTTACCGCTTTTAACCATAGTTCATACTTAACAGCTGCACCAAAACTCGGTGCTTCTCAGGGTTCACTCCTCCTAACCAAGATCTTTAACCAGTTTCAAGCCCTATTTTGGAATGCTGGTCAAGAGCTAAGGTGTGTTTGGCATTAGAGTTTGAGAACACCCCCACCACCACCACTGGGGCTCTACAGGGGCTTGGAGAACACTGCACCAATCCTGGATGAATGACCGTCGTTAGCCTTCTTAGAAGAAGGTGTGCTCGTCTCCCCACAGGCAAGTTTGAGTTGGCGAATTTGGGTGTTTGCTCACTTCTGTGCCCTCTGCTGCCTTCCCAGCCCACAGGGACGTTGGCTTCCCTTCCTGCTGTTTCTTAGCAGTGCAGTGGGGGTGTGGCAGCAATCTAAAGCTACTTCGCTTCTCTTCCCCATGGCTAGGCCAAGTGTTCCACTCCTCTTCAGCTCTGTAACTGACCCTACTCCTGCAATACGCCTCTTTTTTAATATGGGCCTCTACCCAAGGCTTTTGGGTGATCCTCTGATATCTCTTCTGGTTTGCTGGGCGGCACCTTGAATGGTTTGCTGGGGCATTAGAAGGCATCGCACTACACCACGGTTAACTTTGGCGCAGCCTACTGATGAACCATTGTTCACGCTTGCGAGAGTTCTCTCCTGACCCGTGGTTTGAAACTGGTTACCAAATCGTGGTTGCTAGCACTGATTAACAATGTTGCTTGACAGTGAGCCCTGAGATTCAGTTTACCATGGTTAACTTTGGTGCAGTCATACTGATGAATCATGGTTCGTGCTCACCAGAGTTCTCTCCTGATCAGGGTCAAGAAATGTTACCATTCTCGCCACGGTTTTATGCAGCCATGAGGATGGTGAAGCATGGTTGTGGTCATAGGGGAGTGGGGAAATAAGGTGAAGTTGTGCTAAGAGGGGAGGGAGGGAGTGTATGTCCCCCTTGCTGATTCCCCATCCTAAATGTAGTTAAGGGACAGGATGCGTTAAATCTGTTGTGGCCCAAAAGATGCTTCTTTTTTTCCTCCTTGTCTGAACTCTTTATTTGTTTAATTGACTTTTTTATGCCATGGCATTTGTGTGAATATACGTAATTGTTTGAAACACTTCTAGCTCTGAATCAGTGATCAGGAGTGTCTGAATTTCATCTGCTTTAAAAAGTCATCTCCCCTCCCCCCCCCTTCATGTGTAAACTGAAATGTTAGACCGGGACAGTATCCCTTTTCCTATTCCTTGTTTTAGGAGAAATTGCAGGTCTGCCTTTGGGATTTCTTTTATGTTGTCTTTGGAGGGGGCTCCGTAAGTGAAGTTCTTAAGTCAAGAATCTGAGCATATTGGACTGACTTTCTTTATCTGAATCTTGCAGTTAATGGCACAGCAACTAAAAAGAGAGCTTTTATTCCTTTCCCAGTGGGCGTACATAGGAGGAGGTGAGTTACAGGGATAAGAAGGTATGGATATTTGGCCAGAGGGAGGGAAGGGTGTTAAAATTGGCTGCTACATAATCAGAATTGCCTTAACACTTCAGGGCACGATGGGGAATAGGGAGAGACTTGTTTTCCAAGCCCTTTTGAGGGGATACTGTCTCTTTAAACTTTACGACACAGTTAGCCAGTCCTAATCCTGTGGCTTTGATGGCTTGGTTTGGTCTTCCTTTAACCTATGACATAAGCTTTCAACCCTTCAAGCACTTGCTGCCATGTTTTTCAGCCAGGCTGCTGCTTATCTGCCAAACGTTAGCCCTTTCCTTTGTGCTTCTCTCAGCTGATTCTTTTGGGTCCTGGAGTGTCCTCCCCGTTTCTTTTTGCCTCTGATTTGACTCTCAGTTGCCCCAGACATTGCAGCAGGAGCACACCCTCCTTTTCGAGAACTGTCAAAAAAGTTACCTGGTCTGCTGAACTCACAAGCGTGTAGAACTTTCCTTTCCATTGGCATTACTGGGAAATTCTTTGTAAACTGGAATCAAAAATCAGGGCGGGATTTTTCCCCCCCTTTTTGCCTGTCTCATCCCCTCTCCGATAATCTTATTCCAACTGGACATTTCCTGTGTGAATGTGCCTTTTTACATCTGCTTTGATATCTCTCTTCTGCAAAGACTGACCTGCATGCTTTGATTCTGATGATTCTCTTTGGGCTCCTGTATATCACCTTCTTTTGTGATCTGTAAGTCCTGCTGTGTTGTTAATAAATATTTATCTTGGCATATTTTGAAGGTCTGAGCATGTGTGATTTTTCTTTTTTGAGTCCAGAAATGTGTCTGGTGATCGTAGAAAAGTTTAAAGCAATAGTATCCCCTTTCACGCGAAAAGTCTCTCTCTTCTTAAGTAACTGTGTCAAGTAATTGCGAACCAGAAACGAGAACAGGCAGTCCGAGACCCCCTCCATCTGTGCTCAGAATAAAGAGCCAGCTCAGAGTGGGCTTTTTAAGGATCGGGTACAGTCTTTTCTGGCTCCTGATCCAGTTAAGTGCTGTTTGTACCCACTGGCATCACTGCATAGAACAAAACTTGAGTTCAGTAGCCTCGCCAGGGGTGTCAACTCATTTGTTATGAGGGCCGGATCTGAGCCATTTCTTATGAGGGCCATGTGTGTACCTATTTAACATTAGGTAGCAGAGATATCAATTTTATAAAGAACACAGACAAACACAAATATATGTTTTTTAAAAACTTAAAACGTTAGCACTCATTGGTCTTAAAGATGCTTTCTTTGTATTCCTCCCATGGGATCCAGGGAACTGGGCAAAGAAGCTCCGGCTCTTTCCTTCCTTCCCCAGGGGACCAGGAGGGGGAGGAGCCTCAGCCAATAGAAGGAAGAGAGGCTTGGCTCAGTAGCTCTGCTGTGCGATTGTGAGAGCCTGGCAAAGCGAGCTATTCCTCCCTTCATCCTCCCCAAGGAAGGAGCTTCAGCCAATGGATAAAATAGAGGTTTTGCTCTGTAGCCCCTGTGCAATTGAGCAAGCCTTGCAAAGCAAGCTGTGATGCAGAAGGAAGCAAGAGAGAGGGAGAAGGAAGCAGATGGCAACCAGTTGCTCAGGGGCCTGACAGGAGCCCTCCAGGGGCCTAAATCGTCCCCCGAACTGCATGTTTGACACCCCTGACCTACACAGTTTTCCAGGGTGTAAGCTTTTGTGAGTCAAAGCTCACTTTGTCATCTGCGTGTGGGCCGTCTTTGAGACTGGGCTCATTTGGACAATTTCAGCAGCCCCAAGCACGTCACAATGGCGCCACTGCTTCTGCGAGTTTGTTGCAGACACATTTTTGTGCAGCGTCTGGAGCAGACCAGCAGTATGACTGGCTGACCTGTTTGGTCTTGAAAGGCTGTAATGGGCAATAGCTGGCAGGGCCATTCTGCCCTTTCACGAGGACATCTTTCCTTACTATCTGACATCCTCTTAAACGGAGATGCCTGAAATCCACCGTGAGACTTGCTCTGCATAAAGGTTGCACAGAGGCATTTCTGACTCCGTATTTTGTGTCTGTCTCACAGCCACTATCTCGTACATGGATGCCATTTGGATATCCAGTTGGTGCACAAAGTACCCTAGTCATATAAAAACTTGTTCAGATATACAGGTTTTCATGGGCTATGGTCCGTTTCATCAGGTGCATGAAGTATCAGTGACACACACGCACACACAAAACAGAGGTAGAGGTAGAAAAGTGGTGTTACAAAATGAGATACAAAGTTCAGCAATCCAAAGAATAGATGTCACTTATGCTGCAAAACTCCACTGAAAACATGGTCCAGACAAAAACATTTCCTCCCCCAATTCCAACCCTGAAGAGCAACTGGACACCAGTAGCTCAGTATTTTGTCACATGCTCAACTGGACTTACTGCGTTCTGCAGTGCTATTATTGTGAGAGAAGCATTACACTTCAGATTTCTGTCGAGGTATAAACATTTCCCGCTTTCAGATTTGGCCGGTAATCAGAACTCTGTTGCTGTTGTGTTTTCAGCTTTCTAGTTATTTGTAAGTTTGGACATAGCTCACTTCCACCAACCCCTAATTCCTAGGGGGAAGTTGTGCACAATACAAGGGCAAGGGATTATGTATTTGCCAAATCTCAGCTTTCTGGGGACCCAGAAATTCTATACCCATTTGGGGCTTTCCTGTTTTCAAAAGTTTTCTGACTTTTAAAAATCAGCTCATCAACTAAAGTTCATCATGAATTTTGACCAGTTTGTGGTTCATGTAGTAACATTCGCAAACTGAAGAGCTGCCCCAAACTTCCACAAATGTTAAGGCAATTTGTGGCAGTTCATGAAGAGCAGAAAGTAGGGGTTTAAATGGCTCCCATTTGACCACAAACCAAACCACAAAAATTTGGTTCATGCCCATTCCTAGTCTGGGGCCAAAACAGAGGTGATGCCCCCCACAGTTTTAAAGAAGTTATTAGCCTTCCCAGATGTTTGTTTTCAAGATTGCGGAAGGGCTGCTGTATGAGAGGTGGTATTTTGCTGTTTCTTTCCATGCCTCTTAGGTGACTTAGATCACTCTTCCAAAGTTCCAGTTCTGGGGAGAGGAAAAGACAAGTGCCTACCTGGGTTTCCCCCACCCCACAGAGAGACAGAGACCGGTAATTGGAGATCTGGGGGTGATGGGAAGTGCCATCGAGTTACCACTGATTTATGGTGACCCTGTAGGATTTTCAAGGCAAGAGATGTTCAGAGGGGGTTTGCCGTGGCCTTCCTCTGCATAGCAACTCTGGGCTTCCTTAGCGATCTCCCATGCAAATACTGGCCAGGGCCGATCCTGCTTCATTCCCAAGATCTGATGAGATGGGGCTAGCCAGGGGCAATGGCAGATACAGGGCTGAAGGTATGTAACGGAAGAGGCCTGGGGGAAGACTAACAGCCCCTTTTCCCAAGCAACCTTTCCGCAATCCTCAATGCCTGCCTGGGGCTGTAGAAAAACACAGAAAAGCCTGTTGAACATATCTTTCACGTAACACTTGCTTTGGTCCTTGGACTACACATGTACAAAACTATAAGACCTTTAGCTCATCTTCAACAATTTCTGTACTCCCGTGAATGAGAAACTTCCAAACATACCTCTCTGATGCTGCCGTGCCCATCCCTGACAGTCCAGACACAGCCACGGTAACCTACTCTCAATATCAAAATGTCTCCTTGTGTAATTTATCCCAGTTTTGCTAATCATGGGAAGTTAGGAGAAACATTCGGGACTCTGGCTATACCCCCAGTCCTGACGTTTCAATAGGCATAGTTTTCAAGCTCTCCATACAGGCAGCAGAGCTAGAAACTTGACGGGAGCGTTCCTGTAAATCACATCATGCGTATTGCCATGTAACAGCTGCATTAGAATTACACTGCGTTACACTAGCTGCCAGTCTGTTTCTAAGTTCAATGAAAAGCCCCTCATGACCTGGGCCCCACATATTTGAAGGACTGTCTCTTTCCATCGGTCCCTATGTAACAACTACAGTCATCAGGCAGCCATCTATTGGCTATTCCACCACTTAAGGTGGCCATTTGGGCATTGAGCAGAGCCTTTTCCATCATGGCTCCAACCCTGTGGGAGGGGCTCCCTGAAGAGATTAGAGGGACCCCCTCCTTGGAAGGCCTGCCTGTTTGCCAGGGCTTTTTGAGGGGTGTTGAATAGCAGGCGTCTTTTAAGGGGGAAAGGGGAAGTGGTTTGGAAGTTTGATATAATATTTTGGTTTTAACTGCAAATTTGTTGTCTTAAGCTGCCTTGAACCACAAGAAAAGATGGGATTAAAGTATTGTAATAAATAAGAATTATCATAAAAATAAATTTAAAAATCCATGTGGCCCAAAAAAGAGACCAGGCAAGACCATTTTACGGGTAGATCTGGGTTGTATACTATAGCACCAGCTGAGAAGCTTCTTTCTGGGCCAGACTTAATATGCTTCATTAGGTCTCAATGTTTTATTTAGTGTAGGATATTTTTAACCTGCTTTTAAATAAACTCTTCCGGAGGCCGGGGACAACCATGTGTTGTCATCGAAGAAACAAATCATAAAATCTGATACTACACAGTTTCAGAGGGCAGCTGTGTTGGTATGCAGTAGAACAGCTAGACCAGGGGTGGCCAAACTGTGGCTCAGGAGCCACATGTGGCTCTTTCCCACATGTTGTGTGGCTCTCAAAGCCTACCCCATTGCCTAGCTTGGAGAAGGCATTTGTCTCTTTAAATCACTTCGCCAAGCCAAGCCAGTCAGTGGCTTGGAGAATGCATTTAAAGTTAAAGGTGCTTTCTTTCTACCCCTTCCTCCCTTCCTTGTGGCTCTCAGACATCTGATATTTATTCTGTGTGGCTCTTACTTTAAGCAAGTTTGGCCATCCCTGAGCTAGACTGGAGTCCAGTAGCAGCTAGAGACCAACTCAGTTTTGGGGGTATAAGCTTTTGAGAGTCTGAGTTTTCTTAATCAGAAACAGGATCCATATCTGATAAAGGGAGCTTGGAGTTAAATCTAGCTGATAAAATACAATATGGTAAAACTGATAAGTTGCCATTGTAGCTCTCACTGAAGCCATCTGAAATTAACCTGGATGAGAAGGTTCTCAAGATTTGCTCTTAGCTCATCCAGCAGCTTTCTTGGGGCAGAAGGTTCCACAGTCTGAGGCTGGAAAAGAGAAAGCACATCACCGTTTTCGATTTTAATTGGTGTTAGTCCTGCCTTTTCTCTGAGGAGCTGAAGGCCGTGTGCATGAGCCCCTAGCTTGCCTCCCATTTTAGTATTACAACAAACCTATAAGGTAGGCTAGGCTGAGAGAGAGAAGAGAGGCTGGCATTCTAGCATGGCACATTGGGCATTTCAACCCAGATTTCTCCCGCCTTCAGTCAACATTCTGAATTTTCCAGTAAGCTGTTGCAGCGTATTTTTTGTGTGTCATCAAGAAAGCTTAGAAGCCAGAGATGGCGGTGGGGGGGGGGGGAGAAAAGGGCTCTCCAAAAGAGTTCCAGAGCAAAAGTTCCCTTGAAAGCAATTGTGTATGGCAGCCGTTCAACTCGATATACGCTTGTGTTCAGACACAGCAATGAGGCACAGTTTAATCCGCGGTGGGCGAAGCTGAGCATTGTAATTTGCTGAAATGCACAGTGTTGGATTTTCAGGCCTGGCTTTGCAGCTTTGTTTCTTTCCCTGTCAAAATTCTTTTCCTGTCTTTGCTAGGCAAGCATCATTCATTCTAATCCCCACCAAAAGTGCTGGAACTTCGACTTTTCCCTTGTGCTTTGCCAAGTGGCTCACTATGTTGGGGAGGAAAAAGTCTGAAGATGCCCAGCTGAGGCTTGTCACCAAGGGCTCTTCGTGTACCCTGCGGTCATATTCTTAGTGTGAAGAATGCTTGTAATGGCATTTATATTATTATAATACTTTAATTTCAAAGCACTTAAAAAGCTTTGTCTTAATAATTCTTTGGCTTTCGTGTGTAGCACTTAGTGTGTTGGACTAGAATCTGGAAGTCCTGGGTTCAAGTCCCCACAATGCCCTGAAAACCTGCTGGGTGATCTTGAACCAGACAAACTATCTCAATCTCATAGGGTCCTGAGGATAAACTTGAGGGAGGGGGCACCACATTTTAAGAAGGATATAGACAGGCTGTCCAGAGGAGGGCGACAAAGATGGTGAGGGGTCTGGAGACCAAGTCCTATTAAGAAAGGTTGAAGGAGCTGGGGATGTTTAGCCTGGAGAGGAGGCGGCTGAAAGGTGATAGGATCACCATCTTCAAGTACTTGAAGGGCTGTCATATAGAGGATGGTGTGGAATTGTTTTCTGCGGCCCCAGAAGGTAGGGCCAGAACCAATAGGTTGAAATTAAATCAAAAGAGCTTCCGGCTCAACATTAGGAAAAGCTTCCAGACCATTAGAGCAGTTCCTCAGTGGAACAGGCTTCCTCAAGAGATGGTGGGCTCTCCTTCCATGGAGGTTTTTAAACAGAGACTAGATGGCCATCTGACAGCAATGAAGTTCCTGTGAATTTAGGGGGAGGTATTTGTGGGTTTTCTGCATTGTGCACGGGGTTGGACTAGATGACCCTGGAGGTCTCTTCCAACTCCATGATTCTATGTAAGCTGCTGTGGAAGAAAAGCATTATATAAATAGAGGTGCCTGAAGCAGCATTATCTTGTAATCCTTAAAGGATCCCGGTAAAGTAGGTCACTGTTCTTATCTCCATAGTTGCAGGTGTGGGGTAGGGTTGCCAACCTCCAGGTAGGGCCTGAAGATCTCCCAGAATTACAACTGTTCTCCAGACTACAGAGATCAGCTCCCTTAAAAAAAATGGCTGCTTTCGAGGATGGACTCTGGCATCATGTCCCACTGAAGGACCTTCCCAAACCCTGCCATCCCCAAATCTCTGGGAGTTTCCCAACCCAGAACTGGCAACAGTAGCAGGGGACAAAGCTGGAGTTGGGTTGATGGTCTCCTGGAGAGGGGTGAAAGAGGAAGGGGCCGAGGTGCTGTCTTCTGGGTCATTGCAGTATTTCAGAATGCCAACACAGTCGGGGGGTTGGAATGCTGCCCTGTGTTTTAATGCCACACCAGCACACAGGGAAAATATAAGGGCAGAACCTTTCTCCTGGCTGTGTTGGTGCCCTGTATATTTAGAATGCTTTTGCTGCCAAAGAGCATTCAGTATTGGCATCTACCCCCTGCAGTCTGAGGTGGCACACGGCATTCTGGCACAGCTTTCCTACCCGCGTGAACCAGGCCTCAGTTAAGGGCAGCATGGCAAGAGGAGGGGGTGTGAGGGAGGCTGTGCTTGCCCACCACAAGGACCCGCCTCAGTTCCAGGCCCACCAATTGGAATAGAATCATAGAGTTGGAAGGGATCTCCAGGGTCATCTAGTCCAACCCACTGCACAATGCAGGAAACTTACAAATACCTCCCCCGAAATTCACAGGATCTTCATTGCTGTCAGATGGCCGTCTAGCCTCTGTTTAAAAACACCAAGGAAGGAGAGCCCACCACCTCCCGAGGAAGCCTATTCCACTGAAGAACCACTCTAACAATCAGGAAGTTCTTCCTAATGTTGAGCCGGAAACTCTTTTGATTTAATTTCAACCCATTGGTTCTGGTCCTGCGTTCTGGGACCACAAAACACAATACCGCACCATCCTCCATATGACAGCCCTTCAAGTACTTGAAGATGGCGATCATATCACCTCTTAGCTGCCTCCTCTCCCGGCTAACCATCCCCAGCTCCTTCAACCTTTCCTCATAGGACTTGGACTCCAGACCTCTCACCATCTTTGTCGTTCTGGATCCGTTCCAGCTTGTCTATATCTTTCTTAAAATGTGGTGCCCAAAACTGAACATGATACTCCAGGTGAGGTCTTACCAGAGCAGAGTAAAGCAATACCATCGCTTCACGTGATCTGAACACTATACTTCTGTTGATACAGCCCCAAATTGCATTTGGCTTTTTTTAAACCCTGTGGAGGCCCCTAGGCAGTCAAAATCTTGGGGGATGCCTTACAAATTATCTCAGAGTTGGAGCACCCACCCTGCCACCTGTGGCTCCCACTGCAACCTGCAGGCACCTGCTCAAAAGCCCCTTTGACAAAGCTGTGTTGGGGGGGAGGCAGAGAGAGGCAAACTTGGCGACAACACCAGCAGCAGCCGCCCCAGACAAGTTGGGCAAAGAGCTACTCAGTTGCTGGCTGCATGTGCAGGCTGGGAGGGTCTGCAAGCAGGGGGTGGGGGAATGGGGGGAGCTGGCCTGGGGCCCCTAAAGGCATGGGGGCCCATAGGCCAGTGCCTACTTTGCCTAATTGTTAATCCGGCCCTGATCACACTGTTGACTCATGTTCAGCATATGGTCCACTAAGACCCCTGGATCCTTTTCGCACAGACTACTGCTAAGACAAGTCTCTCCCATCCTATAGCCATGCATTGGATTTTTCCTACCTAAATGCAGAACTTTGCATTTATCACTGTTAAAATTCATTTAATAAGCATTCCCTCTTAGCATCCAAATCAAGATGTCCACATGTGACATCTTGTTCACTCTTAAAATACCGAGCCATAAGGAGGATTTGCCCTGACCCTGCTTGCATCAGACCACCAAGGAAGTCCAGGGCTGCCACCCAGCAGAAAGCAGTGGCAAACCACCTCTGAATGTCTCTTACCTTGAAAACCTGGACCTGCCTGCATTTAATTGTTGACGCATCCTTTGCTGTTGCAAACCTCGTCGTGCGGTGAGCCCACTGTCGGGAAAGGTGCACTGAGTCAGAAAGGTGACCGCAGTCCAATTCCCCGGCTATGCATAGCCAGTAAGTTCCTCATCAACAGATGTGAGCGGCAGCTGAGATTTTAATTCAGATTGACGGCTGTTAATACCTCAGAAGCAAATGCCAAGCATGCAGAAGGGAAGCCGCTGGTCCCTGATGTTTTTACCATTAAACAAACACACACACACAAAAAGTGTCCCTTGGCTATTGTTTTGCATCTGCGTCTAAACATTAAAAAAGAGAGAGAGTGAAAGGAGGGAACAGTATAGCGTATCAGAACTCCAGGGTCTGCACACTTCTCACCACACTTGGTGGTCTGCAGAGGAGCAAACTCTTTTGTGCTGCCGCGTAAGCCACATAACCATCAGGTGAGTATCAGTGGTTTTGTAGATGTCTTTGGTGTGTGTTGGGGCCAAAGCAAACCCATGCATGCATCCATCCATAGTCACAATGCTTTGCCCGGGAATCAGGAACTCTGAATGAAACTGGGGTAAATTAAATAGGAGGGCCACACACTTTTCAGTCATCTCTGCCCCGTTGCTCTCCTTGACTGGCACAGTAGAAGGCAGCTTTCTGTCTCCCCAGGTCAGATGGTTCCTGCTGGTTTTCCTTCTAGCTCTGAAAAGGAACAACCAGTGATTGCCATCAGTTGCTTTTTTAAAAAATCTAAAAATTGATGCAAGGGGCCTGAAGTAGGACTGGAGGTGTGTTGGTCAGTTTGGAGGGAGCCGGTTTGGTGTAGTGTTGAAGTGTGCAGACTCTTATCTGGGAGAACTAGGTTTGATTCCCCACTCCTCCACTTGCAGCTGCTGGAATGGCCTTGGGTCAGCCATAGCTCTGGCAGAGGTTGTCCTTGAAAGGGCAGCTTCTGGGAGAGCCCTCTCAGCCCCACCCAGCCTCACAGGGTGTCTGTTGTGGGGGGAGAAGGTGTAGGAGACTGTAAGCCGCTCTGAGTCTCTGATTCAGGGAGAAGGGCGGGGTATAAATCTGCAGTCTTCTTCTTCTTGGTCATGGAGGCACAAACCCTTAAATGAGCATCCTCTTTTCATCCAGCTAATTCAGGACTCGGTCATTGCAGAGATGTTTCCACGGAGCCACCTAGTTCTAGCCAGCAAGCTGCAGTTTTCGGCAGTCTGCTGCTTTGACGTGGCCACCTTTGCCACAGTCAGCAGGGCCCAAGGTGCTCTTGGCCCGGGCAAAGGCTACAATTATGTCTGTGCTGTGATTCTGCAAAAGCACAGGGAACTCCCCCCCCACACACACACACACACATAACCCATATGGGGTGCAGAGTTCTTCCTAGAAGCAGTTTTTAAAATACACGCACACAGATCCAAGTGTTTAGTCAATATGGCGATGAAGATATACCTGAAGACCTGAAAGTATGTGAGGTAATCCCCATTGAAATCTCAGAAGCCAGAGAGGGGGCATGAAAAAGGTTTTGAAGGACTCTTTCCGTAGCTGTGATAGTCCAAAAGAACTTCCTCAGGGCACCCCAAAATCCAGAATAAGTGATGCAAAAAGAAGAGAGATGGAGCAAATAACTTATGCAGGCAGCAGAATCCTGCTTTTCAGTGTCGTCTCTACATAGCTCTGATAATGGCATTGAGTCAGGTCTGTACTTCCCACCTGTCTCTCTAGTGCTCTGCTGTGCTGATTCTCTGGTGGGACCACAGAAGAAGAGGCAACCCCTCTCTGAGGCACACTCTGGGGCCTCCACATATATTCCAATACTTGCAAGGGTGATGTGTGCTTTCATTCTTCAGACCGGACTTGTGGCGTGTTGACCAACCGGCAGCTGCTGTTTTAAGTGTTTTGTTCTCGTTTGCAGATTTTGATGACTTGAAAGGAGCTCCCTACAGCCACGGCTCTGCTCTGAGCAGCTTTCCAAGCTATGACTGGTCCGATAAGGAAGACGCCTGCCAGAGCAAGAAGTTCTCCTTCCCACTTCCCCCAGGAAGTGGCTCCTCCTCAGCTACCTCTGTCCTTCAAAAGAAAGAGACCTTGTTCGGCAGTTCAGAAAACATCACCATGACCACCGTTTCCAAAGTGACCACTTTCGCCAGCGAGGATGCTCTCCAGGACGTGAAATTTTCACCCTTTGCAAACTTCAAAGGTTCCGATTCCCAGTCTGTGGACCAGAGCGACGATGATGTGGAAGACTTTGGGGAATTCGCAAGACCTTTGGCAGAGATGCCCAAAGCTCCAGCTGCGATCCAAGAGGTGGATGCCAGCGCTGCCTCCTTGGGACAAACTAAAGAAGGCACAGATGACTTTGGAGAGTTTCAGAGCGAGAAGCCCAAGATCAGCAAGTTTGACTTCTTACTCGCCACTTCCCAAGGAAAAATGAAATCCAGTGAAGAAATGATCAAGAGTGAGCTTGCGACCTTTGACCTCTCTGTGCAAGGTAAGCCACCTGGGTCATCCGTTGGGCGTCCTTGTTTGCTAGAGCTGAGCCGACTGAGATGCGGAAAACTCATAACAGATTTCTTAACACTTGAGGCCCTCAGAAAAGGGGGAGGATGAGGGCTTGCCAGGTTGGATAAGCAATACTGGGAAGCTGAGTGAGTGGTGCTTTTTATAGTGAAACAGCCAGAGGCCACTCGCTAATATTATGCAAGCTTTAATCAGGCCTCCCTGTACCCTGAACGAGGAAGAGCTAAATTTGGCAGTCTCCACATTTGCAGATTAAATATTATGCATGCTTTTATTTGTCTGACTCTGCTTTTGCTAGCCATGGGGAGCTGGGGGCAAGGGGATTGTACCTCCTTTCCAAGAATCTGATGTGTTCTTGAGTGTTCCTTGTCTGGCCTGTAGGTACATAAGATTACCTGTATCTCTGGTCAGCAAGCAATATTTCATAGGCTCACAGCACTGGCTGACACATAAGTACAGAGTGCAGGCCAAGAGCTCTTTAAAAGCCTCCCCACCCGTATCCACTGCAACACGGGCTTGGAACAGAGCTTTTGGGTGCCTCAGCAGCTCCCTTCCATTTCTGTCTTGCCTTGACATGTATGCGGGAATGAACCATTGAGATTCATGATAAGGGGAGGCCTCAACCAAGGCCTCTATTCTTCCTACTATAGGACGGGGTGGCCAAACTGTGGCTCAGGAGCCACATGTGGCTCTTTCACACATATTGTGCGGCTCTCAAAGCCACCCACCCCATTACCCAGCTTAGAGGAGGCATTTGTCTCTTTAAATCACTTCTCCAGACAGCGGCTTGGAGAATGCATTTAAAGTTAAAGTTACTTTCTACCCCTTCCTCCGTCCCCCATCTATTTTCCTTCCTTGCTTCTCTCCTTCCTTCCAACATCTGATGTTTATTCTGTGTGGCTCTTACGTTAAGCAAGTCTGGCCACCGCTGCTATAGACATTGGCATTTAAGAGCCTTTTGCCTGTGCCCCTGCTTGGGAGAAAGTAACGAAGGCAAAGACCAGCCTTGGAGTTGCCTCTGTTAGCCCTCCAGTCTCCTGTCCCTGACTCAGCCTGATTCAAGCAAATCTTCACACTTCTGCAGATATGAAACTTTTTTTAAAAAATGAACAAGAAAGCAAAAGGTGCAAGTCTTTAGTAGCTGAATTCTGTCTCCCATATTATGTTCCATGGTTATTTTGTGCACTCCCAGATTAGTTTGTGCTGGCATTTCCTCTAATATTCCCTCCGGAACATCAGAAGAGCAACTCTGGATTAGACTGGCGGTCCGTGCAGTTCAGCAACCGGTTCCCCACGCCAGCCACCCTGATGCCATGCAACGCCTCTGGGGAGAGCACAGAGGACCCCAGCAGCTGGTATCAGGAGGCATATACTTCTTCCCAACACGAAGGCTTTGTTTCACCTTCTTCCCCTCATCCTTTTCAGGATCTCACAAAAGGAGCCTGAGCTTGGGCGACAGAGAGATCAGCCACTCCTCGCCTTTGCCGCCCCTCGAGCAGCCGTTCAGAGATCGGTCCAGCACCCTGAGCGAGAAGCCAGCCCTGCCTGTCATCAGGGACAAGTATAAAGACCTGACAGGTGAAGTAGAGGTGAGGCCACCGCCAAGGAGCTGATCTGAGAGAAAGCAGCAGTTTCGTGTAGCACTTTAGATGTTTCAATTGTTCTTAGTCACATCATTGTGTTGATCTTGCGGCTGCTCTCTGAGAGGGGCCCGGCATTCTTGCCCCTCTTGCCAGGGGTTGGGGGTCTGCAACCGAACGTCTGGGCCTTGCCTAAGGCCCCTTCGCAAGTTCCTGGGAGAGTGAGGTTGCCAGCTCTGGCCTGGAGATCTTGGGGGTGGGGTTTGAGGAGGGGGAGGCCCTCCGCAGGAGGCCATGTTCTCCGGGGGGGGCTGGTTCCGCTTGTCTCGAGATCAGCTGTAATAGCGAGAGATCTCCAGAAGCCACCCAAAGCTTGGCGGCTCTTTAGCAGAGACAAGATTCAAACCACAGACTTCACCTCACCAGAGTTACCTGCTTCTAAGCCTCTTGACTTTGTTAGACACAAGGCCCAACTGGATGTGTGGGTTTATCAAGAACTGGGTCCAGGTTCCCTACACGACAGCTGTGGGGAATGAATGGCTGTTAAAAAAAATAAAGCAAAGGAGAGCCCATTTGGCCTTGGAATGCCATTGGAGGGAGAATGGACACCTTCCTTCAAGCCATTCTCCTGCACGCACACACACAAACACACACCCCGGCCTTTTGCTGCTCTACAGGCACAGAACACGCCATGTAAAGCGACAAGAACAGCAAGACAGCTCCCCCCCTCCCCGGTCACCTCCCAGTGGTATTTCAGGACAGGAGAACAGCTTGTGGGGGGAGGCAGGAGCCCTTCCTTCCTTCCTGCCATGGTGGCAGCAGCCCCAGCCCCAGCCCCAAGCAGGCTCTCCTTGGTTTTTTGAACAGCCGTTCCCTGCAGCTGCCGCCTGGCTGCGGGGAACTGCGACTTAAAAACTCACATTTCTAGATTGCTACAATACATACAAAACCTGAAACCTTGGATCACTGAGTGAATGCCAAACAAAACAGGAATACAAAACACAAGGAATCTTAGCATTCAAAAATGCTATTTTGCCGCTATCTCCAGTCTGGATTCCTGGAAGAATTCTATCCTGCCATTCTATGGGTTGTGTAGATCTGAGTGTGCTGCTCTTTGGGTGGTTCTGATCCCTGCCTTCCAGATATGGAGGATGGTGCAGCCAAAGATACATTCCCCCTTGGCCTACACATCCCATTCAGGAGATTATAGAATCATAGAGTTGGAAGGGACCTCCAGGGTCATCTAGTCCAACACCCTGCACAATGCAGGAAACTCACAAACACCTCCCCCTAAATTCACAGGATCTTCATTGCTGTCAGATGGCCATCTAGCCTCTGTTGAAAAACCTCCAAGGAAGGAGAGCCCACCACCTCCCGAGGAAGCCTGTTCCACTGAGGAACCGCTCTAGCGGTCAGGAAGTTCTTCCTAATGTTGAGCCGTAAACTCTTTTGATTTAATTTCAACCCATTGGTTCTGGTCCTACCTTCCGGGGCCACAGAAAACAATTCCACCCCATCCTCTAGATGACAGCCCTTCAAGTACTTGAAGATGGTGATCATATCACCTCTCAGCCTCCTCCTCTCCAGGCTAAACATCCCCAGCTCCTTCAACCTTTCCTCATAGGACCTGGTCTCCAGACCCCTCACCATCTTCATTGCCCTCTTCTGGACCCATTCCAGCTTGTTTATATCCTTCTTAAAATGTGCCCAAAACTGAACACAATACTCCAGGTGAGGACTTACCAGAGCAGAGTAAAGCGATACCATCACATCACGTGATCTGGACACTATACTTCTGTTGATACAGCCCAAAATTGCATTTGCCTTTTTAGCCACCACATCATACTGTTGACTCATGTTCAGCGTATGATTCACTAAGACCCCTGGATCCTTTTGGCACATACTACTGCTAAGACAAGTCTCCCCCATCCTATAACCATGCAGTGGATTTTTCCTACTTAAATGCAGAACTTTACATTTATCTCTGTTAAAATTCATTTTATTGATTTTAGCCCAGTTTTCCAGCCTGTCAAGGTCATCCTGTATCCTGTTTCTGTCTTCTTCTGTGTTTGCAACCCCTCCCAATTTCGTATCATCTGCAAATTTAATAAGCATTCCCTCTATTCCTTCATCCAAATCATTGATAAAGATGTTGAGCAAAACAGGTCCCAGGACAGATCCTTGAGGCACTCCAGTTGTCACTCCCCTCCAAGAGGATGAGGAACCATTCACAAGCATTCTTTGGGTGCGATCTGTCAACCAGTTACAGATCCACCTAACGGTAACAGAATCCAAACCACATTTTACCAACTTGTCAACAAGGATAGTATTATCAAAAGCCTTACTGAAATCAAGATAAATGATGTCTTACAGGATTCTCCTGATCCAGCAAGGTAGTCACTTTCTCAAAAAAAGAGATCAGGTTAGTCTGATATGACTTGTTCAGATACTGGGCAGCAGCATCTAAGGACTGCTTCTTGTAATCTGTACAAAGGTGTCTCAAGTGAAAAGAACCTCCAGTTCTGGATGGCACCTTTCCTGATTTTGTCGCCCTCTATGTAAGGGGGGAAGAAAGACATGAAACAGCCCTGGCTAGCACATCTTCCTTTCTTTTTGTTTTCTCTTTTATGTAGGAAAGCGAGAGGTATGCTTATGAATGGCAGAGATGCTTGGAAAGTGCTCTCCAAGTAAGTATGGTGTCTCCTTCTACCAGAATAACTTCCTTTGTCCTTTTGCATATGCTGCCAGAAAGAAAGAAAAAACTTCATTCTCACACATCCTTAGCTGGGAAGAATAAGGGAGGTGAAATGAAACAGAATTCCAATGGAATGTCAAAAACTTATTGACGCTTGTTCCAGCATAAGCATCAGTGAGTCAGGACTTACCTCATCAAACGTATGGGGGCACAGAACATGTCCATTGCAGATTGATTGATTGATTGATTGATTGATTGATTGATTGATTTCATGGGATTTCAATCCCACCCTCCCCCACAGGTGGGCTCAGAGTGGGTCCCAAGCCACAGAAAGGCGGGAGAGGGGCGGTGGCACAAAGGGAGGCCGGCCTAAAACAGTAACCCATTGAAGCCAAATCATCTCTCATCCTCTGGGAATGGGTGAGGAACCCAGACTAAGCCATGCACCACCTTGACAAGCACCCCTTTCACTTGAATCAAAACCAGGCTTGGCTTCTCAGGAGCCCAAAGAGATTCCACAGCCTTTAAAGCAGTGGTCCCCAACCTTTTTGGCACCAGTGGCTGGTTTTGTGGAAAACAGTTTTTCCATGGACTGGTGCGGGGGTGGGGGGGATGGCATTGGGGTTTTGCTGCCACAGGCTGCCCCCCCACCCACACCCCATCCCTGCCCCCCATGGGGGGGGGAGACTGGGGCTGCTTCTGACCAATCTGCCTTCCCCTCCCATTTAAAGACCCCCACCGATCAGCTGATCAGCCTATAAATGAGGGGTAGGCCGAGGTCACAGCAGTGCTGCCCCTTCTGCCAGCCCAAGACCCGGGTGGATGAAAGAGGTGGTGTGGCCTCACTCTGTGGCCCAGTTGCTAGCAGGCCATGGGCCGGTGCTTGGGGACCCCTGCTTTAAAGCTGCCCGATACAAAGTGAAGATTGTCTGTATTCTGACCGGCAGTGGATTCTCAAGGGCTCAGGCAAAAGACTTCCCCAGGCCCTGCTGCCGGAGGTTCTTTCCTTGCCACGCCTCCCCCTGACAATTCAGCTTCCTGACCTTGATCCTCACGCTCCGCACGGCACCTTCCTTGAGTAGACCCTGCCCTGCTCATCTCTCAGCAGTTGGGAGTGGTTCTACCATGTCCTATCCTATCCTGAATAGGCAGGGCCAGGGAACTCTGTTCTACTGTCTGAAAAGACACACTTTTAACAGTTCTGAAAACTCATACTCCAGATGAGATAAATGGATACTGAACACATGAAGCTGCCTTCTACTTACTCAGACTCTTGGTCTTGTCTACTCAGACTGGCAGCAGCTCTCCAGGGTCTCAGGTGATGGTTTCTCACCTCACCTATTGCCTGGTCTTTTTAATGGGAGATGCCAAGGATTGAACTTGGGACCTTCTGCATGTAAAAGACCACTGAGCCTCTGCCCCTTCCTCTACTGCAGGAAACAGGTATTGAAACAGGAAGAAAAGAGGCAGGCATGAATTGATCCCCAGAAGTGTTTTCTACTCTCACCGGTGTCCAGAATAGTACTGTCTTCTCATTTAAACAAGAAAGTTTTTTTTCTGTTACATTGGTGGCCTAATGAAGACATCTTTATGTGGCTTCTCAGCTATTCTGATGAGAGGAATTATCCACATGGTCCCCTTTTCATTTTTTTGCCAGATCATCAAAAAGGCAAACGACACCCTGAATGGAATCAGCAGCTCCTCCGTGTGCACAGAAGTCATCCAGTCTGCCCAAGGCATGGAATATTTGTTAGGTATGGCTTCTCATCTTGCCTGTGGTGGGCTCTCCTTCCTTGGAGGTTTTTCTACAGAGGGTGGATGGCCATCTGACAGCAATGAAGATCCTGTGAATTTAGGGGGAGGTGTTTGTGAGTTTCCTGCCTTGTGCAGGGTGTTGGACTAGATGACCCTGGAGGTACCTTCCAACTCTATGATTCTATAACCTCCTGAATGAGATATGTAGGCCAAGGGCGAATGTATCTTTGGCTGCACCATCAGCACACTCAGATCTATACAACCCATAGAACGGCAGGATAGAGGTGGTGGGTTCTCCTTCCTTGGAGGTTTTTAAACAGAGGCTAGATGGCCATCTGACAGCAATGAAGATCCTGAGTTTCCTGCATTGTGCAGGGGGTTGGACTAGATGACCCTGGAGGTCCCTTCCAACTCCATGATGCTTTGATTGTATATCTTGTTGATGTTAGAACAGTGACACTCCGCCTGTGGCCCAGGAGCCGCACACAGCAGCATCCCTCAGTGTGGCTCTCGCTCTGTGTTTTAGAAAAGCAGTAAGGCCACTGCATGAGAGGGCTTGTGTTTGGCAGAGATGGCTCCCACCTTGAAGCAGCAGCTGCTGCTGGAGGGACTGCAGGATGGGCAAACTGTAAGCCTCATGCCAAGCAAGGAAGCAAAGGGTCTCTCCAGTCTCCCTATTTCTGTACACCCTGGTCCCAGCACCTGGACAGCTGGCAGCAGCAGAGCAAGCCAGCTACGGAGGAGAGAGAGAGAAACCACACCTACAGCAGCTACTCCAGAAAAGAGCCAGCTGCCTGCAGTAGGTGCTGGCTTCACTCCCCTTTCTGCAGTGCCAGCTTCCTGACTCTCTTGCCTGAGCTGCTGAAGCCCTTCCCTTCACTCCAGATGCACACCCTGCGGTTGCACAGCCTAAGGCTCAGTAGTATTAATAATCATCCATGTGGTGGAGTGGCTCAAAGGGCATACAAGCAATCATATGGCACTTTTGGCTAGTGGTAACGGTGAATGTGGCTCTCCACAGACCACCGCATATTGTTGCATTAGAAGAGCTTGCTCTGTTTTCAGTCCCCAAGCAAATACCCGTTTCTCCAGTTCTCTCTGCCCGGAGTTACAGGAAGTGCCGCAGCTTCTGCATAGCAAACGTAAACTGGGTTTTAGCGGTTTACGTTTGCTACGCAAAAGCCGTGGCACTTCCTGTAACTCCGGCGCAGATGGTGGGAAATCCGACCGGACGCTGCGGAGGGAACAGGATTGTGACTGCGAGATGAGCTGTGTGCGAAAACGGTCTTAAATGATGTTGTTAACTGGACTATTAGAGCCTGATTATGGAATCATGGGGTTGCTGCATGTAACTAAGATTTTGAATAATCTAAATTTGATTTAGTTAATCTTAGAGTCCTTAACTGCTTTTAACTTGTAAGTTGCTGTAATTGCAATGGCCGATGGCTTTACGCAATAAATTTTTACTGAACTGTATTCCCAGAAAGTCTGTGAAGGATGTTTCTGGTGGCTCTGGGTAGCAATCTGAAAGCAAAAGGTTTTTGTACTTTGGGGTGACTTATCCAGACCCACCAGGAGGGGGGGAGTCCTAAAGGAATCAACTCTCCTTACTTATAGAGAGCCACTTTGGTGTAGTGCGGGGACTCTTATCTGGGAGAACCGGGTTTGATTCCCCACTCCTCCACTTGCAGCTGCTGGAATGGCCTTGGGTCAGCCGTAGCTCTGGCAGAAGTTGTCCTTGAAAGGGCAGCTGCTGGGAGAGCCCTCTCATCCCCACCTACTTCACAGGGTGTCTGTTGTGGGGGAAGAAGATATAGGAGATGGTGAGCAGGGCGGGGTATAAATCTGCAATTCTTCTGGAGAAGTGACCTGGGTGGTTCCAGTGCAGCTGCCAGATCACGTCAAACCTATAAGAGAAAAGGATTATATGGGGGAAGGGGGAGACCTGCTGTGGTCCTGTGATGAGGTGAACGTAGCCAGGTGCCCTCTCCATCATCTCCAAACCCATCAGCAGCTGAGGGCTCCTGTCTGTCCAGCTTCCAACTGGGATGGGGCCACCAGAGTGGGGCAGAGGGGCAGCTAGGCCCCTTGTGTCTGCCTGGATTCAACTCTTGAGGAGGGCCTGCTCCTCACACAGCAATTTGCATTTCATTTTCATGGTGATTTTTTTATCCGGCTTTTCCCAGCCAGTTTTGGACTGCGAAATATAAGTCCAAACAGTGCGTTAGTGTCATCGTGGAAGAGCAAAATCCACCTTCACTAACCAGCTCTGCTTCCTCTCCCACCCCACCCCCTCGCATCGTGTCGTAGGGGGTCTGTCTGAGCCGCTTTTGGGTCTTAGTGACTCTTCCGCCCTCTTCTTCGCCTTCCATTAGGGGTTGTGGAGGTTTACAGAGTGACCAAACGAGTGGAGCTGGGCATCAAAGCGACGGCCGTCTGCAGCGAGAAGCTCCAGCAGCTGCTGAAGGACATTGACAAAGTCTGGAACAACCTGATCAGCTTCATGTCGCTGGCTGCTTTGACGGTAAGAGAAACGGGGCCTTTTTGTTGACATTTCTCTTCACTGTATGATGTCTAGGATTTCTGTAATCCTCGTCCAGGCTAGCCCGATCTCATCAGATCTCAGAAGCTAGGCAGGCTCAGCCCTGGTTAGTACATGAACATATATCTGATGCTGCCTTCTACTGAATCAGACCCATCAAAGTCAGTCTTGTCTACTCAGACTAGCAGTGGCTCTCCAGAATCTCAAGCTGAGGTTTTTCACGGCTATTTGCCTGGATCCTTTTTAGTTGGAGGTGCCGGGGATTGAACCTCGAGCCTTCTGCTTACCAAGCTGATGCTCTACCACTGAGCCACCATCCCGCATCTACCACAGGAAACTGCCAAGGAAGCCCAGGGTCACAATGCAGAGACAGGCTGTGGCAGACCACCTCTGAATGTCTCTCGCCTTGGAAACCCTGCAGGGGGCAATAAGTCAGCTGTGATTTGACAACAAATAAAAGGTCTGAATAGATGCTTATTAGCAGTGTTCCCTCTAAGCTGAGTTAGTGTGAGCCAGCTCAGTTGTTTAGGCTCTGGCTCACACATTTTTGTCTTAGCTCAGGAAAAATTGCCCCAGAACAAACTTATTTATTTATGTATTTATTTAATTTGATATGTATCCCACCCTCCCCATGAAAGCAGACTCAGGGCGGCTGAGCTGCTATGTGTCAAGAGTCACTCCATCTTGTTCCTCTTGTCGTGTATTCAATTGTACAATGCTATGCTTCCTGTTTGGTGTAGTGGTTAAGTGTGTGGACTCTTATCTGGGAGAACCGGGTTTGATTCCCCACTCCTCCACTTGCACCTGCTAGCATGGCCTTGGGTCAGCCATAGCTCTGGCAGAGGTTGTCCTTGAAAGGGCAGCTGCTGGGAGAGCCCTCTCCAGCCCCACCCACCTCACAGGGTGTTTGTTGTGGGGGAGGAAGGTAAAGGAGATTGTGAGCCGCTCTGAGACTCTTCGGAGTGGAGGGCGGGATATAAATCCAATATCTTCATCTACCTCACAGGGTGTCTGTTGTGGGGGAGGAAGGGAAAGGAGATTGTGAACCGCTCTGAGACTCTTCGGAGTGGAGGGCGGGATATAAATCCAATATCATCTTCTTCTTCTTCTTCTATGCTGCGCTTGCTATGCCTTTGATATAACTGTAACTTGTTGCTTATCTGGAGGGAGGATGGCATGTCTGGGAATTGGCTAGTTGCTAGGTAACCAAGGTCAAAGAGCTGGAGGAGATGCAAACCATGAACTGATAGTGGGCACCTGCAATGATGAGAGCTTAGCAAAAACCCCGTGAAAAACCCCTGCTTTTGCTTGGCGCGCTTTGGCTTGAATAAAGATCTTGGACTTGGCTTGGCGCGCTTTTGGAATAAAGATCTTGAACTTCAACTGTCTTTTCCTTGATTCTGGGTCTTGTCAAGAATCACTCCATCTTGTTCCTTTTGTCATGTGTAATCAATTGTACCATGCTATGCTGTGCTTCAGTCCTATGCTACTCTTGCTATGCCTTTGATATAACTGTAACTTGTTGCTTATCTGGAGGTAGGATGGCATGTCTGGGAATTGGCTAGTCGCTAGGTAACCAAGGGCAAAGAGCTGGAGGAGATGTGAACCATGAACTGATAGTGGGCACCTGCGATGATGAGAGCTTAGCAAAAACCCTGCGCAAAACCCCCGCTTTTGCTTGGCGCGCTTTGACTTGAATTATAACGGTCAGGGCAAAGGTTTATAAGTTGGGGGAGCTGACAGAGAGGTCAGTTCAGACAACGCATGCGTATACCCATGAAGCTGCAATAAAGATCTTGAACTTCAACTGTCTTTTCTTTGACTCTGGGTCTGACAGGTCTGATACTATGCAGTAGTTCACAACTTTAACACCAGCAGCTCACAAAGTAGAATTTTTGCTCACAAGACTCTGAAGCTTAGAGAGAACATTGCTTGTTAGATGTCTCTTCATACTGATTGATTTGATTTACTCTGTGCAAATTTGCTTTGGAGTCTCAATGAGAATGAGGGATCACAAATAAACCAATAAATATCCTGGTTCAGTTGGACCCATCTAGTCTTGTTTCTGGGTTGCTTAGAAAAAACAGCTTGCTTGCTACCCTTGTTACACATAAATGGGTATCAACAATATTCCCGTTATGAAATATTAAAAGGCATAGGTAGTTTGAGGATGGTACCTTTTTAAAAATTATTATTATTTTAAGAAAATAAGCTATGAGACATCTCCAGATCAGTCAGATCTCTAATTTAATATTGCTCATTAAATAGTAAAGGAAATCCAGATGCTAGTTTGTAACATTCTAGGAAAAGGAAGATATTAACATAAATCTTCCTAATAAGACGTTTAAACTTATGCAACTGGTGCACCCATTAAAATACATACAATTAGAAGAAGAAGACTGCAGATTTATACCCCACCCTTCTCTCTGAATTAGAGTGAGTGAGTGAGTGGAGGGAGGGAGGGACGGTGGCTCAGTGGTAGAGCATCTGCTTGGGAAGCAGAAGGTCCCAGGTTCAATCCCCGGCATCTCCAAAAAAGGGTCCAGGCAAATAGGTGTGAAAAACCTCCGCTTGAGACCCTGGAGAGCAGGGGAGGGATGGTGGCTCAGTGGTAGAGCATCTGCTTGGGAAGCACAAGGTCCCAGGTTCAATCCCCGGCATCTCCAAAAAAGGGTCCAGGCAAATAGGTGTGAAAAACCTCAGCTTGAGACCCTGGAGAGCCGCTGCCAGTCTGAGAAGACAAGACTGACTTTGATGGACCAAAGGTCTGATTCAGTAGAAGGCAGCTTCATATGCAGGAGGAACGGTGGCTCAGTGGCAGAGCATCTGCTTGGTAAGCAGAAGGTCCCAGGTTCAATCCCCGGCATCTCCAACTAAAAAGGGTCCAGGCAAGTAGGTGTGAAAAACCTCAGCTTGAGACCCTGGAGAGCCATGAATGGGGCTGTGGCTCAGTGGTAGAGCATCTGCTTGGGAAGCAGAAGGTCCCAGGTTCAATCCCTGGCATCTCCCAAAAAGGGTCCAAGCAAATAGGTGTCAAAAACCTCAGTTTGAGACCCTGGAGAGCCGCTGCCAGTCTGAGTAGACAAGACTGACTTTGATGGACCCAGGGTCTGATTCAGTATAAGGCAGTTTCATATGTTCATATGAATGAGTGAATGAATGAATGCATTAACAGTCAAAGACAGTTATTTACAAACCACAGACCATTAACCATCCAGTCTTATTACACATGTGAATCCTGCCCTGTGTGATGTCATGGACTTTTATTCCCCTCCCACACCCACACATACCCTCTAGACTTGCTCTGGCAGTCTAATCACTCAGTGGCGAAGGAAAGAAAGTTTTGGAGAAGAGTTTTTAAGGCCTGAGAGAAAGTCTGTCCTTTTTTCACGTCTGCTAAGACAGTAAATCCCTAAGCAGAGTTACTCCCTTCAAAGCCCATTGAAACCAGGGTGCTTAGGAGGGTGTAACTCTGCTTCGAATTGCACTGTGAGAAGGTGAACTGACTAAAAGTTGCATTTTGCACCAAGCCTAAAATCAGCTGTGGCCAAAATGTGAAACCTGCCGACAGGGCGAGATGAAGGCAACAGCCTCCCTGGGAATTTAGTCTCAGTGTGAGATATTTAGACTTATATTGCCACTTTACATAGAGGATTAATGTTCAATTATTACAGCCAATTAGAACTACTGCGCTGGATCAGAACAAAGTTGCCTGATGCCCAGCGTTGTGCTTCCGACTGTGCCTAGCCCACGTCTCCGGGCAGCTGCTGTACAGGCCGTGACAGCGATGCTGTTCAACTGCTGCTTCTTTGTGGCATCTGCTACCTAGAGGGAAACAGCCGCTGAACCAGAGGGATCCACATAGGTGTCATGCCGAGTGGCTGTTGTGACAGCCTTGCCATTGTAGTGGTTAAGTGTGCAGGCTCTTATGTGGGAGGACTGGGTTTGATTCCCCACTCCTCCACTTGCAGCTGCTGGAATGGCCTTGGGTCAGCCGCAGGAGTTGTCCTTGAAAGGCCAGTCTCTGGGAGAGCTCTCTCAGCCCCACCCACCTCACAGGGTGTCTGTTGTGGGGGAAGAAGATAAAAGAGATTGTCGCCGCTCTGAGATTCTGATTCAGAGAGAAGGGTGGGGTATAAATCTATGGCCTTCTTTTTTAAAAAAACAAAGTGTTGTGGGGCTGGGGGTGACTACATTTATTCAAAATCCTCTACTTAATATTCTCACCTTTCTCCTAAATAGAAACCCAAGGCAGGTAATTAATCTCGTGTTGTTTATTGTTGACTTCTGGTGTAAAATACATCTTTTTTCCCCCCGTTGCTCCTGCAGCCTGATGAAAATTCGTTGGACTTCTCTTCTTGCATGCTTCGCCCGGGAATCAAAAACGCTCAAGAGCTGGCTTGTGGTGTGTGCCTCTTGAATGTCAATTCTAGAAGCAAAGTAAGTAATGTAGGAGAAACATTTCCCCACCTCTAAACCTCCCGTTTTCATTTACTCCGAATGTGTGTGTGTGGGGGGGGGTTGTTTCTTGTGTTTTGCTGCAACTATTCCACTAATTTTAACCAAATTGCCGAAGCAGCATCATACACTTTATTTATTTAAAACCTTTTTATGCCGCCTTTCCACTGGATCAGGTTTTCCAAGGTGGCACGCATAAAAATATTAAAACACTTGAACAATTAAAAAGAACATTTAAGATGATAATAATAACACATAAACAACACCAGGAGCCAGGAGGAGGCCCCATGCCCATTTCTGGAGGTGATGCCAAATGAAACAAAAGAAGTCTTCACCCACTGCTGGAAAATGCCCATATAAGGGCGGCACTGGGGGTTTTGCTGCCCCAGGCAGCCACCTCACCCATGCCCCCCCCACCCCTGCCCCCCACGAAGGGGGTTTAAATGGGGGGCAGGTGGGGCTGCTTCCCCACCAGGCTAGAAAGCTGCAGAAGCAGCTGATCTGCCTCCCCCCTCCGGTTTAAAGACCCCCGCCGATCAGCTGATTGATCCCAGGAGGGTGAAAGAGGCGGCATGGTGCTGTCTTTCCTAGTAGGGGGAGGCAGCTTTGGAGTGAGGCTGTGCCGCCTCTTTCATCTGCCCGGGTCTCAGGTGGGCAAAAGTGGCGGCAAAGCACCGGGCAGCATGTGAGGAGGGGTACCTAGCAGTGGGCAGCACCCTAGGCAGCCACCTACATGACCTACTCCCATGCACTGGCCATGTACCCATAGAGGAAGACAGATGGATCTCCTGGGTGGTGGGGGGGGTGCGGTTCCAAAGCTCCAAGCTGTGATGCGGGCAGGACTGGGCTCTCTCTAACCTTCTGCCACCCAGCTGTCTGCCCAGTGCTTCTTCCCCAGCAGGGGACTAGTTGGGGTGTGGTGGGGTGGGGGAATGAGAAGCAGGAACGACCATGGAGGGAATGCTGCACAGGGACTGCATCTGCCCAGCCTGCCTGGTGGAGTCAGAGTCGCTCCTTCACTTGTTCTGAGCAGCTGTCTTGTGTTAATCTGCAGCAGCAAAATAAAACAGGAATCCAGGGGTGCCTTTGAAGGCGAGCAAAATATATTCCAGCATAAGCCGGAGGCAATGAAGAGAGTTCAGACTCAAGAAAGCTTATGCCGGTTTATGCCGACTCAAGAAAGTTTATTCATCCTTTGTCATTAGACTCCTGTTGTTTTTGTAAGGTTCTGATCTGTAACATTTAATCCATATTTTAATCATATTTTTATTTGAAATTACAAATTTGGTCTAAGGCCCATTTAGGTTCATGTGGCAAAATAGAAAAGTGGCAAAGTGAAGAAAAAGAAATATTTCCCAGGCTTTTATGGCACTTCCAGGTCGAAAGGAAAACAATGGGCTGTCTGGTTTGGACTCCCCAGCCTTGTCTGGAGCCTCCCCTGTAACTTCTGGACCCTGAGAGCCTCTTAATGGATGGTGCCCTTCACAGCAGAGCACAGACCTGACGGCTCCTGATAGGCCACGATCATGTGACAGCCCCCCCACACACGCACACACCTTCCTAAAAACATGCATGGGCTGGCCTCACAATGGCAATCTGGAGGTAGAAGGAATACAATATTTCTCTTAATGGATTTTTTTTCCCAATGAAAAATAATGTTTAATCACCATTGATGTAAGGAAAGGGGAAAGTTTGCCAGGGAGGAGATGGCACAGAGTATGGAGATGAAATAGTTAGGGAGCTGGAGAGGAACTGGGGTTGTCATTGCGTGAACTAGCCGGGGGGGTGGGGAGGGGGGTGGAATCCTTTTGCAGCAAACCAAAACTGGTCATTATAACCAGGGCTTTTTTGGGGTAGGAACTCACAGGAACATCAAAAAAGCCCTGATTCTAACTGAATCGCAGACTACCATTTGCTCTCTTTCCTCCAGAGAAGGATTCTAACATGTTTGGAAAGGAGAGGGGAATCGTAGTTTGTGATTCAGAGGCAACCGGAAATTGTGTGACTGAAGCTGGAGTCTTTCAGCATCAAGCCAGGCAGCAGCAGAGAGGCTCAAGGGAGCGAGCGAGTCAACCCAATGTTCCCTGCATTCCCTCTCATAACAACCAGCCAGAGGACTGGTGGCAAAATGGAGACAAGCTGGCTTGGAAGCTTCACTGTCAGATGAGTCAGGAGAGTCCCTGGAGGACAGCTCAGTGGAGACAGGACACCCACATACCACACCACACCCTTTTCAACAGGAGGGCAGTTCTTGCCAGCTGGCTCCTGTGCTTTGGCAATTGCGTTGACCTTTTTGGTTTCAACATTGTTTCAGAGAGAAGAGAAGCCTGCAGAAGAACCTCCTAGAGAAGTACGAACCCATGATTTTTTTTTTAATCTTTTCATGTGTGTCTAAGGCAAGATGGCGGCCCTGACCGCTGCCCTTGTTCTCACTGTGTGTCCAATCACAGTTTTTGTGCCTCCCCTTAACCCCTTGAGTTAATCAACTAATTGACGCTTGCGTTGCTTCCCCTCTTTTTTGTCTCATCAGCATGCCTCTATCCTTGTGAATAGCTTTGCTTTGTGTGGCGGTGTGTTGTTGTGTGGTGAAGAAGTTGCGAAGTCAGCTCTGCATATTAACTCTTGCATGCCTGGCCTAGGACATGGTGGCCTCCCTTGTGCTTGAAGGAGCACACTGGACACTTCGGGTTGTCTGCACTTTGAAATAAACACTAGCTTTGTTGTGAGCCTTCTGCTGGAAAAGAAAACTGTTCAGATGAGACTTCCGCTCTCCTGGTATCGCCACATAAGATTCATGGGTGGGAGATCAGAAATGCAATGCTAGATTGGGGAGGGACGGTGGCTCAGTGGTAGAGCATCTGCTTGGGAAGCAGAAGGTCCCAGGTTCAATCCCCGGCATCTCCAAAAAAGGGTCCAGGCAAATAGGTGTGAAAAACCTCCGCTTGAGACCCTGGAGAGCCGCTGCCAGTCTGAGAAGACAATACTGACTTTGATGGACCCAGGGTCTGATTCAGTAGAAGGCAGCTTCATTTGTTCATATGTAAGCAGAAGGTCCTAGGTTCAATCCCCAGCATCTCCAACTAAAAAGGGCCCAGGCAAGTAGGTGAGAAAAACCTCAGCTTGAGACCCTGGAGAGCCGCTGCCAGTCTGAGAAGACGATACTGACTTTGATGGACCAAAGGTCTGATTCAGTATAAGGCAGCTTCATATGTTCATAGATTTTCAGCCTCTTGTGGAACCCAGCTAGGCTGGGGTGGTGGCGGTGTCTGAAGTATTTGCCTAGGAAAAATCAGATTGCAGGAGGCATTGAGTACCTCTTGCACTCACCCATCATTCTTTGTGAACTCCTCCTCTCCCCTGCCTTGGCGGGAAGGGCAGGATATAAATTAAATAAATAAATAAATAATAAATCTTAAACTTGAGTCGGGTCTACAAATTTGCTGAGGTGTCATCTAGTCCAGGGGTGTCAAATTCATTTGTTAGAGGGCCAGATCTGACATAAATGAGACTTTGTCGGGCCAGGTTATGTGTGTCATAAAATATAATGCCAGATAGCAGAGATATGAACTTTATAAAGGACACAAACACAATTAAACTTTAAAAAAAAATTTAAAAAAATATGCTTAAAAGATTCGCACTCTTGCAATGTTTTGTTTAATGGTTTTTGAAAACTGACACCACTTGCTCTGAATTCTTGCATCAACATCTGGAGACAGTGCTGTTCAGGTGTTGTTCAGATGTGTGTCTGTAAGTTGCAAACCTCCTTTTGATTTATTGACATTCATTACAGAAATCTCATGGCCAATGCTTTGACACTAACACTCAGTGGCGAACATGAAATGGCTGGGCACTGCACATTTTTGTACATAAATTGCTTCATGTGCTGGTCAGCCAATGGAGAAAATAGAGGTTTTGCTCTGTAGCTCCTGCGTGATTGAGCAAGCCTGGCAAAGCAAGCTGTGATGCAGAAAGAAGCAGATGACAGTGAGTTGCTCGCGGGCCTGATAGGAGCCCTCTGGGGGCCTGATCCGGCCCTCGGGCTCCATGTTTGACACCCCTGGTCTAATCTTTATTTACTTAATTCGTGGTCTTTGGAAACCCCGGCCGAGCTTTCTCTCTAATAGGTCCCAAAGTCGCTGATGTTATTCTCCACCCAGGTTAGGCTGAGTGTGTGGGACTGGACCAAAGTCACCCAGCAAACTTCCACGGAAGTGGGGAGAATGGAACTTGGGTCCCCATGACCTTGGCCTGGCACGCTTAACCGCTACCGTCATTTCCCAAAATCTGGGTGCTTCACAGAAGGTAGATCTTTTGAGAAAAGGAGGTCTGAAGATATGGAACGGGTGAACCGAGAGGAGGGAGGGAGCATACCCCCTGAAGTGGAGGAGGTCATCCAGTGAATTCACAGCCCACCCACCAGCCATCACAATTCATGCAGCAATTGGAAACCAAGCTCTGCCCCCCCTCCCCCCCCGGCCCAGACCCATCACACCTCCTGAGATATCAGTAAACAATCCCCCCTGTGCTTTCAGTAGGAGCTAGAAGCTTTTGCGGGGAGGTATTTTTTGTGTGTGTGTCTGTCTGCACCTGGAAGTCATAGCAACCTCTGGTGACCGACTTCTACTGGGAGCCTGGAGGATATTCAAAGAAGTGGCTGAATAGAGACTGCCTCTGTCCTCCTGAGTTCTGGTGTTGCAAGGAGGTCACCCCTCCAAGTGCTTGCCAGAGTCGACCCTGCTTAGCTTCCCAGATCTGACAAAATCGGCCTTGAGAGCCAGTCTGGTGTAGTGGTTAAGTGTGCGGACTCTTATCTGGGAGAACGGGGTTTGATTCCCCACTCCTCCACTCACAGCTGCTGGAATGGCCTTGGGTCAGCCGTAGCTATCGCAGGAGTTGTCCTTGAAAGGGCAGCTTCTGTCAGAGCTCTCTCAGCCCCACCCACCTCACAGGGTGTCTGTTGTGGGGGAAGAAGATAAAGGAGATTGTGAGCCGCTCTGAGACTCTGATTCAGAGAGAAGTGCGGGGTATAAATCCAGGTCAGGGTGGTAGGGGCTAGAAGCTTGTTCTTTTCTAAAAAATGGAGGTGGGGTCTGAGTTAACCATTCCATGGGAGGTCTTCTGTTGATGTGAAAAAGCATCTATGGGAGGTCCTGATTTGGACTGGGGCTGCTGTGGGGAGAAGGTTCACCCTTCCCTGTGTCATTTTCTTAGCACAAATGCTCCTGATAGGCTCATATTCAGTGCCTCCCCCCTGCCAGTTGCTTTCTCTCTGCCTAACTTACCTCACAAGCAGTGCTCCTTCTAAGCTGTGGAGTCATGTGAGCAAAAATTCTACTTTGTGAGCTGCTGCATAAATGAGTGTGCTCAGGGGCCATTTTTCCTGAGCTAAGACAAAAATGTGTGAGTTGGGGGCTAAAAAGCTGTGAGCTAGCTCACGCTAACTCAGCTTAGAGGGAACGCTGCTCACAAGGGTCCTTATGAAGATAAAATCACCCTGTCTCTTCCCAAGCTGCTGAGGAAAAATGTCACACGCCCATGTAATATCTGTCTTTTTTCACTGCTAGGATGAACCACGGCAGAGATGAAAGTGGGCAGTGCATCCCTGGCCAAAAATATCCCCATCCTGGCTGCTTTTTAAGATTTTTTTTTTTAAAGGCAGGCGATCTAGTCCCAGAGATTCCACGCCACATTCCGTTCAGCCCTGAGATATACAAGATGTCGGAATCCACATGTTTGTATACTACGTGTACCCAAGCTGCATTCATTTGACACAGCAAACCGTGGTTTGATCAAAGTAGGAGTCCATTAGCACCCTTGAGACCAACAAAGTTTTATTCAGAATGTCAGCTTTCTTATGCATGCAGACTTCATCAGACAATGGAATGGGATACAGTGAACAGAACTACATATAGGCAATAAATGTAGTCTGTCAATTGCTGTGATATATGAATGTACACAGTGCAACAAACCAGGGTGGTTGGCTTGCACTGAACTAGGGTTTGTAGCTGCTTTGCTAACCACCATTTGGGGCCGGTTGTGATATGGTGAGACATCTGAATTCACTACCCAGTTTGTTGGGTAGCACTTTTTCTTACTCGGCATGGGAATAGCAGTATAAATAAGATGGAGGCAGGTATAGAGGAGAGGCAACAATCAGACAAACCTGGTTTTACTATTTGTACCTTTTAGCTAATTGTGGCCTATTGCACAAAACACAGTTTATCATGCTGTCTGAATGCAGCCTCTGCTGTCTGCCGGGGTGCCTACGCTTCACCCAGGTAGATTTATATGTTCATTTATACTCCACTTTTCTCCCCAGTGCAGACTCAAAGTGGCTTACAACATTCTCCCCTTCTTCATTTCATCCTTGGGAGGCAGGTGAGGCTAACTGTGTGTGATTGGTCCACACTCACCCAGCCAGCTCCCATGAAAAGGATGGGGATTTGCGGCTGTGTCTCCTGGGTCTAGTGCGCCACTCTGCCACGCTGGTTCCAAAGTGCCTGGTCACAGGAGTGCCCTACTCAATGAGGCCTTGATCAAAACCCTTCCTTGCATCCCCACCCTTGCAATGGATCCAGAGGAGTTAGTCGCCTTCGTCTGTTGCTGCAGCTGACCAGGAGAGCTGTGTTTCTCGAAAGCTTATGCTACAATAAAAGTTGTTAGTCTTAGAACTTACTACTGGATTCTTTACTATTTTCCACCCTTGCAAGCTGGTCTTCACAACAACAACAACTTGTTTCTTGGAAAACACTTATCATTAAGTGCAGCATTAATCGTGCCGCTGTGTTCTGTAAAATTACATAAAACATCTTAAATCAGGCAAGCCTCAAGGCGAGATAATCCGTCCCTGGCTGAGAGACAAATGGCTTTGAGTTTGCTTTAAGAGCTCAAGAGAGTCCCTTTTGCCCAGTCTTCCCCTCCCCTCCTCTGATAAAGCCATGGTGTTAAGAAGGCTGGCACGGACACCTCTGCTGCTGCTTTGCCCAGCCGGCCATTGTCAAAGTTGAGCCCTTGGGGTTTGTTCGCTTGAACAGGACTCTCAGCTTGTTTGTGGTTTCCCACGCTGTGTTCAGACAGACGGCGGCTGTGGGAGAATGGTTAGCAGCTTAAAGGAGGTTGAACCCAGGGCAGCCATGGTGCTGTTGCAGCCAGCAGAGAAATGAAATATACTTAGCTTTCTAAATTAGCAAGCATTTGCTATTAGCAATAGTAATCACTAGTCATTGCAGCTGCTATTTTAATTATATTTTTACAGTTTATTACAGCTATTTTACTACCTATTTACTATCTATTGAGAGAGAGCCAATTTGGTGTAGTTAAGTGCGCAGACTCTTATCTGGGAGAACCGGGTTTGATTCTCCCTCCTCCTCTCGCAGCTGCTGGAATGGCCTTGGGCCAGCCATAGCTCTGGCAGAGGTTGTCCTTGAAAGGGCAGCTGCTGTGTGAGCCCTCTCAGCCCCACCCACCTCACAGGGTGTCTATTGTGGAAGATATAGGAGATTATAAGCCACTCTGAGTCTGATTCAGAGAGAAGGGCAGGGTATAAATCTGCAGTCTTCTTCTATTGCATCTGCTACTAAATGATCACTTTATTGAGAAAATATTTTGAGCTGCTAGTGTTAATTGAACATATTACTTTTCCAAATAAATAAAATACGTTTAGTAGTAGTAGTTAGGGTTGTCAATCCCAGGTGGGGGCAGGAGATCCTCCGTTTTTGGAGACCCTCCCCCCCCCTGCTTCAGGGTCATCAGAAAGGGGGTGGAATGTCTGCTGGGCACTCTATTGTTCCCTATGGAGACCGATTTCCATAGGGTATAATGAAGAATTGATCCATGGGTATCTGGGGCTCTAGACAGGCTGTTTTTTGAGATAGAGGCACCAACTTTTCAGCATACTATCCAGTGCCTCTTCCCAAAACACCCTCCAAGTTTCAAAATGATTGGACCGGGGGTCCAGTTCTATCAGCCCCAAAGAAGGTGCCCCTCTCCTTCATTATTTCCAATGGAAGGAAGGCATTTAAAAATGTGCAATCCTTTTAAATGTGATGGCCAGAACTCCCTTTCAGTTATGCTTGTCACACCCTTGCTACTGGCGCCACCCCCAAAGTCCCCAGATATTTCTTGAATTGGACTTGTCAACTCTAGTAGCAGTACAATATTTAATGTAGCTACTGCTGATGCTTATTTCATTTAGAGGATAGTGTTAATCAAGAAAAGTAGTATTTATTTAGAGACTTCCTCTGTTGTCTTTCTTTCTCAGAGCCGGATGTCTCTATTTTTGGAGGGGGGCAAAGTTAAAAAATGGTGCCCCCCACTACCCTCCCACCATGTAGATCTACCTATTTTTGGAGGGGAAAGGAGTGCTAGTGGCAGCCCCCTTGCTCTGGCACCCGGGGCACCTGCCCCCTCTCTCCCCCCCACAGATCCAGTCCTGGTCTTTCTCACCAATTCAAGACACTTGAATATTGTATTTGTCTGAAATATTTAATTTCTAAGTAAAGCAAGCATTCAGCAATTAGATTAAACAATAGTATAACTAATTTACTGTTGTTTAGTATGACTACTATATAGTCATTTATTAGACTGCTTTTACTCATCTTAGAATATATAATTTTCTACGACTTGGGAGCAAAACATGTTCAGTAAAACTATAATTAAAATTTACAATAAAAATAGAGAATGAAAAACAAATTCAATAGAGGCGGCAGGCAGAATTTAGTGTGATAATATTTCATGCCTTCAGCAGCTTCCCTGTAACTGGAGTCATGATATCTCATGGTTCACCTTAGCTAGAAGAATATTGTTATTGATAATGATAATATTGTTATGAGAAGGGCCTGTGATGAAATTCAGGGTTTGAGCCATGTTGGGGGGGAGCATTTTCACAGGCCAGTTGTGCACCTGGTGAATTCACAGACCACATCAGTGTGATATTGGGGGGGGGGGCACTTGCTGCCTATACGATTCTAAGCCCTTGGTTCCAACTGCTTGTGATTTGAGGATGGTGTGTTAGACCTGCTGTCAAAATAAGGCCAAAAATGGCCCTTGGTGCTGCAGGTCTTTCCCATCCTCGCCGTCACACATCCAAGTGGTGCAGATCAGCTCCGCTGTGTTGTGAGACCTCCCCCCACCCCCCACCCCCTTTTCTCTCTTGAGCAGCCCAGTTCTGTTCTGTCGTTTCCCCACGAAGCTCAGGGCAGCAATGCCTGGCTCCCCTTTCCCCGCTGTATCCTCGCCACAATCCCATGAGGTCAGTTAGACTGGGTGGGCTTTGTGACAGAATGGGGATTTGAACCCAGATCTCCCACATCCAGGTCTGCCATTCTACCGGTTACACCACACTGGATGTCCAGCTTCACTGAGGAGGCTGTGATCCAGAGGGGGACAATCCTGCACATGGAGCAGCTGTAGCATCTTTGAACTGTCACCACCTTGATGCAGACTGAGTGCCTGAGGTTATGTCCTCGGGCTGACATAATTCTGCTTCTAGCCTCAGTTTGCTGAGTGGGAAACTGTGAAGTCCAGTTTGAGTACCTCTGCTCAGAGGGAGAAAGGAGCAGCAGAAGTTTCTGAGAGACTCAGAGAGCCATGTGCGCAATATAAAGCTGCAGTACTGCAGTCCGAGCCCTCTGCTCACGACCTGAGTTCGATCCCGGGGGAAGCTGGGTTCAGGTAGCCTGCTCAAGGTTGACTCATCCTTCCATCCTTCTGAGGTCGGTAAAATGAGGACCCAGCTTGCTGGGGAGAAAGTGTAGATGGCTGGGGGAGGCAACGGCAAACCACCCCGTAACAAAGTCTGCCGTGAAAATGTCGTGATGCAACATCACCCCAGAGACAGAAACGACTGGTGCTTGCACAGGGGACTACCTTTACCTTTTTTTAAAGGACCACATTGACTTCCACGCCAGGCATGGGGCCAGCACCTCAGTGGGCTTGAAGCTTACCTGTTCTTCTGGTGGCGGTGATTTCAAGGTAGAAACCACTTACCAACCACAGTCTCCACTGGACAAGGGTCTTGCCCACTTTTCTGAAGCATGGGGCAAGTGCCACATTGAGGAACAGTTCTTAGAAGAGCCACAGGGGGGTTACAGAGCCACATGTGGCTCCTGAGCCCCTGGGTGAGTTTCACTGCTCTGGAGTGAAGTGCCCCTCACACACTTCCATCAGTCAGTGGTAACCGTGGTCCAGAGTTGCCTCTGCCTGGCACCGAATCTGCATAAAGCTAACCATGTTTCCTCTTAACTTGGATTTGCAGTCCTGCCTCAAATTCTGATTAGTCCTAACTGTGGATGGTGTGGCTGTGTGTCTGATGCTGGCTGGCCTGGGGAGGTTGCACTCAGCATGGGAAGGGCTTGCAGGGAGAGCAGGACGTTGCAACCCGATAGCCACTGGTTGGGGGCAGCAGGATGCCTCTCCTCCTCTCAGTTTCCCCCCTTCTTTAGAAGAGCTGTTTTATAGACATCACCTTGACAACATAACATTCATCGGGACCATCTATGGCCCTGTCCTTTCCAGGGCCTGTTCGCATATATTCCCCCAGACCCACCATAAACAGTTCCATGGTAACAGAGCAGTTGCAAAGTGCCATACAAATGTCGTGTGTGTGCATAGTGCGTTGGGGCGACCGTATGCACCGTGATCCAGTCCTTCCCTCTTGGCACTAAGCTCCCCCAGCAGACACCGCAGGCCTCTAATGCGTTGTGTATTTTTCCTTCCCAGGCCTTTAATTCAGAGACTGACAATTTCAAGCTGGCTTACGGAGGGCACCAGTACCACGCCAGCTGTGCCAACTTCTGGATCAACTGCGTGGAGCCCAAGCCCCCCGGTCTCATCCTGCCGGACCTGCTGTGAAGGCTGCTGTCGACTGGATCCCATCCCAAAAGGGAACGATACACTGGAAGGGGGAGGGGAGGGGGTGGGGTAGGTGGGCTGCAGGGGTGGGGCGGGGCAATAAATGTGAAAACTGTTCTGAGCGAGTGCTTAGAGTATTTATAAATTGTCGGTTCCAGGCTCTGTTTCCAAGGGCAGAAGCCACTATTTCTCTCCAAGCGAAAGACTTTGCAAAGGATTTGGAAAGCAGTCCAGACCATCAGGGTGGTGGATTGTGGTTTGGTTTGGTTTTGCACTGAGGCTGCCTTTCTTGAGTACAATTAGACTAACGCTCCCTTTCAGGTGTGGTCATAAACCACTGAATCTACATTTGGGGAGGTGGAGAATGAGAATCCCCCCCCCCCAATGAAAAAAATGACTTCCGTTTCATGCCCCAGTGGCTCTAGAAACCTAAAACGGGGTTGGTTGTGTGTTTTAAACAAGGTCTTAAATTATTCTCTCCCCCCCCCCCCCAAAACCTGCCTCCCCTCCCATAAAGGAAGGCTCAGAACTGTATGTTTTAGGAGGCTGCAGACACAGACTTTCTGGTTGACCCTTCTGGCCCTCTCTGGAAATAACGGGTTGGGCCCCCTCTTCTAGAAATCGGATTTCCCACCAGTGTGAGGGGCCTTCCCCAATGCCAGGGGCTGTCCTGCACTCTTGCTTGGGAAACACTTCTTGCACTAGGCGAAAAGTGTCGCTCTCCTCCAAATCAACGCATTGTTTGGATGCAGGCAAAAGGCCCTCACAGTTTAAAATCAATTCACGTTTCATTGTGTGGGTTTCATATTTCAGTGAGTGGAGCGTGTGGAATCTTTCTTTTTTTTTAAAAAATTGTTGATAGCATGAAGTCGGGGGAGGGGCGGGGGGCATGTCTTGTAATGAACAACTGTGTCCCATCTTTCTTAAGGGCATTACCACTGTATGCGACTCAGGTGACTTGTGGCAAGCAGAGAGTTTCTCTATGCAAAAATGCTGCCTTCTATTAATCACTTCGTTGCTTCTGGCATGCGCCCCGACAGAAATCCTTTTTCTGGCACGCTGGAGGTTGAAGAGGGGAGAGGGTTGATCTGTCCTCAACTTTAAGCAACCAGTTTTCATTGTGGCTTAGATCTCTGGGCTTATCAAAGCTGCAGAAATCTAAAGCCATTGTCTTCATTTTAATGTCTCATGCTGTAACAAAATAGAATAAGGCTTCTTAATTACCGTAGGTTTCACGAGGCAAGGTGAGCATTATAAAGTCTGGTGGCTTTGCCTTGTTGGAAACTGGCCTACAAAGGAGCCACCTTTAGCTTCTGTGGCATTCCTTTCTAGTCAAAGGCAGCTTGGTGTGCTGTTCAGTTGGGCTGTGATGTCTGGTGGCCATCTCCGTTCTGGTTCCTCTTGACCCAGTAACAACTGCAGGCAACAGTTCAGTTGCTGGTTTGGAGTGACCTTCTGAAAGTTTCAGCATCCATCGAAATGGAGGCCGAAGGCTAGAAGTACAGGTGCCAGGTTTGTTACCTCTTAAGATGACTGTTAAAAGTCACCCAGAATAGAAAACTGAAGCAAGCTCCGGCTTCTCGCACTGCAGAACTCCAGCCGTGGGAGAAGAGATCTTGCTGAACTTCCCTCTGCTATGAACTGCAAAAACGACAGGAATCTGGCCCGTGGGAGAGTCCTGGCAGAGGGTTGGAAACTTTACTGTTTCAGCCAGAAAACTTGGAGGCTGGGGAGCAGTGGGGACACCGCAAGGCAAATCTATTTCAAACACTCCTTATGATTGCTGTTTCCAGGGAGTAAGAGACACCAGGGAAGGTCTAAGTTGTTGTTTTAAGCAGCAGCAGCAGGAGTGGCACCAGTTTTGCATGGTTCATATGTTGTCTGAATGCAGATTACAACCAGACGCTAGTTAAAGCTCAGTCCGGCAGAGTAAGTAGCATCCCGTGCTGCATGAGATCACATCTGGACAAGAACATCTCCATTTAGCAGATGTGGTGCAATCCCCTCAAGGCCGCTTGACCATGTCCCAAGGTGACATGTGGCTGAACTCCACAAGGCATTTGTGCATCACGGTGCCCTTGATGGCTGGCAGCACCCAGTGGTGCCCTCTTGGCCTTTTCAGCCCTACGTTTAACCCTGTTTTTGCTTCTGGAGCTCATTCTCACATTACTGTGGGGCACAGCAGAGTCACCATGGGGTGCTTGTACAGCATCTGTCTAGTGGCAGGCATTTTCTACTCCAGGCTGCCTCTTTCCCTTGCAGCTGGCAAAGACTCTCCCAGGGGGTGCCCTTCTCGGCTTCAGCATTTAGCAAACCGTGCGCACACAAACATTTGGGAGAATAATCTTCTGCACGTTGCTGAATCAGAGCAGTATTTGTGCATAACGTCCATGCTGGGGAAGGAAAGGGTTTTTCAAAGACACAAGGCCATGACAAATCCTTATGCCACAAGCCACCGACAAGTGGCGGGCGTGTCAGCTGGGGCTGGAATGCTCAGCCGTGGGGGGGCCACCACTGCATGAGGCCATTTCAAAGAAAGCTTCGACTTCTTGACTCTCTCTAGATAACTCCTGCCTGCCCTTTTAGCCATGGCATAGGGGAGGAGGGAGACAGGATTTCTAAGTATAATGACAGCAGAGCTTATTGAACTGTGGCTGCATTCAGCCCGCAACAGATACCAGAGGGGGAAAATAACTGGCCAGGTTATATTACTAATGTTGTCTACTGAAGGAAAGGCCTTTTAAGAACACAGCCGTTTGCCTTGTGTGTTGCCTGCTGCGAACAGTTTTGCATTTTCCCTGATAAGCCGTTGCACTGGGAGAGGTTATTCCACTCACATCCGTGTTCAAAAGGCTCTGCTTCGCCTTTGTGATCGCCTTCCCCTCTGCTGTTGTTCGGTTAGCTGAGGGCCCCAGTGTCCTTGGAAACTGTATCCAAGGTTACGGTATTTTCCAGACTTCCATTGTGTCAGGTTCTGCTTTTTCTCGCTTTTAACTGAGCGCAGGTTAACAAACAGAGGGCAGGTTTTCATCTGTCAGGGTTTAACTATTGTGTGGGGGGGGTGGTGGTATTGCTTTTAGAAATGCACCTTTTTTCTTTGTGTGTTGAAGAGAGCAAAATGGGTATTGAAGTGAGTTTATGAAAATCCCGCATGGCTCTAAGGAAGAGGGAGTTGGGCCAATGGACAGTTCTCTATGGTGTTGCTTGTGCGTACATCTGAATTGCGGTTGTCCCAAGTGATGTACATCTGTGGATTCCCTGTTAGGCTGTGGTTCTGCTTCCCTTGACTTGGCAGGGGCCTATAGCAGTTTGCTTTCATTAGCGCTTCATTAATTCGTGAGTGGCACGCCCTCACACCCAAATGTTCCTCAATATGTCAGTCGCAGCATGACCCAGGAAGGATAGAATTGAAACCTGATGATCGGGCTCCATCTGTGTTTTGTGAACCAGGCATGAGCAGGCCAGCCCTCGGGGGATGGAAGCGCAGCAGCTCCTACCTCAGCCTGCCATCCAGAGCAGCACAAAGTCCGAATCTCTTAAGTCCTGTCCGTTTTCTGCTACGGGAAGCAAAAGTTTCTCACATGCTTGTGGCACTTTCCCCGCCAGAGCTGTCAATAGAAACCCCAGCATCTACTAACTGTCATATGATTCTCATGAGTGGTAGTTCCCACCCCATAGATCCAGCATCGTGTCCTATGAAGCGGGCCGGGGTTGCCAGGAAACACAAGTGTGCTTCTTCACAATCCTCTCCAACAGAGTCCTTGGGCAGGTGGGTGGGACCATAGTCCCAATTTTGATAGTCACTGTAGGGCCCTACCCGAAGAAATCACGCTTGAACCTTGCCAGTCCCTAGCCAGCCACAACTTAATGTAGGTCCTCTTTGTTTCAGCAGGATGAAAACATGTCAGCCGATCTCTGGATCAGGGCCACATTCTCTCAGCATTCAAGAGAATTTGTGTGATCTGTTTTTCATTCCAGAAACCGGGGGAAGTGAGGGAGTGAATAAGAGCTGCCCTTGTAAGTCATGGCCATGAATGCGGATCAAAGGGACTGGAATAATTTTTTAAAATATTCCCTTGGAGATTAATGAATGGACTTTCATGTTAAAGGGACCACTCTTTGCAGAAGAAGAACCAGCTGCTATTTTGTCACTACTTTAATTCTCGTTGTTGTTATGCTTACTTTTTATTCGTTTCATTTTTTTTTCAGGTGGGAAAAAATGTCGTGTAGCTATATGAAACATGGGGAAACTCTTTTTAATGTGTGTATTATTTCCTGAAGCTGCCTTGACTGCCACTGGAATGGTTTTGTGGCTGTTACAACAATGATTTAATTGCTTGTTTTAGTTTGTGGTGTGGTGGTGTTGATATTTTTAAAACTTGAGAACTTAAAACTGATCTGCCTCCTTGCAATGGTGTGTACAGACTCTTATCAATCCCTGTGAAATTTCTCAATTAAAAAAAACCCTCTTGTTTTGTTTCAGTCAGTCTATGAAGTCCTTTCTTTTCTCCATATCCCCAAATATTAGAATGTCAGGGGAGGAAGGATAAGACTAGCAAATTCAACACCAGCAAAAGGAAGCACTGCTTCACCCAAAGCAAAAAATTAACATGTGGAACCTTCTGGTGATCATCTTAGGTGTTTTTTAAATTAGACAAATTCATGGAGCAGAATAGATTCGTCAATGATCATTAGCTAAATGAAAGCTCCTTGTTCAGGGGCTGGGGGGGAAGTGCCATCAAGTCACAGCCGACTTACGGTGACCCCATAGGGCATTTGTGATGAGGGACGGATCTGACAGAAATGAGACCTTATTGGGCTGGGCCATAAAATGTAATGGCAGGTAGTAGAGATATAAATTTTATAAAGGACACAGACAAACACAAGTACATTTTTTAAAACTTAAAACATGCTTAAAAGATTAGCACTCTTGCAATATTTTGTTTATTTAACAATCTCTGATCATTAACACCCCTTGCTCTGAATTACTGCATCATAATCTGGAGACAATGTCTGTGCTGTAGCAATCTTGAGTATACTGTTCAGGTGTGTAACTGTAAGTTGTAAACCTACTTTTGTTTTGTTGACATTCATGACAGAAATCTCATGGTCAATGCTTTGAGCCTAAGACCCAGAGGAAAACATGAAATGGCTGGGCATTGCAAGCTTTTTCTGTTTTCTGGAGGCATCTGGTTGGCCAGGGTGGGAAACAGGAAGTTGGACAGAAGGAGCCTGGCCTCTTGTTGGTCTCTAAGGTGCTGCTGAACTAGATTCTAGGAGTTTGAACTAAATGGATCCCTGGTCTGATCCAGCAGGGTTCTTCTTACCTGGAAACTTTGCAAGACCTTACAGATTATTAAACTGACACTTGCAATTGTCCTTCTCCTTCTCCTTCTGCAGTCTTGACCTGTATCCTCACTAATCCTTGTCCAAACAATGCTGGTCCTTTTGATGTTCCCTGTTCTAGGCTTCTCTGATGTTTACCACCATGGTGCTAGTAACTTTTTTTAAAAAAAATCAAAATTAAGCTATCAGTTTCAGTGTCTGATTTTATATAAGATATTCAGATCTGGTACAGAATTGTAACTCAGTCGTCTCCTGCTCAAAGACCATACTCAGTTAACATCTGTATAATAATATATTTGTTGTTTGTAGGCCATTTAACCAAACAAATAGGACTGCCCAGAGGAAAAAGAAACATTATTTAGTTACTGGCAGGTCCCAAAGACTATTTAAGTATAGATCAGACCTTATTTTGGGTAGGAGCTCTAGAACCTCTAAATTTTATTGTGCTCTTTCTTTCTTCTCCTGCTCCCCACCCCCCCTCCCCCCCAAAAATTACTTGCTTCTGGGTTCCACTGTTCAAACCCCCTGTGAGAATTTTGCTGAACTCTTAAGATTTGATGAACTTTCTAATATTTTTCCTCACCAGAAAAAGTGGGAGAATAACCAAAACATATAAAGCAGACAGATGGAAATCTACATCATACCATTGTGGCTACATAGGAGAAAGGAATTTTAAAAGTATGATGGGAGCAAGGTTTTATGATGACCATTATAATTCAAGAAGCATTTAAAGGTAGATGCTGATCTGATCGAATTTAGTACACCCTCCAGTGATGTCAGGGGTGTGTGGCATATGCAAATAAGTTGTGCAGATAAATTGTGCTAATGAGCTTCAACGCCTCTTTTTCTACAAAATGCCCCCTGGATTCAGGTGTGCCACTGTGTTGATCTGAAACAACAGAACAAAGTTTGAAACCAGCAGCGTCTTTGAGACCAGTAAGTGTGCATGCACATGTCTGAACTCGGGTTGCCAGTGTTCAGGTGGGACCTGGAGATCTGCTTTTACCGTTGATCTCCAGATGACCGAGATCAGTTCTCTTGGAGAAAATGGCAGCTTTGGAGGGTGGACTCTCTGGCATTGTATACCCTGCTGAGGTCCCTCTCCTCTTCAAACCCTACCCTTCACAGGCTCCACCCCCCAAATCTTCAGGTATTTCCAAATTCAGAGCCGGCAATCCTGGTCTGAAGCAACAGAACAAGGTTTGAGTCCAGTGGCATCTTGAAGAAGAAGAGATTGGATTTATGCCTGGACATCTGAAGGGAGCCTGAAGATCTTGGGAACTGTAGAGGACTAGAACAGCTAAACTTAGAGGTGTCAAATGTGTGGCCCGCAGGCCTGATCCAGCCCCCAGAGGCTCCCATCAGGCCCACAAGCAACTGGCCATTGTCTGCTGCTTTCTTCCTCTCCTGGTTCCTTTGATCACCTTTTTTTTTTGTTTCTCTGTGAGATGCAGCCAAGCAGAGCAGCCTCTGTTTATTCCCTCTTTCCCCTCCCTTTTTCCCAAGGAAGGAGGAGCCTCACCCAATGGAGGAACTTGGCTCTGTAGCTCTGTTGTACGATTGAGAGAGCCTGACACAGCTACAGCTCACTCCATCAAAGTTGAAGTTGTGCCAGGCTCTCTCAATCACACAGCAGAGCTACAGAGCCAAGCTCTTCCATTGACTGAGGCTTCTTTTCCCTTAGGGAAGAGGAAAGGGGGGAAGTGGGTATAAGTGGGAGGCTCCTTTGCTCGGCTGCATTGCAGGGGAGAAACACAAAACACATCTAAGACCAATGCAGTTTCATTCAAAGTAAGAGCTTTTTGCCTTTCTACATTGTGTGTGTGTTTTAAACTTGTTTTGCCAGGGGTCTTCTGGGTGCAACTGGATTCCCTCCTCCTTTTGCACTGTATTCATGCCCTCATGATCCAGTCTTTCTCAGTAGGAAAGCAATGTAGGCTATAACAGCAAGCCACCAGTGAGGTGGATTAGACTGAGAGTGTGTGTCCAACACAGTTCCTTTGTAGACTGAGGATTTTGAACCTAGGCTTCCCAGATAGTAGGCTGATACTGACTACTATACATTGGTGTCTCTCTATTGCACTGTCTCATAAGAGTTGCAGTCATTCTCTGGGGAAGACTATAGTTTTGTAGATAAACACAAAGCCCTCAATCTGTGTCATAGAGCCTTCATATGTTCTTGATCAGCACATAAAAAAAAGCTCACAATGTCCAGCCATTTCATGTTTCCCCCGAGTTTGACACCCCTGGCTAAGCTAAAGGGCCTAGATCAGGGGTGTCAAACATGCAGTTTGGGGGCCAAATCAGGCCCCCAGAGGGCTCCTATCAGGCCCCCAAGTAACTGGTTGTCATCTGCTTCCTTCTCCCGCTCTCTTGCTTCCTTCAGCATAACAGCTTGCTTTGCAAGGCTTGCTCAGTTGCACGGGAGCTATAGAGTAAAGCCTCTTTTCCCCATTGGCTGAGGCTTCTTCTTGGGGAGGAAGAGGAAGAGGGAGAGCTTGCTTTGTCAGGCTCTTTCAATCGCACAGCAGAGCTACTGAGGCAAGCCTCTCTTCCTTCTATTGGCTGAGGCTCCCCCCACCCAGTCCCCTTGGGAAGGAAGGAAAGAGCCAGAGCTTTCTTTGAGCAGGAAATAAAAAGAAAGCATCTTTAAGACCAATGAGTTCTAACATTTTAAGCATGTTTTAAACTTTGTTTGTTTTTTAAATTGTATTTGTGTTCTTTATAAAGTTTATATCTCCACTACCTAATCTTAAATAGGTACTTACATGGCCTGGCCCAACATGGCTCAGCCCAACCTGATATGGCCCGGCCCAACAAGGTCTCATTTATGTCAGATCCGGCCCTCATAACAAATGAGTTCAACACCCCTGGCCTAGATTTTAACATCAGCTGAACAGGGATATAGGCAGGGAGAGAGGGTTTGAATTTTGACCCATTTCTTTTGTTTCCCTTGCATAAATCTGGTGCTATGCTAAAAAATAAGAAGTGACGCAGAGTGTTAAAGCTGCAGTACTGCAGTCCTAAGCTTTGCTCATGACCTGAGTTTGATCCCGGGTGGAAGCTGGGTTTTCAAGTAGCTGGCTCGAGGTTGACTCAGCCTTCCATCCTTCCAAGGTCGGGAAAATGAGTACCCAGCTTGCTGGGGGGAAAGCGTAGATGACTGGGGAAGGCAATGGCAAACCACCCCGTAAAAAGTCTGCTGTGAAAATGTGAAAGCAACGTCACCCCAGAGTCGGAAACGACTGGTGCTTGCACAGGGGACCTTTCCTTTCATCCACTCCGAATCTCAAAGTCTCAGAGCGGCTCACAATCTCCTTTATCTTCCTCCCCCACAACAGACACTCTGTGAGGTGGGTGGGGCTGAGAGAGCTCTCACAGCAGCTGCCCTTTCAAGGACAACCTCTGCCAGAGCTATGGCTGACCCAAGGCCATTCCAGCAGCTGTGAGTGGAGGAGTGGGGAATCAAACCCGGTTCTCCCAGATAAGAGTCCGCACACTTAACCACAAACAAACTGGCTTGTAAACACTTTCTTTTCAATAAATCCTTTAAACTTTGGGTACTGGGAGTGGTCCTCTGCACCACAAAGACCCTTACTGTCTCAAACACTATTTTAAAACGAGTTCCGGTGGGTTGGCAAGCAGTTATTCCTCCAGGGGCACCTAAGACATTAATCTGTCCCCATGGTAGCCGGGAAACACAGAGGCAAGGCCTCTGAATGAAGGGGAACTGGGGGCACTGGTCTTCCCTTTGGGGTATCCCTACATTGACCAGGTGGTGGTGGAGGGCTCCTTAGAGTAAAAGAATAGCCCCTTCAGGGAGTTGGGAACCCCAAAGAGGGCCAGGTTTGAACAGGGCCTGCAGGCCAGAGCGGGCATGCTGTGCCACAATCAGGCCAGCCACATCTTATACAGCTAAAGAGAAATCCTACTTGTTACACAGAATGCCAGGATAGAATTATGGAGCGTGCCACTTCCCATTGGTTTGCTGGGATGAGATAAAAAACGCCCCGCAAAAATGACTCCCTGCATGTAATGAACTAGTCCATCAAGAGGGAAGTTTTACAATCGCCCTTCTCCACGAGGCACTCGCTTACTGCATGCAAGGGATCTTTACAGGGCTTTTTAAATACTGGTTTTTTTGGAAAGGGTACCAGTCGTGACAGATAGTTACCTACAAGGCAGTGTACGCTCTGTGATTGACTGTGCCAGTAGACACAGAATTCAGCATCTTGGGATTGTATTTCTCGTTTAAACATGAAAGCACGTTTCTACCCCTTGAGATTGCAAAAATCAGCCGGGGCTGAGTCGGTGGGCAGAATGTTGAGAGTGGTGGAGGAAAAGGCAAGATCCACAAGGAGAGAAAAAGAACGTGGCAGTTTAATAGTCTAAATAATTTTATTTGTGGCAGATTGTCTGATTAGCATTTCCCCCCCTCCAACTAGAAATTAAAAGCTGAAGGAGACAGGAAATCTTTATGGAATAGTCTCTATATAATTTAAGATTGCGATAAGCATAGTGTTTCTCTGTTTCAACCATGAATTTATATATATATATATTTTAAAAATCCAACATGAAAGAGTAGCTCTCCAGTTCTGCCTGTGAACGTTTTTAACCATCAAGTTGTGCATTACAACGAAGAAGAAAAAATAAAATCCATTGTGTTGCAAAACAATATTTCAGGTCACATCTTCCGCCAGTTTAAGTGCTTGGCTTCATGAATTGTGTTGTTGAATAGAGTTGTGCAGGAGCATTTTTCTGGGGGCTGTACATCTTTGCGAAGGAGACCTTGCTGAAAAGTGAACTCCACAGGATTTGGGTTTAAGGCCCCCAAATTCAAGGGTTGCTGGTTTAGTGCTTTGAAAACTCCTCCAAGGTTCTGAGTCTGGTGAGGAAGAGCAGATGGTGACCATGAGAAGAGAAGGAAATGGTCTCCAGTCCTCTGGGCTCAGGCCATCATGTCCTCTTCTCTTCAAACCCCACCCCAGTAAGGCACAAAGGTTCTTCTCTCCCTCACATAAACATCTGGCAGCATGCCATAGGGAGTCTGTACCATTTTCACGGTATTCCTCCCGTAGAGGTCTCGTTCATAGTCTATGAGCTGCCTCCAGAATCCCACATTGGGACGGATGACGGGCCTCCTGGCTTTCACCCAGTTGTAAGCCTCGTTCAAGCAGACGTTCTGGTATTTCATGAGGTACGCAATGCAGAGGGTGGCCGATCGGCTCACGCCGGCTGCGCAGTGGACCAAGGTGACCCCATGTTTCCGGGCCACGCTTTGGATCTTGTCAGCCACGCTGTCAAAGTACAGCGAGATGGGGGCGGTGGGCATGTCGGCCACAGGCACTTTGACATATTCAAAGTCAGGGAAATTGTAATTGGGGAGCTCGATGGTGGCGTTGATGACGCAGGTGATCCCACGGGCCAGCAGCAGTTGGCGGTTGGCGGCGACGCTTCCCTTGCTGAGGTACAGGAAGGGGGTGATCTGGGCAATGCCCCCCAGGGCCCCTTCGCAATACAAGCGAGGAGCCATCAGAGTTCGCGGCAAGGAATAATGTCTTCTGGATGTCATGAGGGGGTGCTGGTGTCACTTAGGCTTCCATTCCACGTGCCCGAAACCTGGATTATATTTTCTTTTGACGTTCAGTGGAGCTCTGGTGTTTTGCCGTTTCACCTGGAAGACACAAGGGAAGACCAGTCGTCAAACTTGTCTGTACATGCAGGGAAGCTAGCAGTACATCAGAGGATAACACACCACACCCAAACTGTATCTGCCGGTACTTGTCGATGGACACAACCCAACAAAATGAGATAAAGGCTCGAGTCTCCTCAGCTTGCCTGCTGAAAAGACTAAGGAAGATCTAGTGAGGGTTTGAGCAGTCATTGATTTCAGTGAGGCAATGAGGAAAATCACCAACTACCCATACATTTGTATTCCCCATTGTGTGTGTCCCCCCTTATGGAATGGTCTGCCTGAGGAGATCAGGAAAGCCCCTCCCCCACTGCCTTTCCTGGCTTTCCACAAGCTAGGCAAAACTGAATTGTTCAAAAGAGCTTTTCCCTCCAGGCAACAAAGCTGCACCCAACAAAATGGTTCACAAATTACTGGGATCATTGATTAGGAATTGTGGTCTATACCAGGGGTGGCCAACGGTAGCTCTCCAGTTGTTTTTTGCCGACAACTCCCATCAGCCCCAGCCAGCATGGCCAATGGCTGGGGCTGATGGGAGTTGTAGGCGAAAAACATCTGGAGAGCTACCATTGGCCACCCCTGGTCTATACTGCTGTGTATAACTTGCTGTAAGTAGAACCCTGCGATGTAATTTTTGTATCGTATCGTGTCACATTAATTACTTCTGCGTTGCTTCAGTCGTTTTTAGATTTCTGCTTGGTTCCAGATTTCTTCATTCCTGGTTCTATTCCCCTGTTCATTGAATGTCCCGTTCCGTCGTTGCATTGACTCAGTCTGTGTAACTTGTCTTGAGAAAGATAGACTATATACGATGTAAATAAATATCTTTCACCTTGTTGAAAGGGGCATTGTGCACATATAGTTTGCACTGGCCAGGCTCGTTGTGGATTTGGGAGTGTATATCGGTCCCAGGATGTGGTTGGACAATGCCTGGTCCAGTTGTTTTGCTGAAGCTGAGGAGAGCAAGAAGGGTCAGTATTTGGACCAGAAAACTTCTGGAACCTCTGTGTTCACCATGGGCAAAAGGCAGAATGAAAATTTAACCTATGCATGTATTTAATAACTAATGTGAATTGCACAATAGTGGAGCTGAGAAGAGGGAAGGCTTAAATTGGGGAAGGGGGGGGGAGAATTAGTCCTTCTCTGTCCTGACCTTTTTATCCTGTCCTATTTCAAGGGGTCAAGCTTACATCTTGACTAACAGACAAGCGAAATAAATGTTCTACAACTATCAAAACAGAACACTCTATTTTAAAGAATCTGGTGTTGAATTCAAAAGAATTTGGGATGTGTTAATATAGAAGATGACAGATAAATGCAGGCAGAGTAATCCCCTCTAGCAGTGCAGATTAAGAAGTTATGTATTCAGTGCTGCTGTCTGTCTACATTGCAAACCTGAACTGCTTTTAAAACCTGCCCTGCCTTCCCCTAAAGAACCATGGGAATTGTAGTTTTGAAAGCATACTGTGCAATCTGTGGGCATTCTCAGTCTGCTATGTTAATGGGTTATATCATCCTCCTTGGCCAATGTAGGGCTTGCTGGGTTCAGTCCATGTGCGACTATTCCCTGGGTTCTTTGCTGGAGAAGCCATGCTGGCAGAACCAGGGAATTCTTTTTGATCTGAACAGCATCCTTACGTTTGAGCTCCTGGCTTTAAAAAATGAAAAATAATTGTTGCGTTTTAGCTGCCAGCCTGTCTCCTGATCAATGGGTGTTCACTGTAAAATTCCAAGGAATTTACCAGAGGAGATGCCCTTAAAGTGATCTCTGACTGTGGGCAGTGGTCTGTTTCAGAGTTTAATTAATTTGTAAATGCTGTCCAAAAACTACAAAGCACCTAATCTGGTTGCTAATGTGAAAGAAAGAAAGAAAGAAAGAAAGAAAGAAAGAAAGAAAGAAAGAAAGAAAGAAAGAAAGAAAGAAAGAAAGAAAGAAAGAAAGAAAGAAAGAAAGAAAGAAAGAAAGAAAGAAAGAAAGAAAGAAAGAAAGAAAGGAAGGAAGGAAGGAAGGAAGGAAGGAAGGCCACTCTTCGCTGTGGAGCGACTATGATTTCCTCTTGCTGCTGTCTTGCATTATAGAATTTTTATTCAGACAGCCACAAATATGAGGTTTAAAAGGTTTTCCAGAGCTCCAAAGGAGGAGTCTCAATAGATTGATTTATGGACGGATCCATTGTTTGGTTTTTCTAACAAGCTGGGTTCATGAAAGGGACATCCCCATCTTTGGCCACCCAGCACGAAATAATGACAGAGCCTCACAGGCAGAGTGGGAGATAAATGAAACAAGCTATCGAAAAAGCTTGACTTGATGCTGTGGAGGCCAGTTTCCCACGGTACTTAACAGATATCATCTTGAAATGTGGTGAGACAGGATGGACTTCAGCCGTAGAGAATGTGCTGCCAGCCAAGATGGTTACTCTTATTCATTGATTTCATTTGTGCCCCTCCCTCTCTCTCCAATGGGGACCTGAAGCAGATGGCATCATTCTCCCATCCCCCATTTTATCCTCGCAACCAAGGCTTTTTTGTAGCAGGAACTCCTTTGCATTTCAGGCCACGCCCCTCTGATGTAGCTAATCCTCCAAGATTTTACAGTAGGCCCTGTACGAAGAGGCCTGTGAGCTCTTGGAGGATTGGCTACATCTGGAGGGTGGGGCCTGATATGCAAAGGGATTCCTGCTACAAAAAAAGCCCTGTGAGTCACAATCCCGAGAGCATGTGATTGGTCCCAGTTCACCCAGTGACCCTGGACTTCCTTGTCCTTCCAATTACTAAGGAGGGCCAAGCCTGCTTAGCTTCTGGGATCTGGCAAGATTGGGCTTGTCTGGGCCAGTTGGGCAAGGGCTCATGGCGAGAGCTCAACTGGAAAGAGAGGCCAGCTGCATGTTGGGACGGGAAGGACGGGAAAGCCAGCCTACAGCTCCAGGCCCTGGGAACAGATTCTTTATTTTTGGAATGCACTTTAATTGAAATGGTTTTATGCTGCTTGACTGTCAAGAATTCCTGAAGCAACATCACTCAACGCAACCACCACCGGTTGCAATAAAGCCATCAAAAGGAGTAAAATGCTCCTTGTTAGTTGCTTGCTAAACAAAGGTGTGAACAGCACCAAACCAAACTGTAAATATTTTAAACGCAAGACAAAAGACTAGCGGGGGGGGGGGGGGGGGGAATGAAGCCACATTTACCTCTTCCCAAAGATGTCAAGAAACAGAATCAACGGCACCTGGCATTTTCATCTCTGGAGATGCCAAAACAAACAGGTAGAAGGAAGATGTTCCAGAAATGAGGTGCCACTACAGATGAGGCCCTGTCCCTAGCAGCCTCTCCCCCCTCAGTTTGGAAGATGGAAGCAGACAGAACAGGGCCATGCCTGAAGACTGTAGCTGCTGGGCTGGGAGCTAAGAATCCCTGTCCCCACACAGTTTAGGCCTTTAAATGTAAGAGCCGACACACTGATTTGTGTTCAGAATTGAAGCAAAACTTAGCAAAGTTCTTTTGGAACTTGTTCCCCATACCCTGCTCCAGTCAGTGATCTTGCTGCTATGTTCTAGACCAGATACATGCTTTCTAAGCAGTCTTAAGCAGCAGCTCCATCTGGAGATACTGTTCACTTTTCCAGCCCAAACAGGATTACTCCGTGCATGTCCATATACAAATAAGAACTCAAAGGAATCATAGAGTTGGAAGGGACCTCCAGGGTAATCTAGTCCAACCCCCTGCACAATGCAGGAAACTCACAAATACCTCCTCCTAAATTCACAAGAACTTCATTGCTTTCAGATGGCCATCTAGCCTGTTTAAAAACTTCAAAGGAAGGAGAGCTCACCACCTCCTGAGGAAGCTTGTTCCACTGAGGAACTGCTCTAATGGTCAGGAAGTTCTGTCAAGCATGGTAAAAATTACTGGTGATTTATGGTTTTATGGCCCTCTTTGAAACTGGTCTGTGAAACATCATGGAGAGTCAATGTGGCTTGGTTCTGTTATTTTTTCCCTTCCCCCCTTCTTGCTTTATTGCTTGGGATAATAGAATACTGAGAAACGAAACTAGTAGTGAGAGGAGAAGAAGTAACACCTTCCCATACATTCCTACATGGGAGTGTAGGCCATCTGGGAAAGCAAGAACGAGATACTGATAACGTAGTGGGAATGTTGACATTTATGATAGTTTATGCGCTAGCTGGCATTCTTTGCCCCCTCCCGTGAGAATCCTTTGAAGTATGTCTTAAAAGAAGTGTATCAATGTATGTTTGGTATCACTCTCAAGGTCCTGAACCAAGAGAGCATCTCGATGTAGCAATAAATGTAGTTTTGTATCTACTTGACTTGTTCTTTTGAAAATCGCATGCTTGACATTTTGAGAGTGATCCTAGAAGAAGTTTAACGGCCCTGGCAACTTTGTAACCGGATGGCTGAAAAGATTCCAGAGAGCAGTGAACTTCTAGAACCTGAAAAAGGGGCGAGAGCACCAACACCACTGTGGCACGTGCTGGACACCCGGAGAGTCGCTAGGAGAGGCTCACCCCTCCACATCCAACAACTCTCGGTCACCCCCCGTCAGTGGCAACCACGCACGTCTACCACCACAATGGATGAGGCTCCGGCGCGCAGAGATGCCATCTTGACCAGACACATGCGTCAGGTGAGAATGACCATGGTGACCAATGAGGCGGGCGAGCCTGGGGATGAGTGTGGCACCGCTGCTAGCACAAGCCGAAGCCCCCTTGTTGGAGGCGGAGGCAGAAGGACCCCAAGAACCGTCGGGTCAGGGGGAAGAAGAAGACGAAGTGGCCTGAGAGTTCTGCTTGATGGTGAGGAAAGAGGTCGAAGGGGTCACCAAGGGGTTGCGGGATGAGATGCAAGCAACGGCCACCCTCATGGCCAAAGAATTCAGTAAGCAGGTCGATCGTATCATGAGACCGAGAGACCCAAGAGGAATCCCACAACTGCCCGCGGCTAGACCCTCCGTGATCCCGACCAGGGGGCAGCCAATGGGGGTGCCTCTTCCCCGAGAAGGGGGGCAGGGAAGGGAGTTGGAAGCCACTTTTGATGGGGACCCAGAAGAAGTGGAGTACTTCACCATCCAAGCCAACAGCTACATGCACTACTGGAGAAACACCTTCCCAGACGAATTCAGCAGGGTCGATTATCTCGGGTCGAAGCTAAAGGGGGCAGCTAAGCATTGGTACATAAGCTGCTACAAGGCAATGAGCCCGGAGCTGGACGATGTTGACACCTTCCTCCAGGCGCTACTGACCCAGTACTGCAGGAGACCTATGCACTGGCCACCCTGAGAGACATCCAGCAAGGATCTAAGTCGATCCGCGATCCAATGCAGCTAAGGTGAGGGGTTGGAGCGAGCTGATGAAGATCAAGCATTTCACCTGAGGGCTGAACACGAGTGTACTGGATCGGGCCCTGCAGCAAGCGAGGCCGACCACCCTGATAGGGTGGATACAACTGTCTGGCGAAGTAGAGACTAACATGAAAAGAGTGGCCTTACAACGCCAGCAGCAGAGCAGCAAGGAAAGTCGCGACCAGAAAGCCAGGTTGAAAATGGAGGTGAAGAAGACCCAGGTGGGGGGAGGAGCGGAAAAATCCCCATCCACCCGCAAATGCTTTTGCTGTGGGGACCTGAACCACCTGGCCATCAACTGTCCCAATCCCCTGCAACTGGCGTCAGCCGCTACGAAGACGAGCACCTCGAAGCCGAAGAAGTCGACCAGCTGCCCGAAGGATGCAGTGAAGAGCAGCACGGCAGCGAGTTTGACTCTGGAGGAGGAGACCATCATCATCGACGAGCTGTTTGAAATGTCCTGGGAGGACGAGCTGGCGGGAAATGAGATCGACCTGCTCTAAATGGTGCCAACCAGCAGGTTGCAGAATCACCGGCACCGCTCAGGGTGAGAATAACAAGGTCGTTATTTTTTGTTCTATTGACGTTGCTAAACTGCAAGCTTAGATAGTTTATCCATGTGAAGGCCATGATTGACTCGGGGTGTATGAGGGACATAATCACCCCTAAATTGGTGGACACTCTGGGACTCCCCACAGCTTCCTTGCCCCATCCTATTCAAATTGAACAGATGGACGGGTCGGTGATGAAGGGGGAACCTTGTATTTTGGAAACTCAGTTGGTCCCTGTGGGCATTGAGGATCATGGGGACCAAGTGGCCTTCGTGATAGCCCCCTCCTCCTCATATTATGTGGTGTTGGTTAGCGAAGCATGAGCCAGACATTCGATGGGGAGATCAGACAATAGAATTCACTGATGTGAAATGTCAAACCCATCAGTGGAAAAGGGAGTGGGGACCTAACCCCCTGCCCTGGAATGAAAAGGTTTGCTTAACGGTAGAGGAAGTTCAAGCGATCCCCAAAGTGTATTGGGACTTACGGGGGGATGTTCAGTGAGCAGGGAGCGGACGAACTACCTCCCCATAGAGAGATGGACTGTGCCATTGAGTTGATTCCAGGGCAAACCTTACCGAAAGCAAAGCTGTACTCCATGGGGTGGGCCGAAAAGATGGAACTGTGCAAATTCCTAGATAAAAACCTGAAAAGGGGCTTCATACGGCCTGCTAAGGCCCCCCCATGCAGCCCCCGTCCTCTTTTGGAAAAAGAAGGATGGCTCGCTCAGACTATGTACTGATTTTCGCGGGATTAATGGGATTTCAACCTCTAATGCCTACCCGATACCCCTCATCAAGGACTTACTCAGTACGCTATCGGAGGGGAAGATTTTTACCAAATTGGACCTAAGAGATGCGTACTTCAGAGTGCGAATAAAAGAGGGAGATAAATGGAAAACAGCCTTCAATGGGACAATTTGAATACCTGGTGATGCCGTTTGGCCTCCAAGGGGCCCCGGGAGTCTTTATGAACTTTATAAATGAAGTGCTGAGAGAGTATTTGTATAAGGGGGTGGTGGTGTACCTGGATGACATCATTATCTATTCAGAGGATCTCAAATCACATGTGAAACTGGTGCGAGAGGTCCTCAGCACGTTGCAAAAGCACAAACTGTATGCTAAGTTGTCTAAATGTGAGTTCCACCAGACCGAACTCGATTACTTGGATTTCAGAGTGTCTGGGAAGGAACTGGCCATGGATCCGAGTAAGGTCCAAGTGGTATTAGATTGGGCTCCCCCGAGGACACGTAGACAGCTCTAATCATTCCTCAGGTTTGCCAATTTTTACCGTAATTTCATTCAGGGGTTCGCCCAGACAATGTTACCCCTTATGGAACTGTTGAAAACTAAAGGGAGGAGTCCCGACGCCAAAAAACCGGGGGCGAAATTAAACTGGACGCCTAGGTGTCAGGAGGCGTTCACCAAGCTTAAAAGACTATTCCAAAGTGAGCCTGTCTTGAGTCACTCCAATGAGCTGAAGCCCTCCCTTGTTATTGATACTGATAACATAGTGGGAATGTAGATATTTATGAAAGTTTATGCGCTAGCTGGCATTCTTTGCCCCCTCCCGTGAGAATCCTTTGAAGTATGTGTTAGAAGAAGTGTATCAATGTATGTTTGGTATCACTCTCAAGGTCCTGAACCAAGACAGCATCTCGATTTAGCAATAAACGTAGTTTTGTATCTACTTGACTCGTTCTTTTGACAAGTTCTTCCTAATGTTGAGCCAGAAACTCTTTTGATTTAATTTCAACCCTACCTTCTGGGGCCACAGAAAGCAATTCTGTGCCATCCTCTATATGACAGCCCTTCAAATACTTGAAGATGGTGATCCTATCCCCTCTCAGCCGCCTCCTCTCCAGGCCAAACATCCCCAGCTCCTTCAACCTTTCCTCATAGGACTTGGTCTCCAGACCCCTCACCATCTTTGTCGCCCTCCTCTGGACCAGCTCCAGCTTGTCTATATCCTTCTTAAAATGTGGTGCCCAAAACTGAACACAATACTCCAGGAAAGGTCTTACCAGAGCAGAGTAAAGCAATACCAGCACTTCATATGATCTGGACACTATACTATATGTGATCTGGACACTATACGACTATACTATACGTGATCTGGACACTATAAGTCTGTTGACTCATGTTCAGTGTATGGTCCACTAAGACCCCTAGATCCTTTCCGCACATATTACTGCTAAGACAAGTCTCCCCCGTCCTATAACCATGCATTGGAGTTCACCCAATGTATTTCTGTGTGAGTTACTGCTCAGGATGGGCTACCTCCAAATGCTGCATCCAACAGCTCAGCTTTCCAAAGCAGAGACACAACAGAAATCAATTCCTGCTGCGAAGCCAGCTTAGAAGGCAGCCGTTCTTAGGAAAAATGTGCTGGCTCAGCGTTGGACGAGGCACCCAGTTGAGTCAAGAGGATTTAAAAAACAAAACAAAAATCCCACTCTGCTTAGTCATGTGCAGCTAAGCTGTTTTGCAGCTCCTGCAGTGTGGAAAAACTTAATTTTGGCCTTGTCACCTGATGGCCTTCCAATATTCCTGCCCTATTCTATCCAGTCTGGGCCTTGTGTGCTGTGCCAAAGCAAACTATAGTTTGGGCCAGCTGCAACATTTTGGAAAGATGGTATCCAGGAAATCCATGGACTTTTTCTACGAAGAATCCATATGCCACTTTCCACAAAGCTGTCCTTTAACATTATCCATCTAATCACTGGTTATAAACTTGCTATTTGGCCTGATTTTGTCATATCTCAGAAGCTAAGCAGGGATTAGTCTTGATTAGTACCTGGATGGAAGACCCCCAAGGGAGTCCAGAGTTGCTACACAGAAGCAGGTGGTGGCAAAGTACCTCTGAATGTCTTTTGCCTTGAAAACCCTACAGCATTTGTCTTAAATCTGCTGCAACTTGACGGCACTTTCCACTGTGACCACCAGTTGCGAATGGGGCTTTCTCCATGCTGTGGGGTGAGTGCTGCTGCTGCTGCTGCTGTAGAACAAACATTGTGTCTTCTTGGGCTCTGAACCACAGGGTGGTTTCTGGATACAATCGCCTCCTCTCTCCTTTCTTTTCCACCATTGCTACTGTGGTCATGGTTGGGTGGGGGGCTTCCAGGCTGTTTATATTGCAGTGCTCCAAGCAAAATGTAATAAAATTTAATTATGAGCAACTTGGCTAACTGAGGCATGCAATTGCTAAAAAGGCTGCCCAGTGGCAGGCAGCACCCGCCAAGCTGGGAAGGTTTATTTGTGGAAATGGTTCCAAAATGCTTTGCCGGTTGGAAAGACGCACGCTCAGCGAAGGACGACAGGATGGCTGTGTTAATCCAAGCCAACTTTTCCGAGCAGAGAAAGTCCGAGTTTGGGCACATCATTCACTCGATTAATCTCTCCGCTGGATTTATGGACATTTGATTGTTCTGGCTCTGCTGACGGCGTCACTCAAAAGGCCTCGCGTTGGAGTGCTGTGGAAACTGTGTTTGCGTAGCCCATTCACACATGCACATTATCTCCGGGTGCAGCAAGCATCAGTCATAGAATCCTAGAGTTGGAAGGGGCCATACAGACCATCTAGTCCAGCCCTATAATATAGCGGGTTCTATGCATTGATGAGGCGAGTTGGAAGTGATAACAAGCTCTTTATTAGCTACAGCATGGTTGGTGGCTGCGCTAACAAGACTGCCCAGCTGGGGCCAATGGGCCAACTATATACAACCTAGGGTTCCTGTGCTGGTATGTGATTGGGTCATTCAAACCCACAGGGGCTTGAGATAGGTCCAGGGCAACAGGGATTTGGATCCTGCTGCCTATTGTTCCCAAGTTCCCAAGCTCCGATCCTATGGCTCCAATGAGCCCGGAAGGAACACCCATTCAGTCTTCATTCCACATACACAACAAACCCCTCGCTCCATACAGGACCAGCCTAAAGCATCTCTGACAAATAATCTTCCAGCTACATTTTGAAGACTGCCAATGAAGGGGAGCTCACCACCTTCCTAGCCAGCTGGTTCCACCTCTGACTGTAATCCCCCCCCCCCCCTAATATCCAGCCTGTACCTTTCTGCTTGGAATTTGAGTGAAAGTACACATGTGCCTTGGACCCAAGGAAACATAGTATTGGGGATGTCCCTCAAACTGGAAAGAGGACTTTGGCCAAGAATATTCCCTGCCTGGGTGTAATTTAGCTTCAGGAGCAAGGACATTGTTTACTGGATGATACTGAACTCAAGCCATGCAGCTATGCAGACAGACATGAGTGATGCTCCCAATTTACAGGTGAGGAACTGAGGCAGAGACTGAGCGACTGACCTAGAAACATCCAAATAAAGGGCAATTTGCCTAGGATTGAAGGTGTGCCTTTACACAGGGCATTCCTACCCTAGTTTTCTCCCCAATGGGGACTGAAAGTGGTTTTGTGCTTCCCTCATCCATTTCCCCACAGCAGCTTGGAGAGGCAGAGCAAGCGAGAGCGAGTGGCCCCCAAACACCCAGCCAGCTTCCATGGCAGAGTGGGGGTTCAAAATCCAGTCTCCCAGAACGTAACCCACCCCCTGCGTGTGCAACACAAAAATGTTCCGATGCCTTTTGCTCTTTCTTTCTCTCTTCTCTTCCACCCCAGCATGCTAAAAGTGTCACGCCTGGAAGAGTGGTCCCACCTCAGCCTTTTCCTTGGCATGCTATTTTTTTTTTTAAATTAATAAACGACAAAGCCTTTAGAACTACAATTCCTAGCGTGCTCCTAAGCAGAACTGCACTTTTCTATGCCTGCGCAGGTGGTTCAGGTGGTCGCAACTGTTGTAGTTGGAAGATGATCCCCCAGGTCAAAATTCAACCTCGCTCTCGGTGAATCGAGTGGCTGATGCAGCAGCAATCACAGCTGGAGTTGCATAAAAGTCACGGGTCACGACTGTTGTAGTCAGGGGTGCTGGAGCTCATTAGCACAACTCATTTGCATAGCCCATTTGCATATGCCACACACAGCCAGACATCACTGGAAGGTGGACTAAATTATATCAGCTCAGCTTCTTGAATTATAATTATAATTATCATAAGAACACCTTACTCCCTCCCATCATACTTTTAAAATGACTTTTTCCTATGTGGCCACAGTGGCATGATGAAGAGTTCCATCTGTCTGCTTTAGACGTTTTGGTTATCTTCCCATTTTTTTTGTGGGGGAAAATATTAGAAAGTTTGTCAAATGTTAAGAGTTCAGCAAAATTCTCACAGGGGGGGTTGAACAATGGAGCCCAGAAACAAGTATTGGGGCGGGGGGAAAGAAAGAAAGAGCACAATAAAATGTAGAGGTTCCAGAGCTCCACTCCTATGCGCTCCTGCCCAAAATGAGGCCTGGTCATAGTTGGAAGATGAGGTGCTGCCTTGTTATTCCCAGGGGAAGAAGTTGAACAGGTGCTGGTTCTATGGCAAGGTTCCTGCATCCAAAAACAACTCCTGCATGGCTGCGAGCTTTGATGGCAGATCAAGTTGTTTGGTTGTCTTCCGCATCTTTTTGTTTCCTTCCAGTAAAGGTGAGCGAGTGGAAACCACAATTCCACATCGAAGGAGCTCCTCCCTGCCACACACTTAGAAGCCTCGCTTGCATTTATTCAGCATTCAGCTTTTAGTGCCAGGAGCCAACTCTGTTCAAAGCTTCCTTGATACTTCCTTGTCCTTTTGAAGTCTGTTAGTTTTTAGAGCCTCTGTGCTCCAAACCGAAAATGCGTAACTAATAAATGTCATCTTAGCTCAGAAGCCAGGAGATTCTTAAGTGTCTGAGTTGCATCAAAACTAATGGCAGTCTTTGGAAATCAATGACACGGGGGGTGCACAGAGCCTGATTTACGCACAAGCTTAGCAATCTACAGCTTGGAGTCTCGGATTAATAAAAGGAAAAGGTGCAAGCACCAGTCGTTTCCGACTCTGGGGTGACGTCGCATCACAACGTTTTCACAGCAGACTTTTTATGGGGTGGTTTGCCATTGCCTTCCCCAATCCTCTACACTTTCCCCCCAGCAAGCAGGGGACTCCTTTGACCGACCTCGGAAGGATGGAAGGCTGAGTCAACCTGAGCCAGCTACCTGAACCCAGCTTCCACCGGGATCAAACTCAGGTTGTAGGCAGAGAGCTTCAACTGCAGTACTGCAGCTTTACCGCTCTGCGCCATGGGGCTGCTTCTTTAGTTAAGAGCGATTGACTTTTAAGTTCTCCAATGAGGTTTGTGGCCGAACAAAGATTTGAAGCTGACTTTCCCCAGTCCTAGTTTGACAATGGTAGGAAACGTCATCTTTGAGCAGAGGAGGGGCCCTTTCCCACTAGACAGTGTCTCAGACCTGCTAAAGCCACCCCCAAACTGCTTGCCAGTCTTCAAAAGCAGTTAGGGTTGCCAAGTCCAATTCAAGAAATATCGGGGGACTTTGGGGGTGGAGCCAGGAGACATTGGGGGCAGAGCCAGGAGCAAGGGTGTGACAAGCATAATTGAACTCCAAGGGAGTTCTGGCCATCACATTTAAAGGGACAGCACACCTTTTAGAATGCCTTCCTTCCATAGAAAATAATGAAGGATAGGGGCACCTTCTTTTGGGGCTCATAGAATTGGACCCCCTGGTCCAATCCTTTTGAAACTTAGGAGGTATTTTGGGGAGAGGCACTAGATGCTATACAGAAAATTTGGCACCTCTACCTCAAAAAACGGCCTTTCCAGAGCCCCCGACACCCGCGGATCAATTCCCCATCATTCCCTATGGGAATCGTTCCTGGAGGTGCAAAATGGCTGTGGGGGTGGAGCTTCCTCCGCCGGCCAGCTGGCTGGGGGAGGGGGGAAGCCTGTAAAACCAGGGGATCCCCTTCTGGGACCTGGGGATTGGGAAACCTAAAAGCAGTGCTAAATTGCCTTCCTCAAAGGAGGGACAGGAGAAAGCGCTGGTTTGACTGCTTGTTCCTTGTCTAGGCCCCTTTATCCAAGTAACTGCAGTATAATTGGTTTGCAACACTTCGAGAATGCATTGAAAACCAACTACATGAATGCACAAAGCATCAAAAGGCAATATGAAATACGATGTGTAATCTAACTACAAAGCCAAGAATTGCTACCACAGCTTATGAAAATGGGAATACTAAAGAGAGCCAAAAAAGGGAGAGAGCTGGGGGAAGAAATAAACAAAGCCCACCCCCACCCCCACTAACCTGGGTTTTCTCCGGCAATAGGTCTCCCTTAAAGAAGTGTGCCTTAAGCTCCTAGTCCTCAAGGAACACTTTCTTTTTCAATTAAGGTAGATCCAGGTGAGTAGTCGTGTTGGTCTGAAGCGGCAGAACAAAGTTTGAGACCAGCGGCACCTTGCAGACCACACCAACCAGCAGAGTTTTCTTCAAGTTATGAGCTTTTGCGTGCACACCCGCTTCTTCAGCTAGGTCATGTGCGTGCACTCAGAAGTGCAAACCTTGAATAAAACTTGGTTGGTCTTAAAGGTGCCGCTGGACTCTAACCTTTTGCTGCTTTATTGGTTCTTGTAGGTTTTCCAAAGCATATGGCCATGGTCTTGGCATAGCAGAACCTGACATTTTGCTAGGGTTGCCAATTCCCAGGTGGAGGCAGGGGATCCCCCTGGTTGGAGGCCCTCCACCTGCTTCAGGGTCATCAGAAAGCGGGGGGGGGGGAGGGAAATGTCTGCTGGGCATTCCAATATTCCCTATGGAGACCAATTCCCATAGGGGGTAATGGAGAATTGATCCCCGGGTATCTGGGGCTCAGGGGGTGACTGTTTTTTGAGGTGGATGCACCAAATTTGCAGCATAACATCCAGTGCCTCTCCTCAAAGCACCCTCCAGGTTTCAAAAAGATTAGGTCAAGGGGTCCAAATCTATGTACCCCCAAATAAGGTGCCCTTATCCTTCATTATTTCCAATGGAGGGAAGTAATGTAAAAGGTGTGCAGTCTCTTTAAATGTGATGGCCAGAATTCCCTTTGGAGTTCAGTTATGCTTGTCACACCCTGGCTCCACCCCAAATGTCTCCTGGCTCCACCCCCAAAGTCCCCAAATATTTCTTGAATTGGACTTGACAAAGTGACATTTTGCCTGCAACTGTGATCAGCATCCTCAGAGGTATAACACAGAAAGATAGAGTTCTCTCTGTGTCAAAAGTCACTCAGGCCGTGAAAGCCTTCGACAACATACTTTTCCTGCTTTATCAATTAAGTTTCTAGTCCCTCCCATCCCCAATCAGCTTTCCTAGTACTACATGTTAACTCCCAGTTGGGGGCAGGGGATCCCCCAGTCTGGAAGCCCTCCCTCCACTTCAGGGTTATCAGAAAGCAGGGGAGAGGGGGAATGTCCACTAGGCACTCCATTATACTCTACAGCAGGGGCGGTCAAAGTATGGCTCAGGAGCCACATGTGGCTCTTTCACACATATTGTGTGGCTCCCAGAGGTCAAGAAGGCATTTAATGGGGGCTTTCTCCCAAGTAAGCATGCTTAGCACTGGGACCTCAGGAAAAGAGAGATGCATAACTATACAAATTGTGATCAATGATTTATGTAGTACATGTGTGTTTCCTTCTCCCACTTGTGCCTAAAATAATTCCCTAACCTTTTTGTATGCTGGTCTTATGGGGACTGTTATTTCCAGGTTTTTTTTTTTTAAGTTTCCTTCTAGTATGGTTGTTTGGTAAAGTGCAAACGTATATATTTTATTTTTCTGCGCAAAGAAAGTTTAAAGAGATTTAATAAAGATGTTTGTATAATTCTTGTTCACGTCTTGTAGCTCTCAACCATCTGACATTTATTCTACATGGCTATTATGTCCAACGAGTTTGGCCATCCCTGCCCTATGGAGACCAGTCCCCATAGGGTATAATGGAGAATCGATCCATGGGTATCTGGGGCTCTGGGAGGGCTGTTTCTTGAGACAGAGGCACTAAACTTTCAGCATAGTATCTGGTGCTTATCCTGAAACCCCACCCCCCAAGCTTCAAAAAGATTGCACCAGGGGGTCCAATTCTATGGGCCCTATAATAAGGTACCCCCCCATCCTCCATTATTTCCAGTGGAGGGAAGACATTTAAAAGAAGTGCAGTCCCTTTAAATGTGATGGTCAGAACTCCCTTTGGAATTCAATCATGCTCGTCACACCCCTGTTCCTGGCTCCACCCCCAAAGTCCCCAGATATTTCCTGAGTTGGACCTGGGAGCTCTAATGGCCACCTGTTCCCCACAGGGCCCATCAGTGTCTGTCTTCCTGAAGGGAAAGATTTCTGTGGCCGGGGGCTACGCATCTTGTTAGCCCTTTGAAAATAACTGCTGTAGGTGCCTCAGACCAGACTGAAAATAAAACTGAAATATCACAAAGCAAAGTCTGAAAGTTTGCTTTTTCAGATGTGTGTACACATGATTTTTTTTTAAAAGCAGGAAAATGTTTTTAACTGTGTTTTACTGTTATTCTTCCAGTGAAAATAATCCCCTCTCTAACTTTTCTTTATGGAAGTTGGTACTCCAGTTATAAGGGGAATAAACTTTGGGAAAGAGATGGAGTCAGATCTTCCAAGTCCTGTTGTTGTTGAGGGAAAAGGTAGTTCTGAGACTGCTCTGGAATGAATTTTCTCACATTTGAGAGAGCAAGAGAAGGCCCTTCCTACACAGAGCAGAAGAGCTAATTCCAGCACAGTTCCCCTGCCTTGCCAACCAGCGTGGGCGCAATATTGCAAACCCCAGCTGTTTTAGGTTTTTTTTCTCCCAACACAGCTTATTCTGGGAGCTTTTAGTGCATTTTGGGTTCTTCTGATGTGCCAATGATCTCATTTTTTAAGCTTGGCACTGCCATGAATTAATTGCTGAAAGGGGGTCTACTGGTTTTAATTGGACCGTCCTGAATTTGAGGAGGGCAGTGGAGTTCTGCAAGCACACGAAGGACACAAACCCCACCTCCATTTCTAGCAAGGAAGGAGCCATGGCCATTGAGGAGACGGGAAGTATGGGGAGCCTCTGATGGGACCTTCTATGGAGAGCAGTCTCCATAGGGTATAATGGATAATCGGTCCATGGATATCCAGGGCTCTGGGAGGGCTGTTTCTTGAGACAGAGGCACTAAATTTTCAGCATAGTATTTGGTGCCTCTCCTCAAACTCCACCCCCAAGCTTCAAAAAGATTGCACCAGGGGGTCCAATTCTATGGGCCCCAAATATGTTAGGAATAGGATTGCCAAGTCTGGGAAATTCCTGGATGTTCCTGTATATACTTGAGAGTAAGCCTGCATTAAGTTCCTCCTTGACCTCTGGGAGCCACACAATATGTGAGGAAGAGTTACAAGCCACAGTTTGGTCTCCCTTGGGCTATAAGATGCCCCCTTCCCTCTTGCCTTAGAGGACTCCAAAAGCATCTCTGCTGAAGGCCTCAACACAGAGTCTTCAAGCACGATTGGCCGATGGTGGGCTTTGGGGTAAGGCAGAGAACATCCATTCTGACAGTGACGTTTTAAGAGGCTCTTAGAGTAAAGAAATAATTAAAAATATGAAATGAAAGCACCCTGGCATCATGGCCCTCCTGCTGCTAAATACCAATTTAAATGAGAGCATCTTCTCACTTGTCCCCTTCAGTCTAATTTTGCCCTCTTAATGACTGCGCAACAGGCATTTTCTCTTTATCAAGAGCAATCCTCACCACGCTACCTACTCAAACGTTTTCTGCATAGGCCTATCTGTTGTGGAATGCCCATCAATAGCAGACGGTTCAGCTGGTCAAAGCCAACCCCCCTTCCTTACCTCTTTTTGCTTGGGTTTTTGCATCAGCTCAGAGAGGACTTTTGGTTCCATGGCACAAGTGGGGATTCGAACCTGGGTCTCCCAGATCCTAGTCGGACTGTCGCAACACCGGCTCTCTTCAACACCTCACTAGATTGTAACTAAGGGGGTTCCCTGGATCACAGTTCTGAAAACCCAGCCACTTTCGTCTTCTTAGGAGACCACAAGAGAAGGCGGTAAACAACCTGACTCCACTGGGGTGCCTTCTGTCTGACCCCTTCTCACCGCCTTATGACCTAACTCCTTATGGCCTTTCTCTCTCTGCCATCCCAGTCCCTGGGATTCTGAGGCAACCAGGCAGCTGTCTGTTGACAAGCCTGGACGAAGGTTAATACTAAAAGGGTCAGCCAGAGGCGGCCAACAGACCGTGGCAGGAAGGAGGGACTCGGGCTTTTCAGAGCGAAGGAGAAACCTGGGCCATTCCGGCTTCCCTGACCACAGGAAGTTGGCAACTGTCCTTCATTGTCCAATTACGGTTTTGACCGTCACTCCAGTCAGAGCAAGGACCAAATGTCCTCTCTGAGCTGATGCAAAAACCCAAGCAGAGGTAAGGAAGGGGGGTTGGCTTTGACCAGCTGAATCTGTCCAGGGGGTGTGTGGAGTCTCTGCTGACCTCTCGACCGGTCCATTCCCCTTTAAAAAAAATAACTATTATTTCTTTTGTCTTTATTTGAACATGAGCTACCCCTACAAGGCCAATGAGGTTCATAGCGAAGTGACACAGGCTGGCTGATCAGGGATTTTTTACAGGCACTCTGGGAGGAAACGTGGTCGCTTTGAACACAGGAACATCTGAAACTGCCTTCTACTGAATCAGACCTTCTTTGGTCCATCAAAGTCAGTCTTGTCTACTCAGACTGGCAGCGGCTCTCCAGGGTCTCAAGCTGAGGTTTTTCACACCTATTTGCCTAGACCTTTTTAGTTGAAGATCCCGGGGATTGAACCTGGGATCACCTACTTGCCAAGCAGATGCTCTACCACTGAGCCACCGTCCCTCCCTTTGGCTTCAGTGGACCCCTGGTATTCAGGCTCTCACTGTAATGAGGCTTATTGATAACAGCCTGCCTTTGCCATGGGGGCCAGCATGGGACCCATTGTGGTTAGAGTGGTTGGAGCATTGGAGACCCAGGTTCAAATCCCCACTTTGCCATGGAAACTTGCTGGGTGACCTTGGACCAGTCACATACTCTTGCTGGGTGACCTTGGACCAGTCACATACTCTTAGCCTCACCTACCTCATTCTGGGGACAGAATGGAGGGAGAATGTCTTCAACTCTTTTGGGTTCTCATGTCAAAAAAGAGGGGGGCACAAATTAAGTAAAATAAAATAAACGTTTGCCATACCCAAGTGGCACAGTAGGACTTTATAAAAGCAGGGGCACCAACAAGCCACATACAAATATTAACGTCCCCACCAGCCTTCTGATCCTGCTGCGTGTGTGTTATGATATCTCCTGCTGAATCTTGGGCTTGCCATCTTGCAGTGACTCATTCATAGATGCAATAGGCTGACAATGGGTAGGCTTCGCATAGAACAGAGCATCATGCAGTGACACACCTCCAAGGTAGAAGGGATGACCAGAGTTGACACAGGTTTTTACTTTGCTTATTTTATATGCTGCTTTATCAGTTTTCTCTGGCAGGCTAGTCTGGCTTGGCCTATCAATCATGGGATATGAATCCAGCTCTTTGAGCCTAAGTTTGCCCCGTGGTGCAAAGTGTTAAAGCTGCAGTACTGCAGTTCTAAGCTCTGCTCATGACCTGAGTTCGATCCCTGGTGGAAGCTGGGTTTTCAGGTAGCCGGACTGAGGTTGACTCAGCCTTCCATCTTTCTGAGGTCAGTAAAACGAGCTTGCTGGGGGGAAAGTGCAGATGACTGGGGAAGGCAATGGCAAACCACCCCGTAAAAAGTCTGCTGTGAAAACGTGAAAGCAACGTCACCCCAGAGTTGGAAATGACTGGTGCTTGCGCAGGGGACCTTTCCTTTGAGCCCAGCTTTTCCAAATCCAAGGCCTCTAGGTATAGTTGCTCCCCTGGAGAAAATGGCTACCTTGAAAGGGGGACTCTGTGGCATTGGACCCTACTGAGGCCCCTCCTCTCCCTAAACCCCCCTCTCCCGGCTCCACCCCCAAAGTCTCCAGGTATTTTCCTAGGGTTGCCAAGTCCAATTCAAGAAATATCTGGGGACTTTGGGGTTGGAGCAGGAGACTTTGGGGGTGGGGCCAGGAGACATTAGGGGCGGAGTCAGGAGCAAGGGTGTGACAAGCATAAATGAACTCCAAGGGAGTTCCAGCCATCACATTTAAAGGGACGGCACACCTTTTCACTGCCTTCCTTCCATATGAAATAATGAGGAATAGGGGCACCTTCTTTTAGGGCTCATAGAATTGGACCCCCTGGTCCAATCTTTTTGAAACTTGGGGGGTATTTTGGGGAGAGGCACTAGATGCTATACTGAAAATGTGGTGCCTCTACCCCAAAAAACAGCCCCCCCAGAGCCCCAGATACCCACGGATCAATTCTCCATGATTTTCTATGGGAATAAATCTCCATAGGGAATAATAGAGTTCCCACCAGACATTTCCCTCCTCTCCCCCCGCTTTCTGATGACCCTGAAGCGGGGGAAGGGTCTCCAAACTGGGGGATCCCCTGCCCCCACCTGGGGATTGGCAACCCTATATTTTCCAACCCAGACTTGGCAACTCTGCCTCTGGGCTTGGCTTGCTGGAGTCAGACATTTTGCCCTTTCTGCTAGCAAGGCAATGGAGAGGCAATCACTACCCAATTATTTTTACAGAGTGTTTTACACATGGCTGCAAATCACTGAGCAGGGAGTAAAATTGCAGCCACGATTCTTCCTCACCCCTCTCGTGGTGGCCAGCCAGCTCTCTTACCGTTTTGTAGATAATTCTCCCCAGGCCCTGTGAACTCATCTGCATGGTCACTCAGCAGAACTAACAGCAAATGAATTCCAATTTCCCCTCTGAATAGAAGCTCTCGCCCTTAAAAATTATTGCATTTTGTAAAAGGCTTGTATCCAAACCAAGCCAAAACCCTCAGAAGGCTTAAAAACACAATAAGGAAGGGGCGCAAAAAATAACTGCCAGTCTTGGGAGAGAGGGACACAGCAGTCCATATCACACAGGGCTCTGCCAGAATATCAACGGTGCTTGATTTGCATAATTCTGGAGTAAAGTCTGTTGGGGGGGAGGTGCCGTTTTTTGGCATGAAAAGATGTGGTCAGCCATGCATTAAGCAAACCTTCTCCCTAATCCCGCCTGAAAGAGGTGTCTGCTCATGTCGCCATGGAGGCTCATTCAGAGTTGCTTGGGGCAAAGTTTTAACTATATAATTTCCATGGTGCACTGGAGGGGGGGGGGTGGATTCTGAGCAGGTTTCCTCAGTAGAAGGCAGAAGGCTGCAGACCTGCGATTTTGCCATTTCCAAACACTCAGCGGTGCCTTTGAATTGCCTTTCCCCCCAATTCTGATTTTCTCTCCTTCACTGTAGGCTTTAGATTTGGCTGGTGTGCCCGACTGCTGTGTTTGATGTGATAAGAGCTACAGAGCAGGAGTGGGGACAGCTTAACCTCAAGGAGGGAAAGATTTTGTGCAAAAAGAGGGGGCTCGGAAAGAGCTGGCAAGCCATGTCCCCAATGCCATTCACAGAAGACCTTTTGGGAAGGGAGGGGGCGGTAGAGAAGGCACTAGGAGGCACGTTCCCCTCTCCCTCCTCCATTTTGTACTGCCAAGGAAAACAGAGGCCTGGAAGAGGCTTCAGCAGAACAGAGGTGTTGCCAGATTCCCGTTGGCAGGCCAGGAGAACGTGCCTCTTCACAAGTCATCTTGGATCCCGCAGGCCGCAGCCTAAACTGCCTAATTGTCAACATTTGGCACCTGATGGGGAAAGGAGAATCCACAGTACCAAAGTGAAGCCCCCTTTTCCCAAAACCGCCATTATGCGAGGAGAAACCGGGAGAGAGGAGAACCTTGTAGGCCACTTTGGGCTCCCGTCAGAGAGAAAAGCAGGAAATAAATGAAGTCACTAAATTAATGTATTGTCATGGATGAGAAGGGGCTTTTGAAAAGGCCAAATAAAATAAAATACAGGAAGATCTGTGACCTCATCTCCAGTGCCTGACCAACCCGGCTGCCCTTCCTGCAAAAGAGTGGGCTGTCTTGGATCGGGGCCACGGCTGAGGGAGGAGATTCTCCTGTCTCTGTTTTTCCCAGACGTTCTAAAATACTACTCCCCACCCCCCACCTTGCGCTGTCCTTGTTCCCATGAACTAAGGAAATAACTTTGGGAAGGCAGTGTGAGGTCAGTAAGGCTGTGCATGTGCGTTTTAAAGAATAAAATCCGGTGCTGCGATACCAGTCCAAACTGCTCTCTCCCAGTAAGCCATAAGAAATACTCTGAATCCTGGATCTTACAGCATCCCATTGAATTTGGCCCTAAAACTGCACACCAGAAAAGTAATACAACCTTCCTGTAGTGTGGACCTGAGTACACGGTTGGGACCAACAGCGGATACAGTATGAGGTTGAGCCTCCCCCCCGCCCCCCCCCCCCCCCAAAAAAGAATTCTAGGCTCAAGTTTAATTTCTCTCCCTCCTCATTTTTTTCTTTTCCGGTTTCAAAGGGCCAGTGATACAACTTTTACCGGCTTGATCCAAAAGCTGACAACAGATGGCTTCACAACAACATGAGAATCAACAGTTTTAGGGCAAGAATTTTCATGCAAACTCAAAACCTGCTTAATTTCTATACGCCAGAGAATTTTGTACTTGCTGGTGAAGAATTGACTGTCAAGGGCAGAGTGAGTGTAGCTGTTGCTGCTAGAGGGGGCAATATTAAAACTGAATTAGGAGCTTTAACAAAACAAGGAGGGAGGCTTCTAGGGTTGCCAGCCTCCAGGTGGGGCCTGGAGATCTCCCACTTTCCCAACTGATCTCCAGCTGGCAGAGATCAGCTCCCCTGGAGAAAAGGGCTGCTTGGAAGGGGGGACTCTGTGGCATTGGACCATGCTGACGCCCCCTCCTCAAACCCCTCCCTCTCCTAGATCCACCTCCAAAGTCTCCAGGTATCTTCCAACCCAGACCGGGCAACCCTATGATAGGATCCAGTTAGTTTGTGAGGCACAGTCTCTAACGGTAAGGAAATGTGGGAACTGTAGATGCTCTCTTGATCCCACCAAGTAAGAAATGTGTGCTTTTAAAACTGATCCCATAGTCTTCAAAATGCCAAAAGCAAGCTAAAATCAGAGAGTTGGAAATGACTTTGAGGTCTAGTCCAACTTCCAGATCAATGCTGGAAATCCAAACCTAGTGTATGCACGGTAGAGGGCTGCCCAGCCTCTGTCTGAAGACCAACGGAGCGGGTAGAGCCCTGCCCACCATAACTGAACTCCAGAGGGAGTGCTGGCCATCACATTTAAAGGGGCTGCACACCTTTCAAATGCCTTTCCTCCATTGGAAATAATGAAGGATAGCGGCACCTTCTTCTGGGGCTCATAGAATTGAACCCCCTAGTCCAATTCTTGTGAAATTTGGAGGGTGTTTTGAGGAGAGGCACTGGATGGTATGCTAAAATTTTGGTGCATCTACCTCGAAACACAGCCCCCCCAGAGCCCCAGCCATCTTCTCCAGGGGAACTGATCTCTGTAGTCTGGAGAGGAGCTGTAATTCCAGATCTCCAGGCATCACCTGGTGGATGGCAACCCCGCCTCACATTCTCTTGTCCATTTCTAGTCTCCACCCCAGAGCCCAAACATCATTTCTCAGAGCATGATAATAATTTTAAAAGATATTTATACCCAGCTTTTCTTCTCTCCTCCATTTTATCCTGACAACACTAATCTTGTGAGGTAGGCTAGGCTGAAAGAGGGTCACCCAGTGGGCTCCCATGGCAGAGTGGGGATTCAAACCTGAGTCTCCCAGATCCCATTTTGGCACACTATGCCACTCTGGCCGCAACTTGTACCATCCTTCCACCCTTCCCCAATTCCAACTCATTCTTTTAAGTTCCAGACAATTATCAGCACCAGACAGCAGCCATTAAAATTTTTGTAGCAGGGACTCCTTTGCATATTAGGCCACACACCTCTGGTGTAGCCAATCCTACTGGAGCTTACAATAGGCCCTGTAAGAAGAGCCCTGTAAGCTCTTGGAGGATTGGCTACATCAGGGGGGCGTGACCTAATATGCAAAGGAGTTCCTGCTACAAAAAAAGCCCTTGGGACGCTGATGGCCCTGCTGGAAACTTTTAAAACACACTGTTGATCCGTATGTGTTCCCAGCCCTGGTACACAGGAAGGCAGATAAAGGATTACGGAAGCATTTCGGGGGTGGGGGGTGGAACCTGCCTGCATTATTGTTGTGTTCCTGAAATACTTAGTGACTGCCTTTCCCCTGAATTCCTCATGTCTGGAGAAAGAAAGCTGGCGCTCCACTGCCAAGACAGCTTTACGGCATCATCCTGAAGCAGAGTTGAGCCCCCTGGAATCACAAGGCTTAGAAGAAGGCAAGTCAGTTTAGGATACTGCTATTGAACAGCTGAGCTTCATCCCATATCCTGTTTTGAATTTGGAAGATTGGTTTTGTGAAGAAAAACCTCCTCTGCGCTCATTCAAAGGTCCAGAACAATAACAAGAAAAGCGTGTTGGCAAGTAGAGCCCTGACAGGATTATAGACCATCAGCAAGGCATGTATGTTTACGTGTGTTTGTGTGTGTGTGTGTGTGAATGGTAGCCAAGAGCAGCCTTCATTTTGGGCTGGAGAAGAGCTCTGGAACCTCAAAAATTTATTGTGCTCTTTCTTTCTCTCCCCACCCCAACCAAAAAAAACCTTGCTTCTGAGCTCCATTGTTCAAACCCCCTGTGAGAATTTGGCTGAATGCTAAATATTTGACAAACTTTCTAATATTTTCCCCACAAAAAAATGGGAAAATAACCCAAACGTATCAAGCAGACAGATGGAAATCTTCCTCGTGCCACTGTGGCCGCATAGGAGAAAATAATTTTAAAAGTATGATGGGAGCAAGGTTTCATGATGACAATTATAATTCAAGAAGCATTTTAAGGTAGATGCTGAGCTGATGTGTCAGGGGTGTGTGGCATATGCAAATGAGCCATGCTAATGAGCTCCAGCACCTCTTTTTCTACAAAATGACCCCTGGCCAAGAGGGACTGCCAGTCTGAATGTCAGACACACACACACACACCGCCCCTCTACCCTGCAAGGTGGAAAGCCAGCACAAACCTTTCTCCTCAACACGTCAGCATTAATTCCCTGTGGAGATTCTGGATGTTTGACATGGTTCTCTGCAAACAGACCTGGAGGAAAAATGTCCCATCCCTTTAATAGAGGCTTAATGTGTGGAAATGGGCAGGTGAAGCTTTGTATGACAATGAGGCAAAGAACGTCACCTGGTGAATCACAGCTCATTCAGCCTCCATTAGAGGGGCAGGACATTTTCTCTCCAGGCCACTTGGCAACCTGAGATTATCCAGCATTCCAGGGCTGTGACAGGTGTTGGGGAGCTGTGAGAGTTAACCCAGCTTTAAAAGCTCTTTTAAGTTTTAGGGTCACGAGAATAGCCTCTCTACATTACTTGGTTATAAATAGTTAAGTCTTGCTGAGAGGATATTAAAGCTGGCTTATAACTGTCTGTCTATATATACATACATATATGAAGACTCAATGGAATCCAAACCCCCACATGGCCACTGTTCTTCCTCCAGCCCTGACACGAGCAAAGAGGGAGAGGTTTGCTCTGTGGGGCAGCTTCCAGTTTCTTAGGGAAATTTCCCGGGCAGCCCCACAACTGCCTTCCTGCTTCAGCTGTTCCATCTTTCAGGTGGCCAAGAACCCATTTTGACTTCTCTGCCCTGAAGCCACCCTCAGGTCATGGATCAGAGCCTGGTAAGGTTGCCAAGTCCAATTCAAGAAATATCTGGGGACTTTGGGGGTGGAGCCAGGAGATTTTGGGGATGGAGCCAGAAGCAAGGCTGTAGCAAGCATGATTGAACTCCAAAGGGAGTTCTGGCCATCACATTTAAAGGGACCACATTCCTTTTAAATGCCTTTCTTCCATTGGAAAAAATAGAGGATGGGGACACCTTTTAGGGCTAACTGAATTGGACCCTCTGGTCCAATCTTTTTGAAACGTGGAGGGTTTTTTTGAGGTGAGACACCAGATGCTATGCTGAAGGTGAATTACTCCAACCATCTTCACAACAGCCTTGTATGGTAAGCCGGTATTGCTATCCTCACTGCACACAGGGCGGAAGGCTACGGCCACCAGAACAGCAACATCTCTAAGACAATCACTTGGAGCAATTTGATTCCAGTGAGATTTAAGTGAAGCGGATAAACGAGGCAATATTTGATGTTGTTGATTCCAGGGTCTTGTGCAAAGGTGGCAAAACTGCGGCTCAGGGGCCACACGCGGCTCTCACACATACTGCGTGACTCTCGAAGCCCCCACTCCCCCACCAGCAGGCCTGGAGAAGGCCTTTGCCTCTTTAAATAATTTCTCCAAGCCAAGCCAGCCAACAGTTTGGAGAATGCATTTAAAGTTGCTTTCTTCCCCCCTCCCAATCTATTTGTCTGCCTTCCTTCCTTGTAGCTCTTAAACATCTGACATTCATGTCTTGCGGCTCTCAAACATCTGATGTTTATTCTACGCGGCTCTTATTTTCGGCAAGTTTAACCACTCCTGGTCTTGTGTCTGAGACACAATTTTATGGAGTGGGTTAATGTGGAGTTAATGCTACCAATTCTCACTATTATGCTCCTCTTGAAACCCCAAAGTAATGGAGGATCGCTAGAACAGCCCCCTGACCTGGAGGGCCCCGTTGTGCTTTTCTCAAGGGCCTCCTCAGGGCAACTGGCTGCTCACTGCTGGAGACAGGAGTGTGGGCCTAGATGGAACTTTGGCTGGGTCCAGGAAAACCATGTTTTTGCCCATACAGTTTGGCTTTGGAAAACCTGGGTTCCAATCCCCCGACCCTGGATTTAGTGAGGTCGGCTCTGCCAAAACTCTGCCTGCCTCAGCTCCCCTTTTATTTGAAGTGGAAACAGGATGGCCGACTGGTGGTTTTGGGGATGCACAGCTGTAGAAACAGCCTTTTACAAACAGCAGCTTTGCATATTTTGTAGTGTGTGTGTGTGTGTGGGGGGGAGAAATTATATGTGCCTGGGGTTCCCCTGGTATTAAAAAGCTGGCAAATGCAACAATCAGTAAAAAAAAAATTACTTCCTCCCTTTCTCCAACCTCCCTTTGAAAGTTGGCTTTTAATGACTGTCATGTAATGAAAAGAATCCAATTCCATCCGTAACCATTTAAATCAATAATTAACAACAGAGCATTTGGACCATTCGTCTCTTGTAAAAGGTAGAGAGAAAACAAGCCTTTAAGAGATTCTTCAGTTTCTTACTTTAAAAAACAAAAAAAAAACCCACCAAAACGCATTCTTTCCTTTCTTCTACCAAAGGCGATTCTTCACAATTTTGCCTAGCGAAACCTTTTGCGTCTCTTCCCTCTCTTTGGGGTCTCCCCAAAAGTCATAACAAAGAAATTAATTCCTCTATGGTATTTTCCCCGTTTAATCTTTCTTTACATAATATCAATTTGGGGGAGAGTCTCCCTCCCCCCCCCCCCAAAAAAAATGGACAGGGAATGTTTTCCTTTATTGTTGGTAAAAAAGGGCCGGGTCGCAAAGCTTCTTGGGGCAGCATGCAAAAACTCCTTGTAAATATGCAGGGGAGGGGAAATACCGACGGGGGGGGGGGGCGGTCCCTCGCTTCACATTTAGAAACAAACTCTGTTGGGATGAAATGAACCGAGAGAATAACACCAGCGACCTCCCGGCTTCCTATTTCCTAGACCACACTCAAGAATCTCCACATGCTGCCTTGAAAGGCGAGGCGTGGAGCAGACGCACGAAGCGTTCCTGACACCAACGCTAACAAATGCACAACAACAATCCAGAAAAACTCCCTCTCTCTTCTTGCTTCGGTCCCCGATTCACTTCTCCAAAGAGCCCTGCCAAAGACTTCGCCGGAGGAGCTGAGCCTACCTTACCCACTTGCAGCACTTATTAAAAAACACGCCACATGCGGCTCAGCATCCTTGCAAAGGCACATCCCGGCGGGGAGGTGGCGATTGCTGCGTCCTCCCTTGGATCTTTCGTGGTGCTTACCTGGTCTGGAGAAGCAGCAGGCAGCGGACTCTCCAGTCCCCTCTGGCTTCTCCCAGCAGAGGTGCAGCCTTATGAATGGGAGGCAGGCTGTGGTTTTGCCTCTTCGTGAGCGCTGGGGAATGCGCCCCGGGGCGGGAGGGGGGCGGGGGGGGCTGGCGGCTGACAGCTGATCGCCA